>NC_143020.1:23637598-23937598 GCF_055824585.1 Amblyomma mixtum | reverse complement strand
TGAAGCTTTTCCTAAGCTCTTCCAAACCAAGCGAGACATGGCAAGCCAGCGCTGGGGCGAGATGCACTCGCGCCAAGCCTAGCCAGCGTGTGCATGCGGAAGCAACGTTACTGCGGGAGATACTTGGTTTGGTGTGGTGGATGCGGAGGCGCGGATTTTTTTCCCTACAATATCAAGACACTTCTGCGTAGCTGAAGCAAGTACTCGTGCTGCATGTATGTGGATGACCTTCGGTGCACCATTATGCGTACTGCTTGTGTTTCCAAGTAGGACTGCGTCTACTACCGATGGAGAGGACAAAGCGACGTATTACTGACGTTGGAAGACGACAGAAATTCAGGCGCCGAGCAACCAAAATAGCAGCGCTTTACCAATCTAATGATTCTAAGGTGCAGCAGCCAGAGCTGCAGACAAGCCGCGACTTATCTACAACCGATGAACTTTTTGTGAGCGAGGTTGTGTTTCACGGCAGTGAGTCCAGTGACAGTTCCCAACCTGATGGCTCTACGGTGCAGCACTCACAGACAAGCCGCTACTTACCTACTGCAGACGAACATTTTGTGAATGAGGTTGTGCATCACGATAGTGAGCCCATTGATAGTTATCAGAGCAATGGCGATGGAGAATTTGTTTCTCCATTGTGCCTCGCTGGTCCGCCCCCAACTGGCGAAGTTG
Source organism: Amblyomma mixtum (assembly GCF_055824585.1). Taxonomy (NCBI): domain Eukaryota; kingdom Metazoa; phylum Arthropoda; class Arachnida; order Ixodida; family Ixodidae; genus Amblyomma; species Amblyomma mixtum. Next base: position 23,936,923 of record NC_143020.1, on the reverse strand, counting down.
CCGAGCCTCCAGAACAAATGCTACAGCAATACTCATGCAGCGGTGAGGTTTATGATAGTTCAAGCGAGAGTGAGGTGGGTTTAGCGCCGACTTTGCACGATCCACTTCGTTCATGGGCTGTGGACAACAACATTTGTGCCGCCCACGTCACTAAGCTTCTCAAAATTCTGCAGCCACACCATCCAGATCTCCCTTCGGATGCCAGAGCACTGCTGCGGACGCCTCATGCAAGCAGAGTCAACAGCATGGGAAGTGGCGCTTACTGCTTTTTCGGCGTCACTGAAAACCTCATTCAGCAAATAGAAAGTGGTGCCATAGCCATGAGCACGTCAGTGATTTCTCTGACGATAAACGTCGATGGCTTGCCCATATTTAGGAGTTCGTCGAAACAGTTTTGGCCCGTACTTGTGCGGGTCGAAGAAAGCTCACGAGATGAACCTTTTCTTGCAGCTCTCTACATGGGGGACTCAAAACCTGAGAGTGTTGCGAATTTTATGCAAGATGTGTTGAGAGAGCTGACTTCACTTCTAGAGCTCGGATTGCACTATGGTGAAGCTGTGTTCCCAGTCATTGTCCGTGCATTTGTTTGTGACATGCCTGCACGTGCATTCCTTAAATGTACAAAGGGACATACAGCGTATTTTGCATGTGAAAAGTGCATGCAAAAGGGCTTGTACTCTGCACAGCACAGGAAAGTCATATATCCTGATGTATTGGCCCCTCTGCGTACAGACGAAAACTTTGCCAACATGTCAAAGCCTGAGCATCATAATAGCACATCACCGTTGCTCGATCTGGGAATTGGACTGGTTAGTAGGTTCCCACTTGACTACATGCATTTGGTTTGCTTAGGAGTTATGAAGAGGCTTCTGGTGCAATGTTGGACATCAACTGCCCCATCAGCGTCAAAGCTACCTTTGAGTGCACGTAGGGCAATTTCTGAACACCTTGTGAGTCTGGCTGTTAACACACCACATGAGCTTCAGCGCACTCCGAGGACACTACGTGTTTTAGAATTTTGGAAGGCATCCGAGTACAGGAACTTCCTTGTTTATTTCGGCCCAATTGTTCTGAAACAACATCTTGCTCGTCCGTTTTACATGCACTTTCTGAAGCTAAGTTGCGCCATCACAATACCGGCCTCTCCTGATCTTTGCACGACTTTGTGTGACTATGCTGAGCAGCTGCTGCTTAGCTTTGTGGCAGAGGCAGGTAAGCTGTATGGCAGCAGTATCTACACTGTCAGCATACACAGCCTCTCACATCTGACAGATAGTGTACGACAGTTTGGCCACCTTGCCCTGTTTTCAGCCTTTCCTTTTGAGGCTTTTTTAGGAAAGCTGAAGAGACTAGTCAGAGGCCAAGCCCTTCCAACAGAACAAATTTTTATGAGAGTAGCTGAACTAAAGCAACAGTACAAACAACCAGTGAATCCTGGAAGGGGTGGCATCAAGCTGTCTAACATGCACACAAGTGGACCAGTACCTGAAAACTTTATCGGGCAGCAGTTCAGCAAGGCTATGATCGGCAAAAAAGTGCTTTATACAAAGCCAAAAGGCAACTGTGTGAGAATAAAAGATGGCAATTTTGTCTTACTTAGAAATTTTCTAGCTGCTGAAGGTGAGATCTTTATTTGTGGACAGCACTATGCCGATATTAGCAACTTTTATGGTGCAACACTGTGCCCTGTTGATACAGGTGTTTACAGAGCCCGAGGTCTCTCACAGTCTCTGAGTATGTATAGCATCAGTGAAATCTGTACAAAATGTGTGTGCTTACCATTCAAGAAAAATTCAGATGCTCTTTTTCCTGTGCTCCCATTGTGAAAATGATACTTTTGCTAGGTAAACTGACAATGGCAAAGCAACTCTCCCGCAGCAGTGTTTGTTTTCACTCGTGTGCATGATAAAGTTTTGGCTATATGCTACGCTCTTGGTGTAGGAGTGGCAGTATTGCATATGAATAAAAATTTTCTATGTCATATTTTTTACCTTGGTGATATGAACCTGATTTCTTCCAAAATAATTACAATCTAAAACGGTCCCCTCATCATAAAGCTACCATTTATCACTGAGCATGTTTTTGTCCCACCAAGAGTTTTGCATTTTACTCTTAGAGCTTAATTAGCTTAGTCAGTAATATTTAATTCCAGCGTCTACTTAATGTTGCGGTATTAATGTTACCGCAACGTTAGTGAGATGTGCATACCCAACGTCAGTGCTGTGTTTGCCTATAAACGTTATGGTGACGTAATCACTAAACGTCATGGCAACCTCTGTCAGGCAACGTTGTAGCAATGTGATATTTTGTCGCATAACATTGTGTGGAAGTTCATACATACAGGCAACGTTTAGGCAATGTTTTGCGTTACCTGGGTGACGCCGCCGCCCGCGCGCTCTCTCACCGGACATTCCCCTCCGACCCTGACGATCAGGAACTGGAATTTATTCCAGCTTACACCTTCAAAGACATCGTTTTACTCTATCAATCTGGCCATGGTCTTTATCCCCGCCCGTGTAAAGGTCTGTCAAAGGCGGAGGAGCGGCTTCTGCTCCGCCTGCATACTAATACTTTGCTGTGCCCGGCAGCTCTCAAACACTTCGACCCTTCTTTCTCGGGCAGCTGTCCGCACTGTGCGGAGAAGTCTTCGGACATCTACCACATGGTGTGGGCCTACCCCTCCAACCCTGCTATCCCCCCTCACCCCAACCCCACCCGGGAGGACTGGGAGGCGACCCTGCTCGGCTGCTCTGACCTTCAGGCCCAACGGGCCTTGGTCGCGCGAGCCCGGTAGGCGGCCGATGCCACTGGGGTCCCGAACTAGGAACCTCCACCTAGTATTTGTAAGGGCTGGCCCCCTCTGGGTGAGCTCATGCATAACCTCCTGTATTATACCTGTACATAAATGTTTTCCACCACCACCTACTGCTTTCAGTGATCCGTTGGAAATACGTTGCAGGAAGTCAAAGTCACCATGTTACTTACTTCAATCGCATGTGTGATTAGCCCTGCGCTGCGCAACGTACCATATTAGAGCGAAAAGTACATTAGGTACCAGGCTCCTTTCGTCACCCTAAAATCACAACTGCGGCAGGCCACAAGGCGAATCAACTTGCAGACTGCTCATGAGGAGAAGTTAAATTTCTCTTTCGATGCTTCGGTGCAATCAGTGACTAGCACCAAGAGTTATTTATCGCATAAACGATGTCAACGTACGTGGTGAATATGGCAAAACATGCAATCAGTTGAACAATTTCGAACCGGAAGTAGCTAGCGGACGATTTTCCCATGACTCTGCGTTGACGGTGGAAACGCACCTCACCTATTGAGATGCATCAGATTTTGTGAACAATGTCGACGTATCTAAGATGTTCATGATTTTTACGGGCCTCTTCGTCTGCTTCTTTCGTAGGGCAGAATGGCATGGTGTGCTGGTATTTATTGAATTGTTATGCAGTAGCCTGTGGCAATAGCCAGATGATGAAGATACGCGATGTCAAGAGAAACGGGCTGATCATTGGTTTTTATCAACCTGTTGGACAGGATATGCTGAGATGCTTTGTAGTCGGTAAAGAAAACCCATCTACCGGGAGTTTTGTGCAGGATATAGGAGAAAGCTTCTTTACTGCCGTGAAGCTCAGCTGCCGTAGAGGATGTCTTCCGCTGCAGCAGGTAAGAAAGAACGTGGCTTTTTGAAGGTTCATAAATCCCAAAAGAAGAAGTTGCTTGCGTGGGTGAACCATCGGTGCAGATGGGGGTATGCTGCTCATATTTCTAGGTTAAGTACGCCAGAGTAGTGTGCAGAAGCGCTGCCTGCGGCCTGCGGCTATTTACATTCACAATTGGAACAAGCTGCTGCACCTTCAGAGACGGCAGTGTAGAAGGGGGAAAGGTCAGAGGCGTAGTTTCTGTGGCTTATTAATAGTAGAGAGGGGCAGGAACTGAACAGCTTGGGCAAAGCCATAGTTGGAGTGGGTTAGGTGGAGGCGGCGCAGGAAGTGCTTCTTGCCTTGGAGAATATGGCGCAGATATGTACGCACAGTTTCCGGAGCGGCAATCACATCTAGGGGGAGACAGCCTGCTTCTGCTAGTGTTCTTGATGCAGAGGAACCCTTTGTAAGGAACCCATTAGGAGCATGTTGGTACTCTTCGAGTGGTGAGCTGAGGGTTATAACATTATCGTGTTCCTAACGCAGAGGAACGCTTTGGGAAGAATCCTTTGGGAGCATAATGGTACTCTTCGAGTGATGAGACAAAGGATACAATACTATCGTGTTCCTGATTCGAAGAAACGCTTCTGGAGCATGATTGCACTCTTCGACTGCTGAGACGAGGCCTACAACATTATTGTGTTCCTGATGCAGAGGAACAGTTTGGAAGCATGATGGTACTCCTGAGTGATTAGATGATGGCTATAACATTATCAGTGGCTGACCTATTTTGACGGAAGCCGTTCACTTCTTGGGAACAGCCATTGCGACTTTCTAGGAACCAAATGATGTCCTTGCAAAACAAGCTCTCCATAAGCTTACCTAAGCAGCTGAGTAGGGCGATGGGCCGGAAGGATGCGTAGCTTGTTGGCTGCTTACAAGATTTCAGAAGAGGCACAACTTTCGACAAGTTCCATTCCGTAGGGACCCCAGGCAGAATTGTAATCTGATAACAGTTATAATATTTCAGGAGTCGAAGACGGGAGTTGTGTGGTGTGGCTTTGCGATGGCGTCTTTGGTCACTTCATCGTGACCCGGAGACGTGACTATCCACTTCATCATTTCATACATTACATCATTTCTCCTCAATGCACATTATACGCATTATAATGGCCGCACTTAATTTTCTACCCTTTTAATTTATTTTATTTTAGATTTTAGCTTATTTTAGATTATTTTAGATTTTAGCACCACTCTCCTTCTGTCTTTGTTTGTTTACTGTAGGAAGCCTGACTTACTATCTGCGGAGAGTGTCGAAGTTGGTGGTGGTGAAAAACATTTATCGCCTATGAAATTTTTGCAGAAGGGTGATTAGGGTAGGACCCTGTTGGCCCTTTCCCCTCACAATACTAGGTGGAGCCCCTATTCTGGGGCCCCATAGGCAAGCAACGCCGCCCGCGTCCGGCGAACCAATGCCTTTTGGGTCCCTAGGTCGTGACACCCGAAGCAGGGCCGCCTCCCAGTCCTCTCTGTTGGGGCTGGGGTTGGGGGGTGGGGGGGGGGGTTAGATGGGTTTGACTGACACGACCAAACTATGTGGAAGATGTCAGCCACCTCCCCACAGAACTGGCACGCACCATCAAAGGATGTATTGAAGTGTTTAAGCACCGCCGGGGGCACAGTACAGTGTTAGTAAAAATTTTGATGAGGAGGCGCTCGTCAGCGCAATGCATACCCTTACAAGGGGCCGGGCAACACCTCTGCTGCTCCTTGTAGTAATCGGTGATGTCTTTGAATTTAAGGGCCAGATTGTCTGATTGGCAATAGCCTTCCTAGGACAGGGAGACACCACGGAGAAAGAGTTCGCGGGTGGCCTGATCGGCCTGTTCGTTTCCCTGGAGTCCCTGGTGACCGGGGGCCCAAATCAGGTTGCGTGGAGTTGGATCTTCGCATCGGGAGCTATATTTCAGTATGCGCCAGACAAGCGGGAGAGCCCAGCCCAGCTCAGAGTTCCGACAGGCCCCTCGCGAGTCAGTGATGATGTGTTTCGACTTGGTATTAGTGAGAGCAAGAGCAATGGCAATCTCCTCCGCGTGTGTTGCGCTGCAGGCTTTGAAAGTGAGCCCGTTAACTGGGTTTGTGTTGTGTACGACTGCGGCCGTGTACCACCCCCCGTGGTGTGGGCCGGCAACGTCCACGTAATACACATGTGGTTGGTTACCATAGTATCGCGCCAACGCTTCCGCGCGCGCCTAGCGACGACCGCTATGGTCTTCTCTGGACATGTTGCGGGAAAGGGGTCGGACCCGGAGGGCGCGTCTCCAGGGTTCTGGCACTCTCTCCCTTTCCTCAATATGGTAGTCGTGTTTGATGTGTAGCCGGGCCAAGAGGCGGCGACCTGACGTGGTCTGTGGAAAACGCGTGTATTGGCTGACTAAGTGGGCTTATCAAAGTTCACGGAATGTGTTCACCACGCCTAAGGACAGAAATTTATGGTCCCTCACCCCACCGAAAGCTGTTTGAATGCTCTAGTGAGATGTCCTGAAGGGACTTTGGTTCATGCAAAGAGAGCACACCGAAGGGTGAAGCTGTTGGAGTGGAATGCGAGTACCTCTAACCATCCGCCGAATGTTGGATACTGGTTGGCGCACATCGAACGTAGAAGAAAATCCACGCCATCTTTGCCGACTTAGTTTATCCAAGTGGTACATAGAGTGGCGTTGTGGCCGCATTTTTCTTTCCTTCTGATTACGTCCCCTACCTACGTTCATTTATTTCCATTCCTTTTGACTAGGATGTCACATACCTGCGTAAGTTCCGTCACCCATTCTGCCCACTTCCTGTGGCTTAACGTTACGCTTAACATTCCTCTTTCTATAGCCCGGCAGTGCAGGTTGCCGCGAGGCATGGAAGCGCAAAATTTTAAAAACATGTTGTAAATGATCGCTTCGCTTTTGAGTTCCTGCGCGCGGCATGACCACTTGGTGGCTTGTACTCTAAACAATGCAAGCTTATTATAGACAACATCGAAGACCCTTTTCAGGGACTTTCTAAGGACCTGAGGTTACCGTGCCTTTGTAATACATGCTCTGAGGAAGCTGACTTCTTCCTCTCGATTTTGACTAGGTTTTCATCAACCCGCGTCCCTTCCCTGACCAACTCTGCTGGCTTCCGCTTTCTTAAAGACACACCTATAAAATTTCTTTTCAAGGTTCGCTGCGTTGTCCTCCACATTTCCACCCCATAGGTGGGTATGGGTAAGATAAAGCTGTTGTACACATTTGTCTTTAGGAATATTCGTGAAATGCCAGTCATGATCTCAGAGAACCAGCCATACGCGTTCCACCCCATTGTTATTCTTCTAGTGAACCACCTCTCATGAGCCTGATGAGCGGTCACTACCTGCCGTGCGTAGCTCTATTTCCTTACCACTGCTAGCACCTCAATACCAATTGAGAACCTGTGTTCCCTTGCGACACTGTTGAACGTTATTTTGGTGTTGTGCATGTTAATTTTTAGACCAACCTCCTGCTCTGACTTCGTAACTAATTCATCATACTTTGCAGTTCGTCTCCTGAGTGACTGAGAAACTTGGTGTCATCAGCGAATTGCATATTACTTAGGTGTTCGTAATTAATTTTTATCTAAAACTCTTTGCAATCCAGGCATCGGAACATTTGTAAACAGGGGGCGAATAGCATTCGTACGATCGTATCTCCCTGGCTGACACCGTTTCTTACTAGAATTGTATTGCTGACTTACTGAAAAAAGTACAGCAGCTGTGCAATCGTTATAGATACCATCCAGTATTTCAAAACAAGACTATTTTACACGCCACTTTCGCACTGCCTCCATTATTACTGAGCTTTCAACTCACACAAATGCTTTCTCGTAATGAATAAATGCTCTACGTAACCCTTGGTTATAATCTGCCCATTTCTCTATCACGGGATTGACTGTTTGAATGTAGTCTATTGACGAGTATTCTTTGGGAAAGGCCCCTTGATCATTTGGCTGATTGAGTACTAAGATTGTTGTGATTTTATTAGGAATAACCTTAGCAAATACCTTGTAGACAACGGAGAGTGAGCTGATCGGTCTGAAATTGTTTAAGTCCTTGACGTCTCCTTTCCCAAGAACTAAGATAATGTCGGCTTTCTTCCATGCGTCTGGTACGCTCGCGGTAATAGGACAGTGCGTGTACAGGGTGCCTAATTTTTCTAATACAATCTCCCCTCTATAATTCGAGATATCTGCTGTTGCTTGATCCTCAGCAGCTGCTTTCTTCCTTTGAATTGCTCCTAAGGCTTTCTTTACTACTTTCTTCACTGGCACGATGTCCCATTGCTGTGCGGTGCTGCGTTTATCATTAACGCGCTGGTTCCATTGATTACTTTATAGATTTCTATAGAACTCTTCGGCTACTTTAACTATCTTATATATATATATATTGCTTATGACACTGCACGCTTTGTCTCTCAACGCATATTCTGGTTTATCCTATTCTTAGGTTCCTCTTCACTGCGTTTAAGCTGTCTCGGTTCTTTACAGCATGCTCGATTCTCTTTATACTAAAGTACGTTATGCCGCTGCCTTTCGCTTATTTATTAATATTGATCGCTCTGCTAGTTCATACTTTCTGTAGTGTCAGACGTCTTCGTGGTTTGGCCTTTATAAATCAGATGCTTCGTTTCCTGAGAAAGCTTATCGGTATCCTGTCGAGCCACCTTTCCGCCAACTTCTAATCCACACTACATAATGATAGTTGCGAGATTATTGCTCATTGTTTGAACATTAAGATCGTCTTCCGCAGCTAAAGCCGAATATCTCTTCTGCAGCGATATAATGATTTTCTGTGCTTTCCCTCCTACTGCTGTCTCGTAAATTTGCTTCCTCTTCACTATTGTCTTCCGTTCCATGTTCAAGTCTTAGCTATTTTGAGGCCTTACCAAACTGTGGCGGCTACAACGCACTTTTGTTTTTGTAAGGAAATTTACATCCCGCTCATTACGAGGGTGAGCGTGTAGTATGAAGTCCACTTCATTTTAGTGCCACCATTTTGGCTCTTCCACGTCCACTTCCTGTTTTTTCGTTTCGTGTGCCATAGTCGCCTACCGCGTGCGCTTCGACCTGCTTTTTGGCTACCTTCGCATTAATGCCACCGATCTGCACAGTGTACTGTGATTCCACTTTGTTCATTGCCAATTCAACTTCTTTAAAGAAGCTTTTAACGAGCTGGTCACCGTGGATGGATGTAGGCGCGTATGCCCGGACCACCTTCAGCTTGTACTTCTTATTGAGCCGAGTTCCCTTAGCTTCCACCCTCTCGTTAATACTGTATAACTTCTCTACATTGCCAGATACATCCTGATAGATGAGGAATCCTAAGCCTAGTTCTCGTGCGTTTTCTAGCAGGAGAGTTTTCTTTAATTTTTAGTTTTCCATCAATGACAGAATAATAAAAGCAGAAGAATAAATGATCAGATGCCGCTGGTGAGATCCCAACCCACCGATAATACTTCATATTAGTTACCTCATTAAAACACTTACACCGTCCCCTCGGAGACACTATCCAAGCTTACTGGACGTGACCTTGGCTGTGAGTATGAGCAATTAAAGGCTCTTGCCTTAATACAGCGGGCGAGGCAGCTTCTGCTAACGGTGTGGCGACTGATACACTAAGCAGCGTTGGTGCTCGTCGGTCTCGCGGTTCGTTTGTCGGGCCGCAAGCAGTTAGCAACTACGGGAGCACAATTTGTCGCCGGCACACAAACAGCCCGTATGGAAGACGCCCTACGCGAAAAGGCGGTGCATGCCCTGCAGTTCTGGATAAAAGTGTTTTAGATCTGAAAAGCGTTTATGAGCGAACTCTTTTCACATAATGTAAGATTTCACTCCAACAATCAATGTATCCGCAGATAATTCAATGGCAGTCTTTTACATTTTTTCCTGTTAACCTTTTTCCCGCCGTCAAAAGCGTTCCCAATTGACTTTATATGCAATCTCAACTGTTAAGTGCGATTGATGGAAACACTTTACAAGAAAGCTTTTGTTTCATACTAGGAAAATGGACCATTACTTTGAATTTTTTTATACGAGTATCTTACAAAGTTTCACTTTCCAAAATTTCAGCCCGACAATATTGGAGACCGATGATTAGGAACAGTGCTTAAAGTTTGTGCGTGCATATTGCTGCTGTTCATCGCTTCACCTCCTGTTTCCCGCAGTGAGCGTGGCCAGTTCGCAGGTGTCTCTGATAATTATGGCGCCACGGTTGGCGTCATTATATCTTCTTTGTCGCATTCACACCCCCACTGACTGCCGTTATATTCATGAGCTGAGCGTTTAAGAGCATTGCGGTCGTGGCACAGAAGTAGACTGTGATGTTTCTTTTAATATTCTGGGAGGATTGTTTTCAACGCGTAAAGAAGTATTCGAAATCAGTTATCAGTACCAAAACTGCTGCAATACAGGTGTCTTGGTGTGCTCTATAATTCGTAACGAATTGTTTGTCCGAAAAGCAGAATCTGAAAACTTTCATTATACTTATTTTGACAAAAAACCAAATGTAAGAATAGTCACGTGTTTTGGGCAAACCCCCAAAGAGAAGCAGATTGGCAGTAAGTGAAGAATTACTGGCATCTACCCAAGCGCAACCATGCGGCTGCGAAGGAAAGCTATACGGCTTCCACAGTAACCTCGTAGTTAAAATTCGTCCTGGTCGGGTCGGAAACACGGGACGAGCGCCTCATCCAAGCAGTCGCTCTATAAACTGAGCTAACTGGGACGGACAGTACGTGGTTGAGCGGGAGTGAATTGATCAATAGCTCCAGCTATAGAGCTACAAGAAGATAGCTTCGAAGGAGAGCTTCGAGATATTGGTAAGGTCCGTCTCGACATACGACATACGACATGCTTATCTTAAACATAGAAAACAATACGTAGACGTTAATGGCTGTAGATCTAACGATCTTCCAATTACTTCAGGTGTACCTCAAGGCAGCGTCTTAGGGCCACTGCTTTTCCTAATCTATATCAACGATCTGTCTACTTTCATCCCCGGAAATGTCTCTTTAAAGCTTTTTGCAGATGATTGCATACTTTTTAATACCATAAATAACCAGAACGATCACTACATGTTGCAAAATGCGCTTCTAGCTGTTCATCAGTGGTGCGTAAAATGGGATATGCAACTAAACCTTGATAAAACTGTTCTCTTACGTATTTCGCGCAAAAAACATTTTAGTTCTTTCTCTTACACCCTGCAAAATCATTTAATCCACGAGGTTACACAATACAAATATTTAGGGGTAACGTTAACTCATGACTTAACATGGACTTCACACATTGCAGACATTTGCTCCTCGTCCTTTTCCAAGCTTTGCTACGTAAGGCGGAAGCTTAAAGATGCCCCAAGTAAAGTTAAACTCCTTGCATACTCAACATTCATTAGGTCCAAATTAGAGTACGCTTCGGTATTATGGGATCCATTCACAAAGAAAGACATATACAAGATAGAGATGGTGCAAAGGAAAGCGGTTAGGTTTATTTATAACAAATACAGGAGGTTAGACTCACCTACAACACTAATGAAAACCAACCATATTCCATTACTTGAAGTACGCAGAAAAATTTCCCGTCTGTTGTTTATGCATAACCTTTTAACACATAAGCTAAACATACCCCGCCCTGTAATTCTCAAACAATTGTCGCGCCGAACACACCATTCACGAATTCATTTGCTGGAACCCATTTTTGCAAGGACTGACTCATTCAAGCACAGTTTTTTTCCGCGGACTGTTTCCGACTGGAACTCTCTTCCGGAGCCCATTTTCCAGTCCTCAAATTTTAGTAAAGCTCTTGAGAAGCATTTTCTCGAGTGAATGAGCGTTGTATTTTTGTTATTCTCCTTATTGTTTGTAACCCCATGTATTTTTCTTTGTATTTGTCATTTTCAATGCCTTGTATAGCCCCTCCTGCATGGGCCAATCTATTGGCTTGCAGTATTATGAAATAAATAAATAAATAAATAAATAAATAAATATACTATAGTCGGATACAACTCAAGAACGGAGCGGCTCTTCCCCGTCAAAGAACCCCCCTTGGCCAAGTCTCATGACCCTGCTAGGGTGGCAATGCAGGGAGCGATGCCACAATGGAGAGGGGGTCTGTCCCCGACTATGGAGGGAGGAGACTGTCTCCTTTTATCTACCAATCCCTGCTTTGTCACACTAGCAGGGTCACGAGAATCGGCTGACGCCATTGGATGGAAGGGGTTCCTTTGTCAGAGAAAAGCCGCTTCGCTCTTAAGTGGTATCCGACTATAGCAGTCCCTGTTAGCACAGTTGGTAGAGCGACTGCTTCGGTGAGGCGCTCATCCGAGGCTCGAACCCCGGACCGGGACGTTTCTTTCAATGGGAAGCTACCGAGGAAGCTGTACAGCCTTCCTTTGCAGCCGTGTGGCTGAGCTTGGGTGGATGGCAATGAGTAATTGCTGTCTTATTATAGCGATGAAAGAGTTTTTGGTGACCTTCCCCACCGCTTAGGCAATAGATTCGAGTGCCGCGCGAATTCCACGCCACCTCCAAAATAAGGTTTGGTTTGGTTCATTCGGGTTTAACGTCCCAAAGCGACTCAGGATAGTCGAGACGCCGTAGTGAACGGCTCCGGAAATTTCGACCACCTTAGGTTCTGTAACGTGCACTGTCATCGCAGAGTAGGCGGGCCTCTTAAGTGCTGCCTCCATCGAAATTCAGCCGCCGCGGCCAGGACCAAACCCGCGTCTTTCGAGCCAGCAGCCGAGCGCCGAAACCAGCGAGCCACCATGGCGGGTTGAAAATAAGGCCTCAGAACCCCTTTGCTGACGTCATCTTCACGTCACTGCAAAGGGCCCACGCCTTGGCTGCGATGACCTTTGTTAGTGCCCCGACTCCTCAAGTCCAGGAGCTAATGGCTGCATGTACAACGCATTGTTTTAGTTCTTTTTTTAAAACCGCAACTGTTATATATACATATACAGGGTGTCCCAGCTAACTTGGACCAAGGTTTATAAAAACAACTAAGCGTTCTTCAGAACTGAAATTGCGTGGATGTTGTTAGGGTGTATCAAAAGTTACAGAACCTTTTTTTGGCTTCTTCTATTTAATTATTCAAGATAGATAAATTAACTTTTTAAATATAGCTTGAAACGTTCAGGCGTCAATAGGAAAGTTGTGGAGCTCTACAAATATTATCCAACCCAGGCACTTGTAACGAGGGAGACTTAGCGTGGCCGTTTTTATTGGGGAAAAATGAACGCCCGCGGAGTTTAAAAAATACCGCGTGACAGCGCGCTCCGTGCGCCCGAATTCGCCGCGATTGCAGCGCTCTCGTCCACGCTTTGTACAAAGCATCAGTCACTACGCTCCTTCCCTGCTGCCCAAAACATAGCTTCGCGTTGAGCTTGGTTCCAAGATGAGCGCCAGTGGGCACGGGCGGCAGTTGAAAGAAAGCGCAGCTCCCGTTTCTGCGACGATAATTGCGCTCTCAAGTTGGCAGAATGCGTGCGGAGGAACGATGGCAATCTCATGAGTTCGAATTTGGGAGCATGATCCCAACAAGCAAAGCCGCATGTAACAAGTTTGATAACGTCGTGTGAATCAGGATGAAAAACGGAAGCCGCGCTTTCTTTCAACTGCCGCCCAAACCCACTGGCGCTTATCTTGGAACCAAGCACAACGTGCCCTGTCTTGGGCAGCACAAAAGGCGCGAAGCGAGTGATGCTTTTCACAAACCATGGATTTGAGCGCTTTTATCGCGGCGCATTCTGGCGCACGGACCGCCCTCTCATGTGGTATTTTTTTAAATTCCGCGGGCTTTCGTTTTTCCCGAATAAAAACAGCCACGCTAAGTTAATTTCGTTGGAGGTTCCAGGTTTGGGCTATATTTGTGGAGCTCCACAACTTTCTCCTTGACGCCTGAACGTTTCAAGCTATATTTAAAAAGTTAATTTGTTCATCTCAACTATTTATTCAAATAGGAGGAGCGAAAAAATTGGTACTGTAACTTTACATAAACCCTGAAGACATCCACGCGATTTCTGTTCTGAAGACCGCTTGATTTTTTTTTATAAATCTTGATCCAAGGTAGCTGGGACACCCTGTATATATATATCAGATCGCGCAGCTCCTTGACGCATATTTTTTACGTACTTTCGTTGGTCGCACCCCATCCAGCCACGAGCAGTCGTTCTCCTGCTGTTTCCCACAGACTCTCAGGAAGGCAAACTGGTGCAACAAATTCGTCGAACTCTAGAGATGTTGATAGCTGGAAGTACAAAACACACAAAAATTCTGTAGTTATCTTTCCGCGAACATCGCGAATAGGTATCTTTCTGTCTGGCTTCCACAAGTAAGTCTATGATATCTGGATTTAGGAGCAACCTGCTCTGGCAGCAGGCATTTTCAGAATTTGGACCGGTGAGGAATGGGTAATTCTAGCGTTTCTTCCCAAACCTGGCGATTGGTAGCGCCTTGCGGAAGAGCACGCTGCATTCGTGCAGTAGTTTACACATTGTTCATTTCAATCCAGATTACAAGTTCGTAAGGGTTACCGACCTTGTGTGTACGTCTTGTGCGGGGCAACAATCGGGCCAGCGCAATACGAGTGCCTGACAACGGGCCCTTCGCATACCGGGGCCGCCATTGAAACGCATAACGGGGCCACTATGAAAATCGTCACAATATAGAGTGCCACGTCACTCCAGGAATGCGATGCCGGTACGAAAGCGAAGCCACTACGTAGGTTAATCTACTTGCGAGGTTTCCAAGTCAGGGAGTGGCACGTCACGTGAGGACTGCCATACCGGTGAGAAAGTGAAGCCACTACGTAGGTTAATCTACTTGCGAGGTTTCCAAGTCAGGGAGTGGCACGTCACGCGAGGACTGCCATACCGGTGAGAAAGTGAAGCCACGACGTAGGTTAATCTACTTGCGAGGTTTCCAAGTCAGGCAGTGGCACGTCACGCGAGGACTGCCATACCGGTGAGAAAGTGAAGCCACGACTTAGCTAAACCTACGTGTGAGACTGCGGGGTTACTCCAGGGCTGCAAGGAAATAGCGAGACATAGGACTACGGTTAATAGGGGAGAGCAGGAATGCTAAAAGAGGCCGACTCTGCACCCCGCTTCGCGTTGAAGAACAAAGACACGCCGTCGAAGAAATCATGAGAAATCCGAAGCCTTCTGTTATGGAGCTGAAAACGCGACCCGAAGAAGCTGTGGCCCGCTGACCATCCCACGAGTCAATGGCTTCGCTACCGAGCAATCGACACTACTGCAGCAGAATACCTCAGCCTTAGCCGCAGCAGCGAGAAGCGTCGTTTGATGAGACACGCTGGCGCAGTAGCCCGACTAGTTATTTTATTATTAAACTTGTTTCCTTCTTATCATGCGCTGTGTCTCTTTTTTTCTCACTCTACGTGCAGTCCGGGTTCACCCTTATAAAAATGGTCTATAGACTTTCTATAGACTTTTTATAGACTCTATAGACATCCTATAGACTTTTACTTTTGTCTATAGACAGTCTATAGAAAATCTATAGACTAAAGTCTATAGCTGTCTCAATTTCCTTTTGTCCATAGACTATGTATAGACTCTCTATAGACTAAAGTCTATAGCAGCCTCAATTTCCTTTAGTCTATAGACGGTCTATAGATTCTCTATAGACTTAAGTCTATAACTACCTCAATTTCCTTTTGTCTATAGACGGTCTATAGACTATCTATAGACTAAGGTCTATAGCTGTCTCAATTTCCTTTCGTCTATAGACGGTCTATAGACTCCCTATAGACTAAGGTCTATAGCTGTCTCAATTTCCTTTCGTCTATAGACGGTCTATAGACTCCCTATAGACTTAGGTCTATAACTACCTCAATTTCCTTTCGTCTATAGACAGTCTATAGACTCGCTATAGCCTAAGGTCTATAGCTGCCTCAATTTCCTTTTGTCTACAGACTCTCTATAGACTAAAGTCTATAACTGCTTCAATTTCCTTTTGTCTATAGACGGTCTATAGACTCGATATAGACTAAGGTCTATAGCTGTCACAATCTCCTTTTGTCTATAGACGGTCTATAGACTCTCTATAGACCAAGGTCTGTAGTTGCCTCAATTTCTTTTTGTCTATAGACGTTCTATAGACTAAAGTCTATAGCTGGCTCAATTTTCTTTCGTCTATAGATGGTCTATAGACTGTCTATTGACTAAGGTCTATAGCCTCAATTTGCTTTCGTCTGTAGACGGTCTATAGACTCTCTATAGACTACGGTCTATAGTTGCTTCAATTTCCTTTCGTCTATAGTCGGTCTATAGACTCTCTATAGACTACAGTCTACAAATACCTCAATTTCCTTTCGTCTATGCACTGTACACTAGAGATAGTCTGCTGTCTATAGACCAGTCTATAACAATCCTAATTTTATCTAACAACGTTCGGTACACTGACTTTCGACTAAGTATAGAACAATGCCAATTTATTTTTGCACTGCATGCTGCGGGGACCTGCATCTGGTGACCGCAACTATGTCGGGAGTCCTCCACCTCCTTCGCTATTACGGAAATTAGAAAAGTATTGCGTGAGGACATTACAACACCCATCTGTATATTTTCAGGAGCCTTGACAAGCTCCTTTTCGTTATATCGTGACGTATATTGTCAATACAGTTAAATATTTAATGCTAACAAGTAAGCCGCGGAAAGGCAGCCGTTCTTGAAGTAAAGGCGCCGCAAACTGTACTACATCGAATGAATACGCTGTCCCTTAACGGAATCGCTCGACACAGTTCCATTCCATCTTTCGATCGTTACTGTCCAACGCGCTGAAATCAGACACATTTCATCAACGCTTCTACATTTCTCTTTAAAACGTCCTGAAAATAAAGGGGGAAAGACCTCAGAATAGTCTCAAAGAGCCTGGTCCTCTGTGCGATTAACATCTCCCATTTATACCTTTGCAGTTTGTATTCACGTGAATAAGTTCACCGACGCAACAATCAGAAAACCAGTATTTTTTCGTTCCTACCCTTGCACCTGTTGCTTCGGAGCCGATGACACGCTGATGTCGAGCATATCAGTTTTCTAAACACGAACACACGCAAAAAAGACGTTATGCTATGCAACATTATAATTATTATTTGAGAATTGTACCACATACTATTCGGTGGGAGATGCGGCGCGTACACAGTCAAGCAGTTAGATTTCGGTTCTCTTTTCACGAAAACAATAAGGTTTTTAGAGGGTATGCGAAGAATTCACGCTTATAAACCAGTTACCTTCTGTGGTCTTGGATATCAGATCAAGCTCCACACGGAAAGAGTGCGAGCGATAAAGATACGACCGTGAAATGGGTTTCTGTTTCACGTTTTACCGTTTTACCACGAGACGGCGGAAAATCATTCGGGCTGCAAACAACCCTGTGCGTGGCTGCATCGGTGGAGTCGGCGTTTTTTTCGCGGATTACGTTTTCTTCAAAATCCAGCTGCATCGTCCGCTTACGGTAAGTCTATACGTTTATATTTTATTCATTTGGTCTCCTAAACCACTCTAAGCAGAGCTGTGTGTGCAGAACAGATTATGTGCGCAGTGACAAACGTCCTATCTTCGTTTCTAAGGCGGAAGCCATCGGGTTCTCGACTAATGCCGCTTATCTCTGTGCCGCTGTCTTTACTAACGCGCGGAAAGGCAGTCTGTGCGATGCCCTTGATGATAAGCCGCTCCTCGCGAGCTGTCTACTAGAGTTTTCGTGTTTCAAGGTAGACGCGCGGCCAGAAATGTCGTTTAGCCTGTGAATGACGGCCGAAATGGAACTGTGCGGTAGTTAGCGCCGTGTGAGCTCAATTTACTTTGCACCTCCGAAAACGTACTTACATACACTCTCGTTCTGTGGTGGATTACATTTATTTTCTAATCTTTGTGTTATCGCTTGTCTGGACCTTGGAGTGCTGTTCTTTTTGAGGTGTGCATTTCCTTCCTACGTATATGGACGCTCGCTCGGTGCGCGTCGTGGGCGACGACGTTTCAGCAAAGGTGTCTTGTAACGCTACAGACTGGAGCGCGAGACGTTTGTCAAAGTTGTAGTTAAGCAGCGCTGAAGGAATTCTTTTAGTGTGATGGTATAAAATTCATTGCCCGCGCGATTGGCCGGCGTGCTCAAACACCGCGAAGAACCCACGAGCTCCATCCCGTCTCCCCGTCGTTGCACACGTACGGATTCCTCCATGTCTGTCATCAGAGCCGTTGGCCGCCCCCGCTCGCCTGCGGGCACTTCATTTTGAAAGCTGGGTAAAGGTCGGCTCGACAAGAGGTGGCTTACATTTCTTTCCGAGTGGTTCGTTCATGAATCCCGCTCACGCGTGCACAGATTTCTCTAATACCATTTGCGCGAGAGGCAAAGTATGTGTTTCTGATTTCAGACTGCTAACTTACGAAAGCGCCGATGTAATTCGCCGCTTATTTGCGCCTAAAATTAAATTAAGCTCTCGTGTTACTATAGCTGCACCTCTTGAAAGCGTTAATTGCTTCATTTAAATACTTCGTACTTTGAGCGCGTTCAATGCTTTCGTTGATTTTTCTAGCAGCGTTGGGTTAGGCTACCTCCATGCAAGAAACACACCTCTTTACGGCGCTGTTGGGGCTGCACTTGAAGGAAAGACTAATTGAATTTCAGACGGTATTTTATCGTGACAGTAATTTGTTGTCTTAAACTCGCGACTGATTTTGAAACAGCGCAGCTGCAGCCTCTGTGTGCATATGGGTTTTCTGAATAATGAGCGCGGCATGGAAGCGCTGCAACCTGCTTGTTTCTAAGAGCACGCGCAGATGTATGAGTAGGCTGTTCCATCTTTGTGCTTCAAGTTATAGGCGCAAATCTGTGGTGAACTGGTCGCTTCTGCCTGCCGGTTTTGTATAGCTTGTGCCCGTTTGAGTATCGACTTACGTACACCCGGCCAAATCTTTAACTGGCTCTGGTGTTGCATCGATAAATGAACCTTGTAAAAAAGGTGCCTTTTGGCTACACTGCTGGCATATTCATGTTGTAATTTGACGCGTGAGATGGCATTTCATAGTTTCTTTTTGTTAATATAACGTTTGAGTGGAGTACTTGCGTGTTTCGATCAAAGTTATCAGAAATATTCATCGTCTGCTGCTACGAACAGCCGAAACAAGCGGAATACGCACCAATGGCTCTGGTGGCGCATTTGCACTTACTCTAGGTAAACGACTTGTCCGCCATGAAAGTAGTGGTAGTTTACCCAGAGGATGAGGCCATATGGACCAGATTCATTGCTGCGTCTGCCGCTTGTTTCAGCTGTTGTAGTGGCAGACGAATATTTCTGATAACGTTATCTAAACACGCAAGTGCTGCACTCAAACAATATATGAACAAAAAGGAACCACGAAATGACATTTCACTCGTCAAATTACAGCATGAATATGCCAGCAGTGTAGCTAAAAGGCACCTTTTTTACAAGGTGCATTTAGCGATGCAACACCAGAGCCAGTTAAAAATTTGGCCGGGTATACCAGGCTTCACGCAGGGTATTTTGAAGCGCTTCTTCTATAGCGGTTATAAGAATAAATGCTGCAATATTCTTCTTTTTGGATCCCTGTGTAAGGTGCGCTGAATCTGTATTTTATGGAGGTGGCATTCTTAACACCTCCTTGCGAGTCAATGCAGATATGTGGCACAATTGTTCAATGTCTTCTGTTACAAATAATGTAAAAGGATTGCCATACAGAAATCAGTATCAGTACTGGATTCAGAGTAGAGTGCTCCAGGGATTACGGGTCTTTGTTACAATGTTTTATGAAGACACTTATAATCTGTCGTGTATTTACTGAAATAATTGCGCCGGCGTGATATCTCAGTGGCTATCATGTTCGTCTGGCGACCTGAAAGATGCAGGTTCGATTCCGGCCTATGCGGTCGCATTTTAATAGACGCAAAATGCTAAAGGCTTGTGTACTCTGCAGAGTTGGCCGAAATTATTCCGCAGCCTTTCACTTCAGCGTCTTGTAGCCTGTGTCGCCTTGGGTCTTTGAACCCCATAAAACCAAACCAAAAGATCAAGATTGCCTTTCTAGAATGGCATAGCCAGGTTATGCCTTGCATTGTAAAGCACATGTGTAGAGATGGAATGGGAATTTTTTTTCAGTTCCTCTGTTATTTTTTTCCTTTGTGCTGTACAGGTGAACATGCCCGGATGATTGACTGCAGACAACAGGCCGCAAGAATGCTTCTGAGGAAACTAGCGGGACTGTTACTTTCAACATTTATGTTATTGTGCATTCTTATGGTCCATGTATTGCATATTTCCGGCCTGGATAGCTTGGAAATAAAACTAAATTTGTAAATATATTGATTGTGTCATTTGTGAACTCTGGTGACTTTTTTCAGTGGTTGTAGACTGTCTATAGGCAGTTTATAGATAATGGTCTACTAATAGTTTAGTAGACAGAGGTCTATAGACTGTCTATAGACAAAGGTCTATAGCACTGCCAGGCCACACACCTATGGAATGTCTATAGACAGTCTATAGACATATGTCTACTGGACCAGTAGACTTGTCTGTAGACTGTCTATAGACAGTAATCTACAGGAAGTCCATGGCCATAAGTCTATAGGTCGTCTATAGTCCGTCTATAGACAAGTGTCTATAGACGGTCTATAGACAACTCTATAGGAAATGTATGACCATAAGTCTATAGATCGTCTATAGACTGTCTATAGACATGTGTCTATAGACTTCCTATAGACCTATAGACTTTCAGTAGACATTTGTCTATAGACTGTCTACAGACAAAAGTCTACTAAAAGTGTATGGCCATAAATCTATAGACTGTCTATAGACCAGTCTAAAGGATTTGTCTATAGACAGTCTATAGACTTCATAGACTAAAGTCTATAGACAGTCTATGGACTTTCTATAGAAATTTTTATAAGGGCAAGGGGCAGTTCTTAAATTTAAGTCGTTCAGGTGCCAGTTTATGCTTCAAGAAGTGAAGCAACAAGGATACATCTTTGTAGAAAATGGCGTGCGCCTGAACTCAAAAATTGCGGGTGCATTCAGGACTTGCCCGAAACAAGAACAAAAACTGAAGTTATAGAATTTTTGGGACTTCATCTAATTACTGCAGCTTGCCACTATCGAGCCGTATAGGTGGGAGAGACAGATCAGGTCGCTTTCACAACCATAACAAGTTCAGGGGGCACTTTGACTGTCTAAAGTGCGTAGAAGCAAAAGTGATTTGCGCACCATTTTGACTGTCTCGGTGAAGCTGGTGATGTCACCACTCGATGTCGTCAGACATAAGGACTAATTACTGAGTAATGACAAATTACTAAGTAACGGACAATTACTGATTAATGACTAAATACTAATTAGCTGCTAATTAATGACGCTTAAGCTTAGCCTTTACGAGTGGAACACGACAGCGTAGTGTAGCGCTGCCAGGGAGTCCACGGAACGCCACCACCCGTTCGGCGCGATGCCTTGCCCTTTGAACGCAATGCTTTTTGAGGAAAAGAATTGGCACAGTAATTCACTGTCTTCTCGGTGGAAACCGGAACCGCGCCGTACAGGAAGGGAGAAAGTGGGAGTGAAAGAAGAAAAAGGAAGAAAGGCCGTAATGAAGAAAATGAAAATTGTATTTGTGGAAAGGAAGTAACGCATTAACTGCCTCACATATCTCGGTGGATACCCGTCAAAAGCTTGACACCTCCGCTGACAAGCTTCTGCTGACAGCCTTCTGTTGACAACGATGAGGCAATAAAGGCTTTCGCCTTAAAACACAAACTGATGGAAGAAAGAGAGAGAGAAAACTTTATTACAACAGGAATTCGGGGCACGCCCCAGGGTCCCCGCACGACCCCACTCCACGCAAGTGTTTATGTTCCTAAGGTCCATAACACTGGCAGCCCGGCCGGTGGCGATGGTCTGCACGGGCGGGTCCTCCGAGCGCAGCAGGGTCTCGCAGTCCTGCCAGGTCTTGAGGTTCTCTTGGTCCCGCGGGGGAGAGTCCGCCGAGCAAAGGGAAAGGATGTGGAGGGAAGAAGCGAAGGGTTCTGGGCATAGGGCGCATGCCGGAGTGGCGCTGCTCATGGTGGGACGGGTGCATATTCCTCGGGAGCGGCCTGATGAGGAGCTCCCGGTGAAGGGATCGTGGGATGGCGAGGAGGGTTGGGTCATTGGCAGGTATTCTGATTCCGAGGGAGTCCAGGATATACCGACCTGTGGAGGTTTTTGTGAGCCTGATATATTGGGCCTGTCGGTGGGCCTCCACCAGTTCCCCGATCGTGTTGTGGAGGCCCAAGCCTAGTAATCTGTCTGTGGGTGTATTGAGGGGAAGATTAAGTGCTACTTTGAATGCCTTGCGAATGAAAGCATCCAAAGCGTTTATGTCATGTTTGGATAGTTGAAACTATGGGGTAGTGTACAGCACACGGCTGAGGACAAAGGCATGAATGAGGCGACATAGGTCACGCTCCTTCATGCCTCTATGATGTCCTGAAACCCTGCGGATGAGGTGCGATATCGCGCCTACAACCTGCTTGAGTTTCTTCAGAGTGATGGTGTTTTTACCATCGTTGTGGATGTGCAGGCCCAATACACGGAGGGTACCGGGTCACCATTCAGCTCAATGGCAATGGGGGAGCGGGGACAGCGGTGGTTCTTAGGACGGATAAGGAGCAGTTCGGACTTCTCTGGGGAGCAAGACAGTCCGATGGTCCGTGCGTAATTTTGGGTGAGGGTGGCTGTTTCCTGAAAGGTGCTCTCTATGTCGCCGTCACTGCCGTGGGTGGTCTACAGGGTGATATCGTCGGTATAAAGAGTGTGCTTCAGGTGGGGAATAGTTGCCAATTTTCGGGCGAGGGGGATGAGGGTAATGTTAAAGTGAAAAGGGGAAAGGACGGACCCTTGAGGGGTACCGATACTCTGAAGCGTGTAGGAGGGGGAAGACAAAGGGCCGAAGTGTATCTCAGCCGTGCGGTCAGTGAGAAATGCTTGAATGTAGCCATACGTGCGCACACCCACATTCAATGGGGATAGGGCAGTCATGATCACCTGATGTTCAATGCGATCAAAAGCTTTAGAAAGATCCAAAGCTAAGACTGCCTTGGTGTGACCTGGAAGAAGCGGGTCTAAAAGGTCGTGTGTGAGTTGCAGCATGGCGTCCTGTGCGGATAGATGGGGGCGGAATCGCACCATGCTATGCGGGTAAAGATTGTTGTCCGCCATGTGACTTGTGAGCCTCGATGACACAACATGCTCGATGAGCTTGCCGAGGCATGAGGTTAGCGAAATCGGGCGAAGGTTTTGAATGGTAAGTGTTTTGTTGGGTTTGGGTATGAATATTACCTTCGTGTGGCGCCACGACTGCGGGAGGCTACCCTCCCTCCAGCACTGGTTCGAGTATTTCGTAATCTGGGTGATCGATCGGTCGTCCAGATTACGGAGCGTGGAGTAGTTTGTGATTTGGTCTGCACCAGGTGCGGAGTTGGCGCGGAGAATCAGGAGGGCCGCTCCGACTTCCGTCTCCGTGATGTCGGTGTCGAGTGTGGGATTTGCTTGTCCTGTGTAGTGGGGTAGAGGTGTGGGTGTGCCTGGAGAGGAGTACATGGTTTGAAGTGTGTCTAGGAGGGTGTCGGGATCGCTAATGTGTTCGTGTGTGAGGCGTGTAACGTGGTGCTGTGTTGCTGATTTGGTGTGTGTGGGGTGAATGAGGTGTGGGAGGAGTTGCCATGCGCGTTTGCTGGACAGGTTTGCTGCGATGCCGTCACATATCTGTCCCCAGTTGGACAGGCAGAGCTCGTCAGATTGTTGTTGGATTTGTGTCTGCAGCGCAGCCAGCCGCTTTTTAAGTGTCCTGTTAAGTTTGTTGACTTTCCAGTGTTCCAGGAGGCTGTGATAAGATTCCTAGAGGTGGGCTAGGCGTGTGTCGAGTGTAGGCGTTTCGGTTGTAGTTTCAATGTGTCGCGTGTTGTGGTGAACGTCATGCCTGAGTGATTGCACCCATGCGTCGATGTCCGCGATGGGAGTGTCTGGGAGGGCGGTGCGTGCAGTGAGAAAGGCATCCCAGTTAATGAGTTCGTGTGTTGTATTTGCGTGACGGGGAGGTTTGTACGGGACAGTGATTTGTATAATGTAATGATCACTGACCAGTGTATGTTGTGTTCTGTTCCAGGTAACGCCGCGGATACAGCGGCTCAGCGTCAGGTCCGGACTGGTGTCCATGCTGACACTGTTGCCGATCCTTGTAGGCGTCTGAAACGTGTTGTGCACAGTGAGTTGGAGGTTCCGCAGGAGTAGCCAGAGCCTGCGACCTCGATGTGTTGTGGTTGTGTATCCCCAGTCAGTATGCTGACTGTTGAAGTCCCCGCCGATGAGCCGGGTATGTTTCCCTGCTAGATGGTGTAGCTTTCGCAGAAGTGATTCAAGCGGGGCCATCGGCAGGGACGGGGGGTGGTATGTGTTTGCTATAAATATAGAAGGAAGTGAATGTGTGTGATGTATAAGTTTTGTGATCACGCAGGGCGTCTCAGACGTAATATGATGAGTTTTGTAGGTGAGGCTGCGGTAGATGAGTGCGGGCTCCCTGGGTGTGTTAGTGGTATCTGAGTGTGTAGATGTGTAGCTGGGATGTGAGGGTTGCCCGGTGTGCAGTCTCCTGGAGAAGAAGTATGTGGGGCGTTGGTGTGATGGTAGGAAGAAGTTGTTGCAGACGTGCGCGCTTGGCCCGGAAGCCGCGGCAGTTCCAAGTTAAAATGGGGAGATAATTAGAGCTCCCCCCGCGATATTGGATAGTAGGGGGATTGAGGATGGTAGTAAGACGCGTGTCAATTGGTATGTGTTGCTCAGGAAAGGTGGCTTGTGCTTGCGGAGGTAGGATGAGGGTAGTGGAGGGGGTTTGAAGTTGGGTGTAGCGATGGGTAAGATTATTTTCTAAGAGTTCCATCATCTTGGTAAGCCTAGCGTCCATGCGCTGCTCAAGTTTTTCGGTGAGGGTGGCGGCAAGGTGATTGAATTTGGCCTCGAGGCGGGCGTCTAGCTCTTTGAGTTTGTGGTCAAATTTGGCTTCGAGGGCTGCTAATTTGGCATCTAATTCTGAGGGCACGGGACGGGGTGTGGCGTCTGAGGTGCGCTGCTTCTTTGCAGGAGAGGTGCTCGAAGTGTCTGTTGATGATGAAGTCGGGTTAATGACAGGGGGTGCGGGTTGAGGGGGCATGGAGGGGGAGGGGGTGATTAGGAGGGAGGAAAGGCGGCTTACCTCGTCACGCAAGGCGTTGAGTTCCTGGTCTTCCCAAGCAGTTTCCCAATTTCACCAAACCGCTGAAGCTGGCGACATACACCTTCAAGCGGGGCAGTCTTATTTCATTTAACTAAAGAGCGCCAGGTGCCATACGCTAGCCGACAGCCCAACTCAGCCGATCAGACATGCAGGGGTACAGAACAAGTGGTGGTCGGGGTGGTTTACGTCGTGCGTCAGTTTCGATTTTTCTTGTAGGGGCTCCAGTTCTGCATCGTAGTAGACTCCAAACCCCTCCAGAGGCTCACAAATGTTCGCGATCCGAGCTCAAGACTGACAAGAAGGTATCTTCTGTAGGAAGAGTATGGCTGCAAAATCGTTGACAGGGCAGGAAAAAACTAACAAAATGTAGACACCTTGGGCCGGGTGACAGGGAGCCCATTTTAGATTTTCGCACCGACAGGGGAGGGGCAGGAGTAAAGTGGGAACAGAACGATCCAGAAGCGCAGAAGATATTCAGCTCTTTCGAGGCCGGGCTCGATAGTGGACGTTACTTGAGGGACGATGGTGGTCTTCTAGGATATAGAGACAAAGCAGGCGCTTAGTGGTACCGAACTCTGTTAAAGGTGAATTTTTACGGTTGCATGCCGACGCGCAATGTGCGGGCCACTAACGGACACGCAAAACGCCGCATAAGCTAAGCAGAGATTCCTTCTGGCCTGGGTTGAGAAAATATGTGCTCGAGTACTACCGGTGGTGCCACTCTTGCTGTCTCCACATAAATATGTAGTGCGCACCTATGCAGGTGTTTGAGGAAGTATGAAGAGCATTTTAAAGCACAGCAATGACCCTCTGCATATACTAGGCCTTTAGCAAGGCCCATTTTGACTTGTACGGGCGGCCACAAATCAGTACTTTGGTACCGCTATATTCGCTACGCAGGAGCCTTTCCCCCTCACCGACCAGAAAGCAGAAACAGTAGCCCGGATTTTCTAGAGGCCGTGAAGCCAGGATACGGGGTGCCCGAGCTAATTTTCACCAATCAGGGTACCATTTTTCTCTCGAGTAATGAAGGAGGTCTATGAATTTTTAGGCATAGGTAACGTACAGATTACCGAGTTCCCCCAGGAATGCTGTCGCCGTAGAGTGAGTATACCAGACCTTGGTAAAGATGTGTGAAAACGTTGGACATATTCAGCACGACTGGGGCCAGTGGCTACTATTCGCGGTAGTTGACTATAATACATCCATTCACGTGGGAAACAACGAAACACACTTCTTCCTCTTCCATGAGCGCGGCGCAATGGTCCAGGGTGTGGACCCTGTAAGTCATTATGGGAGTCATGAGTACTATCGTGCAGAGCTAGCCCAGCGACTTTCACTGTCTCACAAAATCGCGTTAGGGGTACCGAGGACAGCTGCTGTGAAGCGGAAAACTCTACTGGAGACAAATAGCTATGGGACTGCATGTAATGGTGGCGGCAGGGTACACGTGCGAGTGGAATCACGAACGCATGGTTGGGCAAAGAAAGTGTTCCCAAAGTAGCATGGTACTTTTTTCATTTTTGAAAATCTCTCAAGTCTCACTCGCGGATTAAGAGGAATAAAGTTCAAGGACGAAAAAATTAACATGTGAACCAACTAAAAATGGCAATGGGTAGGAAAAAAGAAGACTTGAGTGACAACAGAGAAACGAAGCGTATGCGAGTAAACCATCCTCACCTCCTCAGAACAGTTGCCCAGTGACGAGCACACCCGCCTACGAGCTGCACGGTGCTATCAGCGATGAGATCATCAGAAATCCATCTCATTCTGGTGGCAGGGTCAGCGGACAGCTCTAATCCGATGACGCATGGGTACGCTGTCTGATGTAAGGACGGCCCACCGATCTGTATGTTTTGATTGTGCACCCATCGTCCCGAACGATTAGAGGAATCTATTGTACTCAAGGTTACAGCATTGTACGGTGTGGTGCGCTTCGTACTTCTTTGTCTTGAAAGTGTACACCAGAGATTGTACTCAAGTTGCACTGGTACCTTTGCAATCAACGTTGCATCAAATGTTACCAGCTGACGACATGCGCGCTACATCAACAAGATTGCCTTATCATATTACAAAAGGATTTTTGCAGTGAGATGTCATTCTAAGGAGCGGCGGTTCTGATAATCGTAACATAGTTTATTTAGGCCTTCTGTGGGGCAATAGCTGGATCAGCTGAACTCGCGTGTCAGTGGTCAGCCCCCCAGCGGGCCCCTCTACATTACGGGGTCGCCGTGGGAATTCGCATCGTCCGGCTAGGGCTGCGATGCTGGTGCGAGAGCGAAACCGCCCCGAAGCTAAATACATGTGTGAGATTTCCATGTTACGCCAGGGCTACGATGCCTGAGCGAAGAAGAAGACAACCCTTAACGAGGGGATAAATGGGGCAAGCATGGGATGTTAGAGGTCTACGGCGCACCCTGCTTCATCGGGAAGATGCAAGATACTCCGTAGAAGAAATCCTAGAGCCCTCTGACGCCTACTGCCGCGTAGCAGAGAACGAGACCCTGACGAGCTGGGCGTCCGTCCTATCGGTTCCGCACAATAAGCATTTTGTAGCCCCGTAACCGCGATTGGTGTAAGAAATATTTCAGCCTTCACCGACGAAAATACTGCTTCGTATTTACTCCGACTACGAGGGACCTGGCAGCAGAATCCTGTACTCCTGGCTGAAGATCACAGGCGACAGTATCGCAACTAGTTATTTTATTGTCAAACATTTCTTGCTGTTATCATATCCTGTGTCTCTTTTCCTCTCATTCAACGTGGAGCCCTGCATTTCAAAGCACGACCAAAGTTGAGGGCCTTAAAAAAGTACCAAATTAGCTCCGTCGATAGAGAGCAAATTAAAGCATTACCAAACCAGCCTAACTTCTGAAGGATTAGTTGAAGAATAGAGACACTTGGGGAGCTAACTAGCGTTTGATCGGAATGGGGTACGGCTGTGCACCCAGGAGGAGACCGCGAAGAGCACGATGAGAAAGAATGAAGGCGTGAACCGTATGAGCCGTGCCTGTTTCTACGTATATTCGTAGTTGGCATCGAGTTTGCGCCGTCATTTACTATTCAACGAGAACAGTTTTAGTTGAGCTGACACTTATATTGAGCCACTGCGAAGCGGAGTCCTTCCTCCGGAGGCCGAAGTGGGTGGTCCTACAATGTCGTAAAACACAACAAAAATTCGTTCTCTTAACAACGATTGGTCTTCATTGATTTTTTTCCTTAGACCTGTAGTAAACACTTACATTCTTGTCTTAACATCAAATTATCCTTTTGTTTTGCTGTGTTCTTTGTCTAGCGACACAACTAAAGACTACAGTACAACAGAAAACTGATTCAGTAACACAGAAACATCAGTCTCTATCTTAAAACAACGAAACGTCGAGGGTCTTAGCGGAGGTTTTGGGGAGTACGGAGACGGAGCTGCAGGCACACGCGGTCTCGAATTTTCCTTCTGAGTTTCAAGATGTTTGTTAACTGTAAACTTAACCTGAACATAAGCGCAGTACAGTTCATCATTCCCGCCGACACAGCTGAGCTTCCGTCAGGAACTGGGAATTTCACTTTTGAGTAAATTGCCCTTCCCATCCATGTACGACATACACACCGGTGCAGTGACTGCTTGAGGTGAAATAGAGATACAGGGTTCATTGGACACACAAGCTTGGTGACGTGCTGGACCTTGAAAAAAAACGCTCGTCGAGCACTGGACGCCCGAAGAGAGCGTACAAACAACGTAAAAATCTACCTCAACCCGGCATCATGCAAAACAATAAGAATTAGGAGACCGAGCGGCGTGCGCACCCAAGGCAGGTATAAGCTGATTAATGATTCGAGTTCCAAGGGTGCCCGGGAAATCTTTTGAAGAAACTGGATCAGCTTGCGCCCGCCAAGCCGGGGCAAACATTTGTCCGAGGCCAGGAAAAGCCACTGCAACAACATGGGACCTAGCTTATAATATGTAGCCCCAGTATGCAAGACTCTAGTGCAGCGTGAGCACCTTTATTTATTTTTTAAAACGTAACATGTTAAGAAATGGTGACGCACTGTAAGTAGACTGCATAACGGATACTTTGAAGTGAAGCGTAAAAAAGTATTGACCTTGAGCTTTAAAATGACCCAATCCGCACAAATAAAAAAAAAGACGTAACCTCAAAGAACCGCGTGCACTCATTTGTATATCACAAGTACTGAGAAGGCCAATTAAAGAAGGTAGAAAAACAAATCTTACTTGCATAAGGGCGATGTCGTTTCCTGTCTCATGTGAGCGGTATTCAGGATGAATACTGATTTTCTTAGCGGTAGTCCATGGTCCTCGTGTTCTAGTTGTAGTGTTGTAGAATACCAGTATCACTAACTTTTTGATTTTTCTGTAATAGAAAGGCAGAATTTAGAAGCAAACTACTGAAACATGTAGTTAACATGAGAAGTGCTTTGCTTTTCACTGAAGCTGGCGTCGTTTTTGCGATTTGAGCTTATAGGAGGAAGAGGAGGAGGCAGAAGAGGAAAGGCATGGAGGTTAACCGGAAAAATAATTGGTTTGCTACGCTACACGGGGAAAAAGGAGTGAGCGGATAAAAAAAACAAAGAAAGAGAAAGGAGATTAGCAGAAAATTGACGTTACTCTAAAAAATCAGTCTTCGTTGAAGTCACAGCCTATCATGCAGGCCAGAAGTTTGCAAGATGTGGAGCAGTGCCTTGGAGGCCTTCACCGCCGACGATCGCCGCGGCCAGTGGCCGAGAATCTTCACTTCCGTCTATGGGCGTGGATCTAGACGGTCCAGCGCACGGCTGAGAGACTGCCTTTCGGCGCTGTATGCAGGGCAGTCACAAAGAATGTGGGTTATAGTGTCGTCCTGCCCGCAGATGGCACATGCAGGGCTATCAGCCATACCGATTAAGAATGAGTATTGGTTAGTGAAAGCTACACCAAACCAGAGGCGACACAGCAAAGTTTCTTCTCGTCGTGGTGGGCCTGATGGAAGCCGGAGCTTCAGATCTCGGTCCAAGTATTTTAAGCGTGAATTACATAATTGCCCGGAATTCCACGCGGCAAGCGTGATGTCCCGCGCAAGTGCGTCAAGCCTGCCCGCTGCGTCTAATCTCGAAAGGGGGATCGACACAAAATCGCTGTCGTCGTGAGCAGTTCGCGCGACCTCATCCGCGCGGTGATTACCTGCTGTGCCGCTGTGCCCCTGTAGCCATTGGTAGATAATGTCATGTCCTTTGTTCATGGCAGGGTGATGTAGTTGTCAAATTTCTGCGACCAGTTGTTCATGGGCTTCACGGCGAAGAGCAGTTTTTAAGCCTTGGAGGTTAGCTTTGGAATCGGTGAAAATAGACCACCGCTGAGGGCGCTGCTGACTGATGTGTTCAATGGCGACACGAAGAACGGTGAGTTCTGCACCCGTCAAATAGGTGTGGTGAGCTACCCTAACTCTAATAATTTCTGTACTCCTTGCGTGGGTGACCATGGAGCTTCGATTAACAACGTGGTCGACCTAGGGTCATCCGTCCAGTCCCAAAAAGATTTGAAGCACTTGACCGCGGCATTGTTCCTTGATATAAAGGGCGCATAACAACAACGTAACTCACCAGGCCATTTTGGACGCTCTGGAAGCTGCCGAGCTGGGTGGTCGTGTATTATGCTGGATACGCAGTTATCTATCCAACAGATCCCTCTTTGTGCAGAGAGAGGAAGGTCGAAATTCTTCTCATTTCACTTCCGGTGGAGTCCCGCACGCTGGAGTGCTCAGCCCAAACTGTTCACCCTTACACTTGTCGGGCTTGTCGATATACTACCGCAGTCGGCGCAACTCTCAATCTATGCGGATGACATCTGCATCTGCGGTGGTGATCTGCAGAGATCACCACCAACACTACCACGGAGCTTGAAGAAGGGATGGGGTTTACTAAGCCGTCGGTGTAAACGTGCACCCGGTTTGCATGGTGCTCTTGAAAATATTCGAGAGTGACTTGTTTTAGTTCAATCGGATATAAGTCTATCTTCTTCCTGATGCCAGGTATCTAAAGAAGCACACGGGGATTTTGCAGGCTCCAAAGTGGCGAGGACGGTCTTGAGGCGGGTGTAAACTGGGACGGCAAAATGGCACGATGTGCGTCAGTGATGTCTGTAAACGATGTGCGCGGCCTGGTAATAGGAAGACTGGAAAGATGGTGAGAGGGAGCCCGCGAGATATGCCGGAAATGTGCCCTCTGTGCGTAAACTGTTAAGTAGGTAGGGATTGTATGCTCCTGAGCGATGAGTACAGATGCAGCCGTAGAGGCACTTTCGGCAATTGTAGGCAAGTCCGGAGTGCTTGAGCATGAGTGCTTTGGAGACTTCGTATATTTGTTTTTCGAATGTTTCCATGTGCAGGGAGGCTGTAGCGAAAAAATCCCATGAATAAGGCGTTGTAGAGCTGCATCATCGACTGCACCGACGCTGCCCACACTTGCCCCCAAGAAAGGCGAGAACGTGAGAAATCGCTGTTAGTCTCTTTTTCATGTATGAGATATGAAGGGTCCATGATAGATTTCGGTCGATGATTACTCCCAGAAACCAGAGGCTCTTTACGTAGGGTATTGCTGCGCCGTTTATGCATACGGTATAAGAAGTCACGTTCTTTCGTGTAAAGCAACCAGCGAGCACTTTTCGGTTAAAATCTGTAGGCCTTGCTGCTGGAGGTAGCCCGCCAGAATACTTGACGCCTTTTGGAGTCTCGCTCGAACTTGTGGGCGCTTAACTCCGGATGCCCAGATGCAGATGTCATTCGCATAGATTGAGAGTTGCGCCGACTGTGGTAGTATATCGACAAGCCCGACAAGTGTAAGGTTGAACAGCGTTGGGCTGAGCACGTCTCCGTGCGGGACTCCACCGGAAGTGAAATGAGAAGAAGTTGGGCCTTCCACTGTCTGCACAAAGAGAGATCTGTTGGATAGATAACTGCGTATCCAGCATAATACACGACCACTCAGCTCCGCAACTTCCAGAGCGTCCGAAATGGACTGGTGAGTTACAGTGTCGTTATGCGCCCTTTATATCAAGGATCAATGCCGCGGTCAAGCGCTTCAAATGTTTTTGGGACTGGACGGATGACCCTAGGTCGACCACGTTGTTAATCGAAGAGCGTCCACATCGAAACCCGGACATTATATCCGGATATAT
This sequence comes from Amblyomma mixtum, assembly GCF_055824585.1. NCBI lineage: Eukaryota > Metazoa > Arthropoda > Arachnida > Ixodida > Ixodidae > Amblyomma > Amblyomma mixtum. The sequence goes on along the minus strand of NC_143020.1, from coordinate 23,904,783 downwards.
GCGGTAGCACTCTAGGTACCACTCAATACGTGTAAGTACCATCCTTTCGAGTATTTTGCCAACGCAACTAGCCAGCTCATTTCGGCGGTATGATGTCAGGTCAAGAGGCGTTTTCCCTGGTTTCAGGAGTGGGACTAGACGACTGGACTTCCACTCGCCTGGAACTGTGCCCTCATTCCATGATTTGTTGTAATAGTCCAAAATGACAAGCGTACCTTCATGTCCAAGGTTTGCAAGTGCAGTGTATGACACACCACCGGGTCGCGGCGATGATGACCGTCGGCAACAAGCCAGCGAAGCGTCAAATTCCGCCGCGGACAAGGGAAGGTCCATCCGAGAATCGCGAGAAGCGGAAGCATCGCTGCAATGCAGCGTCGCAGTTGGGGCAGATGGTCCTGCTACCCTAGCGCAGAAATCCTCAGCTACCTCGACCTCGCCACGTCATTTGAAGAGTGCAAGAGACTTGAAAGGGTGCAGCTGGTGTGGGGATGTTCGAAGGCCACGAACTACATTCCATATGCGTGACAAGGGTTTCCGTGGATCAAGCGTTTCACAGAATGACCTCCATCGTTGTGCCTGGAGGGCTTGAATTCTGCGCTGAATGTTCTTTTGCATGCGCCTCGCATATCTGAGGTCAAGGCTCGACTTTGTGCGTCGGTACCTACGCTCTGCCCTCCGTCGCAATGATCGCAGGCGCTGCAATTCCATATCGAATTCCGTGTTTTTTTCAATTGGGGTGAATAACCGTGTCGCGTTCTCTATGGCCTCCTTAATTTTCCCTTCAAACCAAGCGGATGAACCTTGTCTGCAAGCATCTTCCATAAGTGCTTGAAACACTGACCAATCGATGCGTCGCATGCGTGTGGCAGAGGTGCATGTGGAAATGCCAGTAATGGCCAGATATTTAGGGATATGCTCACTGCCGCGGGTTTCAATATCCGAAAACCACCTGACATTTCTCATAAGCAATGGAGAAACGTAAATCAAGTCAAGGCAGCTGCTGTAAGTTGTCCCTCGAATATAAGTTGGGGAGCCTTCATTTAAACACTGAAGGTCATGGTCATTCTAACGCCTCCCCACATGGTGTGGTGAGCGTTAAAATCGCCCATGACGATCCAAGGGCCGGCTGTAACCGCCATCAGGTCACTCAGTCGTGCAGCTTCAAATCGACTTTACTCTTCCTTCGGTGCGTGGGAGATTCAAACGCACCCACAAGCGTAAACGCGAGATTACGCCTCTTCACTGTTAGGCAAACGTACTGGTTGTCATCTTTAGAGGGAACTGGATGAAGGACATATGTGAGCTCACGGCGAATGTAGACGACGACTTTACTTTTCCTTCGGTGCGTGGGAGATTCAAACGCCTCGTTACCTAACAGTCGCGATAACTTTGGCACATTAGGCTCAAAAATGACAATGATGGGGAACTTATTTACGTAAACATATTGCTGAATATCTGAAATTTGGGACTGAAGCCCGCGGGCATTCCAATGAAAAATAGAGGCTTGTCTCAGCTGCATTTGAAATGTTAATGCTCGGGGAGCCATTGTTCCTGCTACTGCAGCGCCGCTAGAACGGGAGTTAGCGCGTCCAGTACCTGCAGCGCATTCTGTGCCGCTGGCGTGCGCAGTCCTGCCAACACAGCGTGGATGGCACTCCGGATGGGCTTCAGCATAGCCATAACCTGCAGTTCTTGACCATGGCTTGGATCTTGGCCTTTCTCCGGATCATTGACTTTCCTGACCCAGCGGATGTGGAAGGTTTCGGGACTGACGGCTAGGTAGCGGCCGATGGGGCAAGTCCGGCCTCATCAACTGTCGGGCTCCCTTGATGAAGTACGGCAGATGGAGGAGGACAAGATGCAGCAGTGCTATAGGCCTCCATCTCAAATGTAACGGCTTTTTCAGAGGACCTTCAACGACGCGAACGACGCCGTCGCACCTTAGCAGCGGCCTCTCTGTGCGTGGAATGGTCTCGAACCACCACAATGGTTTATGTACCTAACACCCCTCTAGAGCGTGTCTTAGGTGCTACTGATTTTATTACCTGAATAGAATACTTTACGGCCGTTACTTCATGGTGCATGGATTTGTAATAGGGTTGACCATTCTGCCTTTATGTTTTTTAAACGGTCCTCAAATAATATGTACATTGATTGACCGTCATCGTCCTAAGTCTAAATAGCGTTCCCTCCAAATTTCCTTCCATAAATCTTATCCTGCCCCAACACCGGTCACCTAAAACATTTGAAATTCCTTATCTGAAAACAAACCCCTGCTAATTCTCCTTCGCCTCTTTCTACGTCTCTCTTCTGTAAGAATCCTGTCCAATATCTCAAAGTGCTCATTATTTATTTCCTTTCTGGAATCTATATCCGTCCTATATATTATCTCTGACTTTCTACAGATAGGATATCATTATGTCGTATCTCTATCCTTGCCAACTATACCGTTGACCTCCGTCTTAACATTACACCTATAATTTCACTTGAGTGCCTCGCTTAACGGTCGTCAATTTAGTAGCAAGCATCTTCTTGCCTCCAGGATTTTGTTCGTAAGTAAGTACTCGGAAAGGGCAGTTAGTGAACTCGTTGGCCACTATTTGTGGCCTAGAAGTTGGTCTCCGCTTGCATCCTCAATGTATTTCTGTCTCGTTTTCGGAGTCGGCGCTCACCCCTTACTCTAGAGAGATGCCCTTATAACTTGCAAAGCTTCGCTCCGAAAAGCAGACTATAGTTCTCTTCCGAACTGTTCAATACAAGTTTCCTTACCCCGTTTTCATGACATGGCATTTTGCTGTGGATGTTTAGTTGCAGTGTCCTCAATGACACTGCAGCTGCCCCTTCACTAACATCGCAGGGCAGTGTTAACATGGAAGAAGTTCAAGATGGATTACATACATGCCATGGGATTTGTCCTCCATGTGTATAGTGCGTACATCTTATTTTTGGCCAAGCGTAGCTTCTTAATTTATTCTATTACCTTAACAAACTTCTTGTAATAAAAACAGCGCAAGGACACAGGACGAGAACAGAGAGTAGACACACACGGCGCTGACACACATCACACATCAGCGCCACACATCAGCGCCGTGTGTGTCTACTCTCTGTTCTCGTCCTGTGTCCTTGCGCTGTTTTTATTACAAGATGCTTAACCAACTCGCCAAAACTGCCATTTTACTTTAACAAAGTTTTTTTTTTATTTGGTGTCAAGTGGCTTAACGCCTAAAAGAGAGACGCCGTAGTAGAATGCTCAGGATAATTTCGATAGCCTGGTGTTGTTTGATATCGACTGGCACCACGTTTATCAAAGCATGTGCATTCTCTCGTTATCTTATATTGTGTTGTTTGTCATTGCAGTCTTTATTTAGCTTTGACAGATGTATCAGCGACACTTTCGTTTTGCGGTTTTAGACTTTCTCGCTTTCGCTTTTAACGAAAATTCGTCCCGGGTGAACCAACCAGTTCACCCTTGTAACCATACAGACTACCTGAAGTGCGCATTCTGTTATATATCTATGAGATTTTAATATCATCGCGTTAAAATTAAAATCCTCTCGTTCAGTCAACGCTGACTACCCCCTCTAAAGCGTACACCTGTATTCCACTACAGTCCACTCTTCCCCTCCTTTAGAGTACTTATATGTTTGCCAATTGTTAACATTTTGTATTCCCATTGGAGATCTTTTCTAATTGTCGACTCAGCTAAACTGTCGTCTCCACCTCTCACTTACCTTAGCTAGAGCAAATCCTGCACTATGTGGTGATCGGTGAAATTGTGATATGTATTTCAGTTTGAGTCCTACCGTAAAGGGTGTTAACATCTTTTATGGCGTTGCTGCAGAAAGAATTGAAGCGTTGCTATTTAATTCGTAGGATATTACTAATAGCGTAGCTCGGTGACCCACTATTATGGTGTCAGAGGCCCGACCTTCAGAAAGCCAGCGAAAAGGGCGTCCATAATAATCAATTATTGGTTTGATCGGTGCTCAACAATAACTGAATGACTCGTCCGCGATATTAGCAGCAAGCGTGAAAAGGAGCCACAGCAACAGCGATGCGAAGCGTATGTTTTATGATGTCAATGAGCGGGAAAGAGGGCTCGGCACATATTCCCCTCGACGGAGGTAATTATCGATATCCAGGGGTTGCTGGCCGGGGCGGGGTTGTGGAGCGCCAAAAGAAATACCACGATGTCTCATTCGCCTCTACGGGCAGTGGCGAACAAGGTGGACGGGTTCACCACAGTGAAATCAGAGTGCGCGGGCTCGTTGTCGGTTCTCCAGAGGTCAGGAACATAGGGGCGGGTAGGCGAGCGGGAGACTGGCGACTTCGAGCCGGTACACAGAGCTCCTGACGCGCTTGGCTGCGAACTGCGGCGCCGCAATCAATGGCTTGGTTTGGTTTGGTTTGTGGGGTTTAACGCCCCAAAGCGACTCAGGCTATCAGAGACGCCGTAGTGAAGAGCTCCGGAAATTTCGACCACCTGGGGTTCTTTAACGTGCACTGACATCGCACAGTACACGGGCCTCTAGAATTTTTCCTTCAAAGAAATTCCGCCGTCGCGGCCGGGATCGAACCCGCGTCTTTTGGGTCAGCAGCCGAAGTTTTGGGTCAGGAGCGGCAATACGCCGCTGTGGCCCAGTGGTTAAGGCGCTTCTCACCCTAGACGAAGTGTCCGGGTTCGAAGCTGACTACGGCGGCCGCGCTTCGACGGAGGCGGTACACAAATGGCGCCCGTGTGTTGTGCGTTGCCAGTGCACGTTAAAGATCCCCAGGAGGTCGAAATTAACCCGAATGCCTCCACTACGGCATCTATTTCTTTCTTTCTTCTTTCAATGCCACTTTCCTCCCTTCCTTTACGCGCGGTTCAGGTGTCCACCGAGATATGTGAGAAAGATACTGCAATTTTCTTTCCTCAAAATCCAATAAAGTTATGCGGTGGGTAGAGTCAGAGTGCCAAGAGCCCAATGCACTCTTCCTCGTGCTACATCAATGACGGTCGCTGCTTGAGGATGTTGGCAAGACGGCAGTACTTGTCATAGTTACTCGCGGATAATTTCGCGAATAACCTCCCATAGGTTGACGCTGGTGGTGGTCGTAATTCAGTATTGTTTTGTGCAGGTGGCATGTGAGGCCGGCAAAGAGTTTTTCTTAGACTGCGCGCATAAAATATTTTCCTTTTTTTTCCCTCGATCTTGCCGGAATCGGCGACTAATTTCTTCGTTTAAACCTAGAAGAAACTCGTTCGGCAGCTGTGTTTTGGTCTCGGAGAGTCGTTCGGCTATTTCTTTGCTCACTGCGGCCGCCGTGAAAGCCTTTATTGTCTGCACATTGAATATCTTTCAGCACGTTCAGGAAAACTTCTGGCTTTCATTCCACGTACGCGCTGAGCCCACCAGTCAGAAGAAGAGTCGTCTAACGTTTACTCCCTTATCTCAATTGTTGAATTGTGCCTGAAGCTCAAATTAGTTCAAACATTCTCGGTGTCCTCGCCATGAAAAGCGTTGAATTTTGGTAGCACCCGTTACTGCTGCATGATGATCGGGGGGTCGATGTATGTCACGGGCTGATGTTATGCGTCTATGCCTGTTTCCACTGTTGGGTTCGCTCCGGCAGGGTCCCGAAGTCAGGTAACTCCTCTTGCAGACGCCGGCTGGCTGGATGGACTGGCAACAGGTCCTAAGGTGAGAAACGTAGAGGGCTGCTGCCATGACATGCAGGGTGTGTCCGTTTCATGGAACGCCGCTCAGGGCCTCCTTCAAAATGTCAGGTAGTGGTGACGGCAGTCTGGCAGTCAGGAATACAATGAAAAGAGCTTCCAAGATAAATTTATTGGGTTAATCTGCTCCTCAGAGGAATTAAATGAACCGGCGGAGGCGTTATGAACAAACGTGCTGGACAATTGTCGATCAGACTTCTTGGCGGTCTCGGCTACGTTCAAATTAAAACTGACCGTGAACCATCAAGATAAGGCGCCAAAGCAGCTGCAATATAATGAAAGCTGGTTCATAAGGTTGAGATTATTCGAGATAAGCCGCGTCACATCTTGCGTCACAAAGAAAATGATATAGCCGAGTTTCGGTGGCTTTAAGCGTGAACAAACAAAACGCATCAAGGTTCGCAGCACTATGGCAGTATAGCCTACCGCGATGCTTCCTTGTTCCGCAGGTGGCTGATCAGCAAGACGCAGTTACAGGAGAAGACAGGGCGATGCGGTGGATGTGATGGGTGAGAGGCGCATGTAGAGGTCATCGGAGCTGTTAACGACAAAACGGGCCTCTTACACTGGATACAATAGGATCAAACCGGAGCACGCGTTATATCATCGATGGTGTTGGCAGGCCACAATAAGGCAGCGCCCGCAGACGTGACAGAAAGTCCCTGAGTACGCCCGTGTGGGTTGAGTCGTCCCGCACAATTATACCTCACAAGAAATATATGCCTTACTTATTTCCATACTGGAAACTAGCGGGCTTTTGAACGCCAACAGAAATAGGCATTCCGAAGATTCATGCAGTCTTAGCTAATTTTTCACCTGAAAGATGTGATGCTGTGTCCATGACAACCGCGCCAGAAGCTCTAAGGAAGAATCAGTAAAGCAAATGTAGCAGCGCAAAAGTACTGTAGATCAGCCTGCGCTGTTTGTCCCTCCTCATGATCACCATCGGCCTGACTACGCCAACTGTAGGGCAAAGACTTCTCTGATAATTCTTCATTTGACCGTGTTCCTTGCCAGCTGCGCCCCCCGTTACCCCGCAAACTTCTTAAACTCAACCGCCCACCTTACTTTCGGCCTGCCCTGCTACGCTTGGCTTCTCTTGGAATCCACTTCGTTATTGTTAAGGACCAGCAGTTATCTTGCCTTCGCATGACGTGCCCTGGCCATGCTTATTTCTTTCTCTTGATTTCGAGTAGGATGAATTAACCTGCGTTTGCTTCCTCACCCACTCCGCCCAATTCCGGTGTCTCAAAGTTACACTTAATCTTGTTCTTTCGCTCGCTGCGTTGCCCTTAACTTGATTGTCCCTATTACTATGGATACTGTGGCTTTCAATTCAATTCAATTCAATGTTTAATTTCCAGCTCTAGGTTGGGGGCACCTCAGCGACAAAGCAGTTTCTCGCTGCTTGAGAGTGCTGAGGGCCCTCGCATGCATCAGCAGGCGACAGTTTTAGCAGGAAGCTGCTTTACATGGAACATATTACAGGTATAAACACAGGCATAAAAACAGGGATAAACACACGTAGAAACGCAATATAAACACGGTATAAACACAGGTATAAACACAGGTATAAACACAGGTATAAACAAAAGTATAAACACAGGTATAAAGAATAGATATGTGGTTACCGAAATAACAGTGCAATCTCATGGTATTACCAGAGGGATACAGACTTCACTACATTCTTCACTGCAGGCTAGAGACTTCACTGCAGCCAGCCTATTGCTGTCATAATAAGACGCATGCGCACAGACGTGTACGACAATTCACGGCTTTTTGAGTGAAAGTACAAAATACCGTCTTTATCGCTGAAGCTGGAGAATTCTTGTAGGCATGTATCTATGACCGTTCTCATGAGGGGTAAAATACATTGTTTAAGCTTCGCCTCTAAAGCAGGAAAGAAGAATATAATGCCGGTACTTAACACTGCATATGCCGCGAAGCCTGACGCCATCTCTTCTACGCCTAATAATTACTCAAAGAGCGCCCTGTAGAAGACAACAACATGATTTTTTTTTTAAATGCCAGTGATTGCTAGGGCTTTTTGCGATCTCGATACCGTTGTTCCTTATGTGAGCTGAGTATTATAGGATTATCTGTGCGCGCAAATAGAGAGAAGGTCTCAAAGAAAAAAAGTCTCAGTGAAAGCGCAAAAAGTTTTTTTTTTTCAAATTGTATTTATTACTACGGCTTCCTGTGATCTCGATTCTGTTCTTCGTTGGGTCCACTTACTATTGCACAATCATTTTGGCGCCCAAACAGGAAGAAGGCCTAAAAGCAGCAGTCCTTCAAATTTACTCACGAATTTCAAGCGAATAGCAGCGCATCGTGTTTCTCTTCCCTCTTGGTATCTGTGCACGGACGAGGAGCGTTATTATGAACGCCGGCGTTTTTTTTACTTGAAGCAAGCAGCCAGTTCTGAATGGTAAATGTGCGAACATACGCAAGTTCGAAGCAATGGGCTGCAGTCAAGACGAAAGTCGGGGATATGATGCTTCCACCACAAGGTCTCATGTCTAGTTCCCCGGGATCATATCTGCGAAATGAATACCAATGTAGCTGCAAGATAGTTGCAGATATTCAGAAGCAGTCTCTGTTAATAACTCTTGCTTTCAGTTTTCTTACATGATAATAAAGTACCTTGTTTTTTATTGAAGTAGCAGATCTCTTACTACATATTGCACTGGTCGCCTAAGTTGAGTGCTTTGCACTTGGAAAGCAATGATTACAAGTAATAACCTAATTCTTGTTAGTATTCCTGATCTCATTCCATGTTTTTCTGACTTTTTTATCTCCTCTACGACAAAACTCCAGAAATAGGCAATGGATGCTCTCATATTGGACACTAAAAGTGAGAATTTTGGAGAAAAAAGCGTCATGAGCGAAATAAGGGTGACAGTTTTAGCTCTGTTTTTCCCAACAAGGTGCTTTAAATATTGCAACACTTGTTTACTGATATTTATCATTACAAGCACTATGTAACAGTTGTGCACCGTTTCAAAAACTCAATTTTTCAGTTTTCTTTAACAAGTGTTGTCAAGAGGCAAAGTCTCATACTGCCCAAGGTACTTGCGTTCTTCTGGCAGGCATCCCATTGAAGACCCTGGCGACAGGTGCAGAAAGCCCACAACCTAAAATACAGAACAAAAATTTGTATTTTTGCAACTTCAGACTTAAAACTTTAAATTCAAAATTTGTTCTGAAGAATGTAATGAAGAAACTCTAAAAAATGAACGTGTATTAATTTTCCTTTCCAAAGCTCCAAGCGTTTTTGCTAGCATGACTGGTGCATATAAAACAAAACAAATAAAGAGCATGGTTACACACTGGGATCATACTTTGCAGAAGCATTAAATACTGTTAAAACTGTTTTTTTTTTTAATTTTAAAACAGAAATGAATACAAGCAAACTATATACAGTGGTACTGGACCTATAGCCAAGTCTAGTGTCGGGTCCAACACAATGATAAATTGCAAAATGCAGCAGGTGGAGAGAAAACTTCTCACATAAATAATTTCAAAATGTTAAAATCACAACATACATAGCTAATGTATACGCTTGTTATCATGCACACATTCTTTGTACGCAATAACCTTAAATATTAACAATTATACAGTCATTTGGGTACAGAATTTACAGCTCAACCGGCAGAAACTTACAGATTCAGCAAAAATATTTTAACAGATTGTGAAAAATTAATTTTTATTTTAACATCATTCGGGATGCCATTCCATATTTGTGCACCGTTGAACTCATATCGCGAAATTTACAGTCAACTGCTAGCCTTTCTGCCGCTTTCTGCCTCCACGAACAGAATACGCACCGAAGTTCCAAAAGATACGCGAGAAAAGGACGATTCCACCCTGCAATATTTTTCACGTGTTCAAGAAAAGAAGCTTGGTTGAAGAGAAATGCGGCGTCTGCTTAGACCAGCGGGTCTGCAGTTTTTTTGCTCAGTGCAGTCGGGGCATGGAGTAAGCATGAATTGAAGACTCTTTCAAAGCAGACCAGATGTCCAAGCCAATCCGTTCCTCATTTCACACGCGTCACAAAAACGTTAGTCCCTTTAAAGCCAAATAAAGTCCTCTCGCGTATACGTACATATTAGAGCATTCGTCGCTCTGTATGTTGGTTGCACAGTTTACTTGCCAAACAGAGCCATTTGGAAATGCATTAATTCTGGGATCTAAATGTTAAACTTTTCCGCTTAGTCGCCATTTCATAGGCGCCGATTACAGCGTGTTTGATAGAGTGTACCACACATATTAAGGAATGCGCAACGCGATTCACTGAAGTGAGTTCCGACTGCGTACTGTGTTTAATAAATCTATCAAAAAGATTTTTGTTGTGTCGGACATCTAGCCAAGCGCAATCAACATAGAGAGCGGGCAGTAAAAGGAATGGTGGTAGCTGGGTTTCAAACTTAATTGGAAGTCAAGCTAAACCATGCCAAGCTTTCGAAATCGACTAACGGCTGTAAGAAGACTTCGCCACAATGTAAGTTTAGGCATTAATTTTTCAGGAGTATAGGCTATATTGAAGCGCGCATGATTTCTTAAATTGCAAAGCGAAATTACCTAGATACATATTCCCCACCTTATCGCTGAATACGCGGTGTAATAGTCGGTGAGCATTTGCGCAGATGTTCGTTTCAGATGTTTTCTTAAAAAGGACCTGTGAGAGGGGCATTTTTTAGCTTCAAACAAACTCATAGAGATTTGAAATGTTTTACTGAACGATGCGGGCCTGCTTCTGATATTAACTCTCCACAAAGCGTCCAAAGTGAACGAGCTCAGCTGCAAAGAGCAGCACTGAAGACTGAGGCCGCCGATCACTGTGATGATTTCTTGGTGAGGGTAGAGAATTCTGTTTGCTAGAATTAAGATACTCCTGCGTGAGGCCGGCCCGGCATAGGTCAATATTAAGCGTCTATGCTCTTTCGCTCCATACCCGTCGAAAAATAATTCTACGGAAACATAGCAGCGGCACTCATTCCAAAGCAGTCCATCTGACTGTTGACCGGTTTAGTTCATGCACGTTTGCTTGATCCACTTCTTTGGAACGGCCTGCAATTGAGGCATTGCGGCAAGAAAGCGCATTGTCAGGCAGCGTGTTTTTAAATTTTGTAAGTTTATTTTCGACCGAAAGTGAAGTAACCGCTTTTTAAATTGGCGCAGTGGTGCAGCGCTTATGCGATGCGCCGCTACCCTGCGATGCCAGGTGCTCCCAGCGACGGGCATTATCCAAATCAGGTTGCCCTTCCCGAGCGACCAATCATTACTTTAAGGGATCGTGAGCAGTTTTCTCCATATCCGGTGGGCAGGTTGTGATGACGTCACTAGGTCACGTGTCCTAGATGGCCCACCTGCCTCTCCTAGGTTGCTCTCTGGGCACCGCCTGCTAGACTCAAGCTCCTAATTTCTCGCTCACAACTTTGGAACCACCTGCGCCGAATTTCGGTTTCTGCAGCATATTGTCATGTAGCAGTTGGTGTTGGCCCCCAGCGCCTAGACGACAGAGAAGCGCCAACACCGAGAAGCTCCGAGAAGCCGCAACAGCACTGAGGGACGGCCGGAGTGAAAAGACAGTTTCTTCTCAGAAGTCACCAGCCTGGCACACGAGCTGAGGTCAGAGCAGCCGCCGAGGGGCTATTGTTGCAGAGGCGGCATTTCTCGGCTTCTCGGTAAGAGCATCGGCCTGTTACTTTGACAAGAAAACAGCGAGAATAAAAACAAAGCAAAACTGAGTAATGAGCGGCGCTTAGCCACTAAATGTATCACGAAAAGTAGGGCTTTATCCGCACGACATGGACGATCTCAGTTCTCTGCTGACGGCGAGTTGTCCGGGAAACCTCATTGGGAAGAACTTTCCAGGTTCCGACGCTTAGCTGACGGAGAACTCTCTAGGGGCCGATGTGCTGCTTTAGCAATTTATCGGGAAAACCGCGGCGTCGAATGCGGGTCCATGCCCACATTCTGCCGTCGGGCATGAACGTCACCAGTGTGCGGCTGCGGTTGTAACGGTGGGATTAACGGTCTTGTTTCTTTAGGATGCGCAGTCTCACAAGTTACCGAGCTTCTTCCGCGCTAAGAGCAACTTCCTCGGCGCCAACTCTGGGGTCGTGGCCATCACCAACATCGTCAACACTTCGTGGCCATACAACATAAAAAAGGGCGTTCTCCGCGTGGTGTCTTGTTGAGCCGAGTTTTACGCCAATGCAATAAATGGCAGGATATGGTCCCAAGAGCAATGCTCAATGTCCGCGTACATTTACAGCATATCTGCAAGAGATTTGTTAGGACGCTTGGTCAGGCCATACGTCTGTGGCTGTTTAGAAGTTGTTTTCCTATGAGCAGTGTCACTGAGTCGCATGAGGTATTCAAAGAGTTTGGCAGCGAAAGTGGTGTTTCGGTGCGCCGTGCCTCAGGATGGTTTGAACCACAAAAAATTTAGCAGCCTCAGCTGCTGTGCCGCGCTGCCGGGTTATGGCTTATGCGTAGCGCGTGAGACAATGAATGGCGACGATGATCCATCGGTTTCCCGAAGATGAAGTTATAAAAGCACCGAGAAGGTCCATGCCAACTTACTCAAACGGGACTCTTGACACTTGCACGGCATACAAAAGTCCAGCTGGCTTGACAGGGTGTCTTTTCCGTCTGTCGTTAACAGTTGCGGCAGTTGCTCACGTAGTGTCGCACTGTCGCTGCAAGCTTAGGCTAGTAATAGCTCTGTTGGATCCGAGCCAGATTGCCGGCGTAGCCGAGGTGACCGGCGTTGGGATCGTCATGACACGCCTGCAATATTTCTTCACAGGCGCTAGGATGACTATGAGGTAGTCGCTTCCGATTGGAAAAAATTTGGCTTTGTACTGCACGTTGTTGCGCATACAAAAGGAGGACTGTGTTCTTGCGAAGGGCTGGGGAATATTCGTGATACGTGCTTCCAGGAAGTCTACTGGAGGTTTCAGCGCCGGGTCCTTACGTTGCTGATTGGAAATAGTTACTTCGTCTACGGCTGCTATGAGAAGAAAATCGGGTTCATCGTTTTCGAGCGAAAACTCTACTGAAGACCTGGAGAAGTAGTCGGCCTCATTATGCTGGCGCCCCGATTTGTACACGACGGTCATGTCGAGCTCCTCAATACGTAAGCTTTAGCATTCAAGGCGGCAGATGGATACTGTAGGTTCGTCAACAGGCGTAGAGAGTGGCGGTCGCTCACGACTTGAAAATGCCGACCGTAAAGGTATCGAAATTTCCTTACTGCCCATACAACGGCGAGATATTCTTTTTCGGTATCGTTATTATTACATTCAGCACTAGACAGAGTGCGGGTGGCGTATGCTATTACGCGCTCGTCACCGTCCTGCCACTGGACGAGTACAGACCTCAGGCCCAGGTTGGTGACATCTGAGTGGACGAGAGTCTCGGCACGAGAATCGAAATGACCAAGCTGAGGCGTGGTCCGCCCTCTTCCGATCTCTTAACGTTACACCTATCATTTTCCTTTCCATAGCTCGCTGCGTTGTTCTTAATTTAAGCTGAACCCTCTTTGTTAGCCTCCACGTTTCTGCCCCATAGGTGAGTACCGGTAGGATACAGCTGTTATATACTTTTCTCTTCAGGGATATTGGTAAGCTACCATTCATGACCTGAGAGAACCTGCCATACGCGCTCCACTCCATTCTTATTCTTCTAGTTATTTCCCTCTCATGATCCGGATCTGCGGTCACTACCTGCCCTAAGTAGACATATTCTCTTACTACTTCCAGCACCTCGCTATCAATTGCGAACTGCTGTTCCCTTGCAAGGCTATTGAACATTACTTTGGTTTTCGGCATGTTAATTCTTAGCCCCACCGTTCTACTCTGCCTGTCTAGCTGATTGATCATGGTTTGCAGTTCTTGTCCTGAGTGGCGTAGCAAGGCAATGTCATCAGCGAATCGCAAATTACTCAGGTATTCTCCATTAACTCTTATCCCCAACTCTTCCCAATCATGTCCCCGGAATACCTCCTGTAAGCAGGCAGTGAAGCTATTTTTTACATCATGAGCAGGCAGTGAAGTGCATTGGCGAGATCGTGTCTCCCTGCCTGACACATTTCCGGATTGGAATTTTATTGCTGACTTTATGGAGAACTATAGTAGCTGTGCAATCGTTATAAATATCTTCCAATATTTTCGCATAGCACTCTTACACACCCTGATTCCGCAATGCCTGCATGACAGCTGAGGTTTCCACTGAGTCGAATGCTTTCTCGTAATCAATGAAGGCTATATATAGGGGTTGGTTATATTCTGCGCATTTCTCTATCACCTGATTGATAGTGTGAATGTGGTCTATTGTCGAGTATCCTTTACGAATGCCTGCCTGATCATTTGGTTGACTAAAGTCCAAGGTTGTCCTGACTCTATTAGCGATTACCTTAGTAAATACCTTGTAGGCAACGGACAAGAAGTTGATCGGTCTGTAATTCTTCAAGTCCTTGACGTCTCCTTTCTTATGAATTAAGACAATGTTAGCGTTCTTCCAAGCTTCTGGTACTCTCGAGGTCACAAGGCATTGCATATAGAGGGTGGCTAGTTTTTGTAGCACAATCTCTCCTTCGTCCTTCAGCAAATCTGCTGTTACCTGATCCCCACCAGCTGCTTTCCCTCTTTGCATTGCTCCTAAGGCTTTCTTTACTTCCTCGTTCGTTACTGGCAGGATGTCCCATTGCTGTGCTCGACTGCCTCCCTCAGTAACTTGATGATTACATTCGCTACTGTATAGATTTGTGTAGAACTCTTCGGCTTATTCAACTATCTTCTCCATATTGCTGATGACCTTGCCCTGTTTGTCTTTTAACACATACATCTGGTTTTTACCTGTGCCCAGTTTTCTCCTCACTGATTTTAGGCTACCTCCGTTCCTTAGAGCATGCTCAATTTTCTCCATGTTGGACTATCTTATGTCGGCTACCTTGCGCTTATTTATTAACTTAGATAGCTCTGCTAGTTCTATCCTGTCTGTGGAGTTAGACGTCCGCATGCTTTGACGTTTCTTAATCAGATCTTTAGTCTCCTGAGATAGCTTGTTTGTATCATGTCGAACCATCCTACCACCTACTTCTGCGGCGCACTCTGTAACGATAGCTGTAAGATTATCATTCATTGTTTCAACACTACGGTAGTCTTCTTCAGTTAAAGCGGAAAATCTGTTTTGCAGCGACATTCTGAATTCCTCTACCTTCCCTCTTAATGCTAACTCCTTAATAGCCTTTCGCTTCACCAGTTTCCTCCGTTCTCTCTTCAAATCTAAGCTAATACGAAACCTTACCATTCTGTGGTCGCTGCAACGGACCTTACCGAGGACATCCACATCCTCTACGATGCCAGGGTGTGCACACAGCATGAAGTCTATTTCATTTTTAGTCTCACCATTGGGGCTCTTCCACGTCCACATCCTGTTTGCTCGTTTGCGGAAGAAGGCATTCATAATCCGTAAATTATTTCTATCTGCGAACTCTACGAATAACTCTCCCCTACTGTTCCTAGAACCTATGCCATAGTCACCTACCGCCTTGTCTCCAGCCTGCTTTTTACCTACCTTTGCATTAAAGTCGCCCATCAGTACACGGCACTGTGATTTTACTTTGGTCATTGCCGATTCCACATCCTCATAGAAGCTTTCAACTATCTGGTCATCATGGCTTGATGTAGGCGCGTAGGCCTGCACCACCTTCAGCTTGCACCTCTTATTAAGCCTAATTACGATAGCTGCCACTCTCTCGTTAATACTGTAAAACTCATCGATGTTGCCAGCATTTTCCTGATTTATGAGAAATCGCACACCTAGTTCTCGCCTATCTGCTAATCCACGATAGCACAGTACATGCCCGCCCTTTAGTACGTATACGCCTCATCTGTCCTCCTAACCTCACTAAGCCCTATGACATCCCATTTAATACCGGCTAATTCCTCCAGCAGGACTGCTAAGCTAGCCTCACTTGATAAGGTTCTTGTGTTAAACGTTGCGAGGTTCAGTTTGCAATGGCGGCCTGTGCGGAGCCAGAGATTCTTAGCACCCTCCGCTGCGTCACAGATCTGACCGCCGCCTTGGTCAGTTGCTCCGCAGCCGCTGGGGACTGAGGGCCGAGGGTTAATTGGTTTGTTCATAGAAGGCTGTGGCCAAGTACTACACCAGGGTGGCCAAATCCTGTTCTGATGAGGAAGTGCGTTGTCGGTTCTGGTCACCGAAATCCGGGCGCACTCCAAGCCTGGTTATGCAATTCGATCGACACGCGGAGTTTTTTTTAATCCGGTGGGGAATTGCGTGACACCGGGATTCGAACCCCGGTCCTCTTGCACGTGAGGCGGATGCTCTACCTCTACGCCATCTCTGCTCCTGCAGCATAGCAAAATCTGTTAAAAATTTTCCTCGCTCTGAATGAACAGTTAAACTCTCTTGGAAAACCAATGGAGAACTTTATGGGCGATCGCAGAAACACTACTATGAAACGAATGTAAGCCTGCGCAGAGGACATCTGTGAATATGCTGAAGTTCTAAAAAAAAACGATATCATGTATGACAAAATTGCGTTCGTAAACAATTTGCTGTTGAAGAAATGTTTTCTAGAGAATTGCTGGCTGTGACCCCTTCCACAAAACGAAGAAACTAGTTTCAGAATTTCGCAGAAACTACGGGAAACAGGATTCTAAATATCAGGTAATAGTGAGTCTGAATGTATTTAGTTCTGGAGCTGGGTATGTTATTCCCGTGAATTATTTCGAGAAAAAAATCAAGAGGTTTTTGACAGATAACGACCGTCATCTACCACAGCCTTTTCCGAAGGGTTTCTTGTCCTGTGCAACATGCTTTTCTTTTCACTGTGTTATCATTTTAGCTCCCTTATCACTTTTTATTTTACTATTTCAGGCACTAGATTTTTGTTTTGTGTTTCCAGTGCAATACGTACTCACTAGCTTTATATAATAGCTCCCAAACCGCACTATAAATATTGGCTTGGTTTTGTATTATTGGGCTTAACGTCCCACTATGCGGGACGCCGCAGTTGAGGGTTGCGGTAATATGGACCACTTGAGGTTCTTTAACGTGCATTGACATCACACAGTATAGGGGCTTTTAGCATTGCGCCTCCATCGAAATGCGACCGGCGCGGCTGGAACTTAGTCAGGGCCTTTCGTGCCAGCAGCCTGAGCACCATAACGGGTGAGCCACCATGGCAGCGTATATTTTTTGTCGTGTTGTGCTCTGTTGTCATTTTTTACATCGCTGTGCTGTTTTGCTTCCTTTTGTGACCACAGTCTTATCATCCCATTTATACTTTTTGCATTTGTCGGGTACCGAAACCACTACTACGGGGGCCCGCACAATTCCAGGCCATCTTGCTTTTTCCTCTACTTCATCTTTCTGTGTTGAAGGGAAAATAAACTTCAAACTTCAAGCCAAGAAGGAGGACTTACTGGGGCCGTTGAACTCCTCGTTGTGCACCTGAAAAACATGCTGTATTCAGTACTGTTACAGTGGGGTGAGTACAAGTCGAGTTGTGCAACCAATTTCACTCCGTCTGTACCATGTGATTTCCCGCCAACTTCGGCAACAAACACGTCTTTACTAGTTTATAACTGTTAGCTGGGCCTCAAAAATATTTTCTGGTAAAGAGCAGCGCCGAGCAGTACTAAACCTCATAAAGAGTGTAAAACATTTGCATGCTGCGCACCCTGAGCCTTGAGCGGTCATTTAATCTTCTCTCGATTTCGCAAAGGAAGAAAACGTTTCAGATAGCTTCACCTACAGAGCTTTTTTTACTTCCATGAAGTGTTTTAATGTGCGCTTCCTCAATATTACTTGCTGTTCACTTTAGTATGTGGCCTCAATATTTTCTTCTCGCAACTCGATGCGGCTAATTGTTCGCATGTTCGAAAGCCGCGATGAACTCTAAAAAATTATAATGGCCATGAGCAAAACCGCCTAGTGATTTTGGAACCATTCGCGGGGTTCACCAGTGTGATCATGATGACTCCTGTCAATGTTGATTTTTTTCGACCGGAGTAGAGGGTCATTCTTGAGGTGCTTGTGCGACGAATTGCACTAGCACCTGTGGCTGTCGTCTCCATCGAGCTTCGTTTCTTCAAACGTATAGCTTCGCAACTTAGTTCGCGCGCCCCGGCGTCTATTGCACTACTATGTTTCAACCAGAGCTGCCTGCGCTGATACAGCACACAGAGAAGGCTGCAGTGCGTGGTGGTCCTTGTCATTTCTATGGAAGAATTTTCCATTTCAAACAGATATTTGTCACTGGAGGATGTAATTGTAAACCAAGAGTGCATGTTGCCTCGTTGCGACACTACTTTTTTAGGTTTTATCTCCAATCAAAATGGCTCTTCTCGCCATTCTGCAACTGGTTACTTCGCGATTATGCAGAAGAATGGCTTAATTACTGTGCCACACAGCTGCATTCATATTGTGTAATATGACTGACAGAAGCGAGCGCGCGCCTACCTCAGTTTCCTAAGGACAGGTAAGATAGGGTACTGAAGTAGCCACTCATCTGAAACCTGGAATCCATTTAGGACTGATTCGGAAAACAACCGCAAGCACCATTTAAACGGTAATGACATCTACCCGAAAATAAAGAATGAAGGATGTGATGGACAATCTCAAAGTTGCAGATTTCAATAAATAGATTCACCTATTGCCTAAAATTCATACTCAAATATTTTGAATATTGCGAAAAAGTGTTCTTAGGGCCCCAAATAGCACTTCACCGGTTTCACCCGCAACACATGGCGCAACAAATAAACCATCGTTCAAGGGACACTAAATTATCGATCTCACAAATATCAGCCCCAAAACAAATTGCCTGAAATCAACTGTATGCTGTTTATACCATTACCAATATGCGGGACATCATTCCTGACTATGAATGTCTGCTGGAGCAGTCGCCTCCGCTGTCTGGGTACCGTTTCGTTGATTGCGTCGTGCCTATACCCTAAAAAAACGGGTGCGCTGATGTGAAGTTGAAATGTTTAATCCTACTGTTTGGAGAAGGAATGTTTCCCTCGAGGAGAGCTTCCTCTGTTCACGTCGTCATCGTCGTGTTCATGAGCCGGCAAAGGCACATCCGTGTGCGTCACGCGTAGCATCGTCACTGTGCTAATTGGGCATTAGGAATTGACACTGACAAGTACAGGATCTTTCCGGATTGCGATGCTCTCTCACAATTCAGAGCAGCTTTAAACTTTACTGTCCAAACAGTGGATACCTTTAGACACGGGTTATTTTCTTATAACGAGATAAAATTCGAATTTAGTATTTTCTTACTAAGATGAATTGAACCTTTCAGTCTGCTCAAGTCGAACCTTCTGTTTCACTAAGGTAACATCAATAACGCGAAAAAGTTTGGAATTTGACGCACGCCGCGGATTTTTACACTCACGGGATTTGGCTTATCTTTAAAAGCATATTTACGTCCTTTTAATTATTTTTTTTCAACGGAACCTATTTCTGCAATGAAAAGACAGCTGAAATATGCTTTTTTAAAACATTCCGCCACCTGAAGAAATGAACATTTACATCATCAGTAGGTAGTCCCTCGGGACGCCGAACAGCTTACTTCGGCACCTCTATTGGTTGGTTGGGAAAAACATTTTTTCTTCTAAAACCAAATGGCAGTGGAATTCTGGACAGCACATACACGCCCCCTTTCATAGAAACATATACGCATTTTTTCTTTCACCATGGCAGTAGTTGGCGCAGGAGCTCACTTAAAGTGCAAGAAATTCCAAGCGTACAAGGTAGTTTGTGCGACTGTGCGAAAAGAATGACGCTAGTGAGTGCGCTCAAGAAAACGCAGAGCACTCGCTAGGTTAACGAACGCTGGTCAATGGCATAAGACTCCCCACTCAGGTTTCTCTCTATAGCTACAACGTAGTGCAATGGCAGAGGATGAAGAGGCATGGCTCGAGCAATATGGAGAAGAACTGGTGGCAGGATGTCGAAAGGGGTGTTACGTAGCACATCTTAAAGATGAAGCGCTGGTATCTAGCAGACAGGAACATTTATTGCTGGAATCTATAATTATGGCGCATATGGTAAATATTTATGATTTCTTGGGGGATTAAAAATATGCTAACAACAGAGGTTCATCATTTGGACTGTTCGCACTTAGGGCACTAAAGTAGATACCAAATTTTTAGCAATCCCCCCCCCCCCCCCCCCAGAAGCGGCACGACAGAGGCCAACAACGCCCGAGGGACGAGTAGTCGTAGCCCTCAAGGATGGCATTGCATGCACGAGAAGCCCCCCACGCTTCGTTCGCTTGTAAAAAGGCGAAGCCATCAGCCCTATTCATGGGCAATGAGGGGGGAAGGTGGCACTTAGCTGCTCGCTGAGCAACCGCTCTAGTGGGTGGATGACGACGTTAGTACTCGCGACGTAACCTTTTCTGCCTCCTAAATCGATAGGCCTTAGAGTCAGTGCTACATTATCTTATGTGTTGCGTTGTATTCTTACTGTTTGACTCTAGAGTGGAGGAGAGCTGCACGGTTCACTTCAAAACTAAGTTTACAGTCGAGGAAACCGGACATATAGGAGAGCATCTGGTTGGCTGGTTGGTTGGTTGGTTTATGGGGTTTAACGTCCCAAAGCGACTAAGCCTATGAGAGACGCCGTAGTGGAGGGCTCCGGAAATTTCGACCACCTGGGGTTCTTTAACGTGCACTGACATCGCACAGTACACGGGCCCCGAATCTCGACATTCTCACATTCCTCCAAGGCTTTGATCTGTACTTCAGATGGTGACAGAAACAGATGATGACTGTTGTAGCTGATTGTGCGAGTGGCGACGTCGATTTGAAGAGCACAGTTCTGAGTCTCTAATTGCTGAGTTGAGCTTTTATCTAAGTGTAGCTAGGGTGGACAAGTTGTCGCAGCAAAATGCAACCCTAACCGGTAGAAATGCGTGCAAAAGCCATAGGTTAAATCTTGAGCAAGAAGGTAACATTGAAGAACAGAGCGAACACAATTCTTTTGTTGGTGTGAAGGTAATACACCTTTGTTTCCTCTCGGTGCCCAGATGAAGAAATCACAGACTGCACAGTTTTCAGCCCAGCTGCTATCGTAAGAAAAAAGAGATGTTAAATAAGAAATAACGCAGCTGACATTTCAGCTGCATTACTGTATTGCGGACAATAGATCGGACTGTGTGGAATAGACAAGGGGTGCGTGCAGTCAAGTAAAAAAAATCTTTTCTCAAACAAAATTGATCTGTGCGGACTACGCCTAGCGCGGACTTTAGACTATACAAGCGGTAAGGCGAGACCAGATGTTCCCTTACTGCTGTTTTTCCAATAAACGCGCTTTCTTTCTGCTGAAGAAATGTGTCGGCTTATTTTTGATTGATTAGGTTGTTTTAAATGCCCAGGACAACACCCCATAACATCTTGATTGAAGACGAAGGAGAGCTATGGAAGAAGCTAAAATGTTTTCAGCCGAGATTTTATTTTAGAGGTATGTGTCTCGGAAACAAAATGAAAAAGCCTTAACAGAATCAGCACCCACACTATGTAACTATTTTTTTACTGAAGCTCTTGCCACTGGTAAATGGAACTCTTTAACGCCCAAGCAACGAAGACATCGCAAAACGTTGTTAATTTCTACACACTTTGTTGGTTTTGCACCCATATTATAGAAATGTGCATATCCAGTTGCTTTTTGAAGGAAAATTCAATCCCTAAAGAAATACAGCTAGGAAACTGCTTTAAACCCCTATTTGTAGATTGTATAACTGCGGGCAACAGTAGAAAAACCGGGATGTTTTCTGCTGTCAAAATGATAAATGAGTTTTTGATTGCCCTAGCTATCCTTAATTCGCAGCAAATTTTTCTTCCTTTCTGTCTCCGTAGAGTGGTTGAAAAAAAGATATTTGCTAATGTATTTGAACATGAACATTAAGGAATTGTCTAGCTTTTTAACACATCTACCGTATCTAATGAGCCAAGCACCAGGATTCCGGAGCTGGTAGAGCAGTCGCAAGAGTATTAGCGTAGCATTTTGTGCATTGTAAAGCTACACGGAGGCGTCTATGTCATTTTGGGAAAAAGACAAGCTTCGCCGCACAAAAATACAACTCTATCTACATTACTGAGGCGGGTAAGGTGTTCCTTTACCAACCTCAACATATAAGGGTAGACGTGCAGGCTAGTTGGTGAACCATGATTCTTTCAAACAGCGCAAAAGACAGGGACACAGATAGAAAAGACACACATGATAAAAGAGGTTTTGATTGCCCTAGCTTTCCTTAATTCGCAGCAAATTTTTCTTCCTTTCTGTCTTTGTAGAGTGGTTGAAAAAAAGATATTTGCTCCTGTATTTGAACATGAACATTAAGGAATCGTCTAGCTTTTTAACACATCTACCGTATATAATAAGCCAAGCACCATAATTTGCCTCCTTACTTGCTTCTTTGGAGCGAATCTCAAAATTTTGAAAATGTACCAATGAAAGCAATTCCTACCATGTATCAAGGAAAAATAAAGAAAGGAACAATACTTACCGTAGAGATACTGCAGGAGTTAGCGATCAACAAGCCTAAAAACAATCTCGGACCGGTCATATCGAACAATTTCCTTCTGCTTTCTACCTTTAAGTCGCGCTTTGGCATGAGGTCGATATAGCGTAGGAGTGTATAAGCACGCAGAGACGTTAACATCATCTGTTCTGGTCAGTGCGACCGGTATGAGGCGGTCATGAAAAAAAAACGTCTTTCTTCTGTTTACGACGGGGCGTAGTGCACTGGTAGTAAGGAGCTAGCAGAGCTCTTCACAAAGGCGTCTTTTTAGGAAGGGTGCCACGTCTGTCTGATGCAGCAATTTGTGCCTTTTGTATTGCCTCGACACGCAAGAATCTTCGCATCTCTCTTACTCTGACGGAAAGCCATTTTTCTGTTGGCGCATATCATTGTTGCGAAAGTGCCCTAAGAACTCAAAAACGAGACGGGACACATATATATGAGCGCCTATTCCCGTAACGAAAATTTATTTTCCACGCTAAGGAATAGGATGTACAGCTGACGCTCATCCAGTGATTTTAAATAGAGCAGCTACTGGCACAAAAGAAAGGATACAAGATTTTAGATTGCCCAGTTTTGAACACGGAGCACGAACCTCCAGGACAACAAAGGGACGGCTTGTATCTAATAACAAACCAGAAGTAGGATCTAAAGCCGCGAATAAAATCGGCAACAATCGGGCAGCTTTTTGAAAGCACTCTTCTATGGATAGTGGTAAACTTGTAAGGCTGTAGCGCCAACGGCAGCACTGGCATCGGAATGAAGACAAGGCAGCTTACACATTCAGAGGGAAATGTCTCTAATAATTAGGGAGAAGCCGAGTTGCTCTCGTTTAGCCCCGCCCAATCAATTCAATCCAAACATTCTTTCACATACGTATATGGAAGGTATTTCTTATATTTTTAACAAGAACGTTATATGCCTCCATAACTTCGATATCTCCCTATCGTTAGATGCCTGAAATGTAAGCAGTGCGATTAGCCCGTGTCCCATTACTGAGCGCAAAATAAGTAGAACAAAAGACAGTGGAAACAGCGAAACTGAAGCAGGAGAAGACAAAGAGGAACACACACAACACCGTTGTCTTCACCATCTGTGCATTATGAACTATATATCCCAGCAATTTCTACTATTGAAATACGAACAAATAATGCCGTGATTAAATGGAGACACACTTTTGTCACAGGTAAAAAGGGTATCCACAGGTTTTAATGATGAAGCCTTGAACGTACAGAAAAACGACGTTGAGCGCACAGACCTTACAGCACGCAGCGAAAGATAGCAGAAATGGAACTGAAAGTGTAGCGGTAAAATTTTGACGCCATCTCTACATGTCTTTCTATTATGTACCTAGGGTTAATTCATGTACTTATGCAGAAGGTTGTCTGCAAGCACTACACTAGGGCAACCAAATCCTGGGCATCATGGTTTGGCCGCACCTCAGGCCTGGTTCCGTTTCGTTTACACACAATTTTTTTTATATGCTGCGCCTCCGGCAAGCGTAGGGGACGTCAAGCGTAGCAGGAGGCGGCAAAATGTCAGTTCGGAGGATGACTTTATAAGGTTTGCGGGCTACGATTGTAGCGGCTACCACAACAGAGGGTTATCTGGAGAGGTCTGACAAAGGCTTGATGATGATGATTATGCACTGACCGTCGGAGGCTGAGTATGTATTTCTGCAGTCATTCTACTTTATCGCACCATTCCCAAAGTTTTGTCGGTGTGAACCCACATCCCCGTCGCCACAAATTTCGCCAGGGACGTTTAATCGCAAGAGAGCAGTCGACATCTTACGTCGTAGAAAGACGGGTAATCTGCAATAGAACACTACGCTTTCGTAAAGCATGGTAGGAAGCGGAGCATCTCAGCACAGAGGAGAAATATCTTGGTATCTCTGTAAGGTTAGGGACGCCATGTGCAACTAGGGCCCAGCCCTGCAAACCAGTTTTGGCACGAAGCCAGAAGGAGAGTGCCGTGGGATCGGATGAAAACCTAGTTATTTCATGTGGCGGGGAACAAAACTGCTTAAAAGAATCGTTTTTAAACAGCCTCCCCAACGTAAGGACAGAACAGGTGGTATCAGCGAATATTGCCATTGAGTTACTGATCATTCCCTTTCGGCGCGCGAAACATGCCGGGACTGAAGACGACAAAATGATGATTGCATGTTTTACTGTAAAAGAATCACCCAATTGATAGCATCCCCTTTTATTGTAAACTCTCAAGAAATGAAATAAAATAAACAAGAATTGGAGAGGAAGCCCGCACCCAAGCAGAGGTTATCGCAGGCGATCCAATTAAACATAAAAGAAAAGGGGCCAACGCCCAAGAGAAAATTTCAGAAAAACCAATTACAAGAGGGGAAGAAAAAAGAGGTACAAATGATGGGCGGGGAAATGTGATTTTTAAAGAAAGACGCCCCTGAAGGATTAAGAAGGACGAAATGAACATGAAACAGGGATGGGTCCAGCGTGCCCAGATTTTTCAGACAGGCGTTATCGGGCGGTCACAGAGGGAATTTTCGCTATATTTTCTTTCTGCGCACCTATCTTTATTTACTGTAATTCTCAATTAGGAGCCGTTTGCTTCACCTCAGTGCCATAGGTGTAGCACAAGTACTGTGCCTGTGCTTGTGGGTGCAAGATTCGGTGGCCATGCACAGAACTGTTAGCATGACAGTAATGTGCATTCCCGAATTTAGACACTGTCATTTGAAATTTTGCCTTTATAATATTTTTTTCTGCGTAAATTACAGAGCAACATATACTCAACTCCACACCCAGCAGCGATTTATGCTGTCAAGGACGGAAGACTTCAAGCTGTGTAGCGACAGCTCCTAGCAACGAAATAATCTGGCAGAGAAAGACTTGAGAAAAAAAGAAATCCCCAATGAAATATAAATAGTGCCGAATTTCGCAGATGATTCGTTAGGTTGAGCAAAAGTCTTAAGCCACAAAGAACCAGGCACATTGAGTTTCGCATTCCTTTGTATTAGTGATAGGTGCTATAATGTGAAAATGAACCAAAGATTAATTACGCATATAATACCAACAACTAAGAATATTAATATGCAATGTTTTGCTTACGAGTAAGAGTGTAAGCACAGAAGACAGCTTCAGGGCTTCAAGTATAAAGGAACCGCCGTATCGAATGAGCCAAGCTAGAAAACGCATGTAAACAACAACTGCTGCTCAGTTGAAGAAATGCTCACGACGATTAGGCAACAGTTAACCGTCGGTGCACACCAAACTTAATTACTTCACACTTTACGATTATTGTCCTACATTACAACACGCGACAGAATTTTAGGGTTCATGCGAAAAGAAGTTATATTAACGAAGTTGAGAAAGTTCAGAGAACTGAAACACTTATTTTGTGCTACTAGTAGATTAGTATACTTCATAACTCAAAAGTATGGCCTACTCAGGCTTTTCCCAATTTCCCAAAACGGGAAAAAAACGAGACAAATTTTTCGGTCATTCGCTAACTCGTTTAACCTTAACGGAGAAGTATACACAGAACATGTTAGCTAAGGAATTTCCGAAGATCGATATGTGTAAAAAGCGAGTAATTACAGCGTAGCGTCCACACAACCTCCGCCTTAGGATGATTGAGAGCCATGCAGCTTCCAAATGAACATCACAGTTTAATACAAATTACTCGTGGTTCGTGGTTCGAACCCGGGATCAGCGCCTCATCGGAGAAGTCGTTCTCCTAACTGAGTTAGTAGGGAGAGCTGGCAGTAGGTAGGGCAAGAGGGAATTGATCAAAACCTCGAAGTGAGGACATTGCTGGTTCAGGACTTCAGAGGAGTCACCCAAGTTTAGTGTAATAAAGAGGTAATTACGCATTAGCATCCACCCAAGAGTCGCCTTAAAATTACCGAGGAAAGCTATACAGCTTCAGGAGAAACTTACGGTATAAGAAAAATTCATCTTTGACCGGGAAATGTGTACATAACTGTATATATAAGCATATTTGCGTCATACAGTCAAGATCAAGACCAAATTTTCTGTGTGTGAGTACGAATGTTATGCACGAAGAGAGCACTGGAGTGGGACAAAGCGCTCGGGCTTGACTTGCAGCCATTAAATTTTTCTTCGTGACTTCATGTCGTCAAGTCAACTTGCTTGCCCCACCAAAATGTTTTGAGGAGCGACGGATCTGCAAGCTAGATGCCATAGCACCTTGAGCACCAGTTCCCGTTACATTTTCTTCTACAAAAGGGTGCATGTAAGCAGAAGTCGACGACGAAGCGGTAATTGGAGGAGGAGGGACTTTAAAAAAAGAGAGCGAAAAGTGCTCAAGGGTGTGCTCCTACTTGTCCAAGAGTAACGAGCCTGGGCCTCATGCACAGCTCTGTCCACTAGCCATGTTTGACCAGCTGTGTGGGCAGCTCGCAGAGCCTTCTCCCTTCAGGAGAGAGATTGGTTGGGTAAGGATGAAACTGGTATTGGAGGGGTGGGAGCAATCTCACAGGCAGTGCATAAGGGTAGCCTTGGCCGCCCCACATGTTGAGCAGAGTGGCAGGTTCATGGTAGAGTCGTAACGATAGAGGAGTTATGGTGAGATATAGTGGCTTGTTATGAGGCGGAGCCAGACCGCACTGTATATTGAATCTTATCTTCGGTGAGCTGGTTCGAGAGAGAAGCGGCTAATTTATTGTGTAAGCAATATTACGACAGGTTCCAGCCCTTCGCGTCGGGGCGGCCGCGAGGCACGTTTGACCTTGAGGGGCGGCGCGAGGCGCGGCGCACTACAGCTGTAGCCGCGCCGCTGCCGAGTGGAGGCGCTGCCCTCGCCACGCTCTCACCAGCCTGCGGGTGTGGAGAGGAGGCTGTAGAACGGGAATGGGTGGTGGGGGGATATAAAAATGCGTTCGCTCGCTTGCCGGCTCCGTCGTCATGCCGATTGATGAACAGAAAGGGAGGCTACGTCGGCTTGACGAAGCCAGGAAACGACAGCGGGCTTCGGAGACAGATGAAGAACGCGAATAGCGCCTTGCTAAGCGGCGCGCTCAAGACGCTGCTAGACGTGTGCACCGCGCCTCTATCGAAACCGAATCGTCTATAACCGGTGATGATCCCGAATGGTACGCTATGGATGCTTACGCAACCTACCAGGTTTAACCAAAGCTAAACCCCGGCAATTTTTTTTAATGGGTGGTGATTTGGTGTGTGAGAAGAACCCTCTTGGTTTATGTGTTCGTTTGGGTGCCCGACTGTCTGGGGCATGGAAAGATAGTTATCGCTCCAGCGCATGAACACGCTCATTACCGGTTATGGAGGCATGACCAAGAAACCACGTCAAGATTACCTCTCGGGTAAGCTTCTCCGTTAATGTGAGAATACGTCCGGCGGTTGCTGTATTAATGCTTTGCTGATAGTTACAGTACGGAGCTTGGGAGTGGGTGAAGATTTCCGAGATGCTGATATCTTGTCTAGCGTGTGAGCGCTAAGGCGATGAGTGCACCCTCAGCTTCCCTAGGGATGTTGATGTGGCAGGCAGCTCCTGCCGCGTCGGTGCCTACCTCTTAGTGGCGATAGCGGTGTAATAGCCTGGTAGGGTTTGTTCAGGCGCGTCCACGTAGATGGTGTCGTGTCGGCCTCTATAGTGTTTCATGTAATATTGAGCTCGAGCCAGGCGCCTGTTCCTCTGTAGCTCGAGGTTCATATATATGGGTACATGTATAAGCTCAATTGGTCCTAGAGGTACGGTGGGATGATTCGATGGTGGTACAGGTGAGCAGATGGTGGGGATAAAGTCAAGATGCCGTAGAAGGTGGTCGCCGGTTTCAGTGCCGGTTAGTCGGAGTACCTGCTTGCTTCGTTGGGCTTCGACGGGCTCAAATTGTATTCTAAGTGCCCGTTCCGAGCAAGTGATTCTGGAATTACGGACTGTGCCCGTTGCGAGTAACGGATTGTGGTAACAAGGCTGAGGTGGTCGCCTTCATAATAAGAATATCAGCTTTGTTTTGCATTTTGGTGAGCAAGTGATAAAGAAGGTGGTAAGTGAAGCGGCTAGTGATGAGGGCGTCTGTCAGATTGAGGGTTGGCCTCTCCGATAAGGAATGGCTCCTTGCGGGCAGCCTGCGGATGAGGTACGCGCTTTGTTTTTTTTCTTAACTAGGAGTTACACAGAAAAGGTTATGTTCAATATTTATTTATTTATTTATTCACAATACCCCTAAGGGCCCTCGTGCGAGGGTATTACATGGGGGGGGGCGATACAAGGATGAAGATACGGCACAAGCACCTGAAACAAAATGCATGCAATAACGAAGTATAAAATAAAGCTAGTAATGTACACAAATAACACAACAAACAACGCAGAATAAAATACTCAGTAAATGCACATAATACAACAAAAATAGCAATATTCTGTATATAAAGCTCAAGGACCATTTGTCTAATGACCAGTGGCATATGGCCATCGTATATTAGGAGGTGTGCATATGTATCCCGGAAAAGTGGTCTGGTGACGAGCAGTTCCGATTTTGGCGGGAAACAACATTTTTTTGAAAACTTATTTATTTTTAAAAGTGGGCCTGTTAAGCACGAAATGTAAGCTTTTGTAGTATTCAATACTTGTCCTATAGGAGAGCTAGCCATCTTTTATTTTGGGCGAACTTTGCGTTTACATGCTTTTGTGCTTGTTTGTTGTAATTTAAAGAAAGGATATTGAACGTTAAGACATTTTTGATTATCGAATAGCGTTTATTCTTGCATTATTTCTTGGCCAAAAGTTGTGGTTCTGCAGTCACTAGCTCAGCAACCTATGATGCTTTGAACATTCATGGTGGCTGGAGGGGTCTTGAGGGAGCTCCATCCAATTCCATAGACGGGGCGCCAGCTTTCCTTTTAGGGAATAGTAAGAAACTCTATGGCTCTGGGTACAGAGGGAAAAGTAACGATGACAATGGGGAGCGTTGCCGCACGGGCTTCTTTAACGGCAATTCTCTCTGTGAGCTTCCAGTTAACAGCCAGATTTGTGGTACAGCCAATATATGTCATTTTAACCCCTTATAAAATCACATTCCAACATTGGCATATTCGAAGTTCTTAAAACGAATGTCATCACATACGCCGTCAAAGGCCTTCTATAAATCGATCTGCAACATTGCGACTCGCCTAAAGTTTGTGCCAGAGCATTGTAGCTCAGTACGAGAGATGTGAACGTTCGTCAGATGGTCCGCCCTTGAATTCCTTACAGTGGGTACCAACAACGCTTCGCAGCGAGTTTTCGATACTTTTGAACTAACGAACTAACGAGCCACGAAGGCTCGTTAGTTCGAACTAAATAAAGTGAGACCTAGTGAATGGGTTGTGGCCTTCTACTTCATGAAGTGTCTTTGTGTAATGATGCATATATGAGTAATTATGAGCATGGGATTTTGGAAACAGGACCCGATAACCGCGTTCTACTCTACAAAGCATTTCAACTGATTGCCATGGCGATGGAGGCGAAATTCTAGAGGCCTGTGTTCTGTGCGATGTCACGTTAAAGAACCCCAGGTAGTCGAAATTTCGGAATCCCTTCACTACGGCGTCTCTCATACCGTGAGTCTATTTGGGTCGTGTAGAACCTCATCAGCTATCAATCAACCTGAATGCCATGAGATGTGGCAAAGCAGCGCCATCTATGTTGTACAGATGAAAGTAAATGCGAATAGCTTGCGGTGAGGGACAACAGGCAGTGTTATGAGCTTGTTCGGTTTGAGTGGGTTTTTTGAGTTCTACGTATGTTTCAAAGCGACTCAGGGTATGGGGGACGCCGTAGTGTAGGGTAAAAGTGGTTTTTGAGGAAAGGAAATAAAGCAGTATCTGTCTCACATGTCTGAGTGAACACCTGAACCGCTTCGTAAGGCAAGTGAGGAAGGTGGGAAGGAGGAAGGTGGGAGTTAGGAAGAAAGAGTGGAGGTCTTCAGTGGAGCCATAGTAGAGGTCTCCAGAATCATTTCGACCTTCTGTGGATTATTAACGTGTACTGACGTCGCACAGTACTTGGGCGCCTTTTGCGTTCCGCTTCCACAGAAATGTGGCCGCCGCTGTCGGGTTCGAACCAGTGTACTCCCGCTCGGTAGACGAGCGCCTTAATAACTCAACCACCACGGCGGGTCCGTAGTGGAGGGCTTCGGTAATTTCGGTGACCTGGGGTTATTTATCCGCCCTGAAACTGCGCCGGGGTTACGGATTTTAATTTGGAGGGCCGACAGACGACACCTTTGAAGATGTCAACTGATCCGAGCGCAGAACCGGGTGATGACATAACGGCTTTGCCCCAGCCAGTGGCAGTGTGGGTGCAATCCTTCGCAATCTTTTCGGCCTTCAAACTGGCAGCCAGTGGCGACCGGACCTATGTGCGTCATGTTTTGGTGCGAGCCAACCATTGCCAAGTCATGGAGCCCATACCGTCTGAAGACGGTATGGGCTCCAGAAATTTCGTAATTAAAGAAAAATTCATCCTTGTCCGGGGTTCGAACCCAGGACCATCGCTTCACCGGAGCAGACGCTCTACGGATTGATCTAACCTGGACGGCAAGCTTATGTTAAGGCGAGAGTAAATTGATCAATAACTCGAAGTGGGAACTCTGTGTGTCCAATGTCTTAGGACCCCTAAAACATTGGACAAACGCAGTTCCAACTTCATGTTACAATAATGAGTGAAACTTTGGTCTATGCAGCAGAAATACTGGCAAAGCACCATGGTAGAGCACAATGTTTGTAAAGGGATAAACGACTATTTTGGCGCTTTTAGAGGGCACACGTGCACAAGAGACAACAGGTGTGCAATAGTCACTCCACCTGAAGCAGTCTCAGCTCCATTTGTTAACAGCAGCAGTGTCAAAACCAACGTGAGTGACTACATTTCACACAAATCTTGTAAATCAGGTAATTACATTAATGTCATTCATGACGAGATTCATGTAAGTATAAAATGAGGTACTGCTGTAAATGCATGGAGAGTTCTGCAGGTATTTCTAAACCCTGCTGTGAGTCTGTCTAAAATATTTTTTAAATAGGCAGCTAAGGTATGCATCACTGAAAAACAATAGCTACCATAAACAGCTGAGGAGAGATGGCACAGCTAAAAGCAGGAATCACGCATGGCCCAGCAGACGCTGCAAATAAATATAACCGCAACTGCAAATAAATATGTCCAGAGCAACTGTTTTCAGTGACCATAAATATGCGATGAATGACAAGCGAAGAAATTATCTACTGCATCAGGAACTAAAATATGGTATTGATGTAGGAACACAAAACGCGATGAGATGCTCCATGGCAAAAGAAATGAACAGATTGTATGTGATGCACCCATATACATTTTTAAGTACATTTACATGACTGTCATAACCACACTGAAAGATGAGCTGGCTGGAATACCTCTGTATTTTTTGCATGATGAAAAGAGCATAACTATTAGAATATAGCATACACAAGCTTTTGTTAATTACTATTAGAGTTCCTTGCACCCGCATCGAAGGTATTCTTAAATTTAACGTAGCGACCAGTATGCCTTCCATAAATGAGAAGAGAAAATGGGAAAGGTATGCAATGATTAGCAAGAAGCCCAATATCTCACGCCACAGCTTAGCATGATACGAAAATTGTAACGCATTTAACAAACCTGCACTCAAATAAGCACTGCAAAAAATTTGTCACGTGGCAATGCTAGTAGGGGTAAGGAAAAAAAAGGGAAAAAAATCAGTTTCCTTGTCTGTTCGCAGCTGGCCCAGCGGGAGCAAACTGTACTGCGGCGCTGCTCGCTCATCGCCGTCTCCTACGTAGTATAAATCTATGCTATTAAAATGTAGTAAACATTGTAGTTTTTCGCAGTGCTCGCAAACGACCCCATAACTCTGATGTGATATCTGGTGGCATTTTTGTTTACCACGGTACCAGAGCACTAAACGCAGACACAGACTATGGAGCAACACTTGCCACGTAGGCTATACGCCCGTTCTTTTCTGGCAACGCATTATAACTGAGGCAACCGCACGCAGACTGCCTCCGCTGCCCGCCCTATATAGCTGCACACTTATAACACGTGTGAATACAGATCAGTAGTAGAGAATCGTAGACGGGATTTACCGATCATGCGGCTAAACGAGGCCTAGTAAAACAACGCAGTCTTCTTCGTTGCCCTTCCAGATGACAAGATGTCGTAGCGCCGCCTTTCTTCATGGCTTTACCCGTTCAAACTCATCGATGTTGACAGGGCGTAATTCTCGTCGTTGGCTTCAAAAACGCACTTCTGTTCTTCATACATGTCTGCCGCACGAGCACTCAAACAATGCCACGAAAAGCCAAAAAATACAAAACGTGATGCGTCGTTTGCACTGTCATGGCGCCAACGGCTGCGGTTTTACCCTTGGTTCTGCGTCGTTGAAAAGCTGCAACCTACAAATGCGCTTTCTTTATTAGTAATATTTAAATTGTGTTCACAACAGAAGCATTGTAAATTTTTTAAGTTTATTTTTTTATTAAATCCAAATACCAAAGCGCTTTTAGATACTTTTGCGGGCATGTCGTTTGTAGAAGCTGCGATCCTGTGATCTCCTCACCCAGAATTAAGGTGCCCCGGATGTCCTAGCAGACGACAACGCAGACGACGCTGTTGACGGAATGCAATTTTGTTTGCTGCCACCTAAAATCACTTAATTGCTACAAAAATGGCAAAGATATGCACCGTATCTCAAGCTGGTGCATATCAACGATATGATGGACAAGAGCAGTACGATGGAGAGCAGCTGCGATGCATTACTTTGCGCAACACTGGCATGCTCGACGGAGACCTACATGAAACTGGACATCTTAGCTGTAACCCGTACATGCGGAATACTTTGGTATCAACTGCGTTACGAAGCTACATAGATATTTGCGTTCCACTTTAGCTCATATGCAACAGCGGCTCGCACTCGCCGCATCCTAAACGGGTGTAATTTCACTAGCAAGAGCCCACCTGGAAGCCGATAGAAGCAACTGTATTTTCGAGTTTAGATTGGCCCGAGAAATACGAACAGCTTGCTTTAGGCGCACTCGAATTGAAGTTCTCAACTTTTGCCTCACGAACGGTGACGATGGCGTCGAGGACGAGATTAAGAATCGCCTTATCGTGGTTGCAACGCAGCCGGTATCCCACTAAAAGTATTTCACCTGTACTGCAAACGTTCGCTCAGTCGCAGGCCGCTGCTCGATGTGCCAGCCTTGCGAATGCAAGTCGCAAGCTGCTGAGCTAATATGTGAGCTAGCCGAGGTTTCAGCAATAACGCTTCCCGCGAGCGCGCCGGGCGACGAAGTCTGCCCTACTCCCTGGCTGCCGTATTTGTCGCTAAGCCTAGCAGGTTTCCCTTCGGTGCCGGAGCTGAGAGCGCCTCGGAACTGGGTAGCTCTGAGGTGCTACTCTAGTCACTGTACGTTTTCCTGTGAACTATGTCTCGAAGTGAAATAAAGATATGCTCGGTTTCCGAACGACCGGTGACGAAGGCGTCGAGCGCAAGCTTAAAAATGGCCTTAACGCAGCCGATATACCATGGATATATGTGTGCTAAATTTGTTCACCTGTGATGCAAACTATGACACGAAGTCTCGCTCATTCGCAGGCCAGTCGCTCGCTACTCTATTTTCCAGCCTTACGTGCGCAATTCCTAACATATGGAGCCAATCACTGAGCGAGGCGAGTTTTCGGCAACGAAATGCGCGCGGCGCCCTGGCTGCCCTTGTCGTCGCTAAACCGAGACGATTTCACATAGACGCTTTAGCTTAGTGCGCTTCGGAACTGGCTAGCACTTAGGTGCCACCCCCGGCACCGTTTCACTGAGAAGCTCGCGTCATAGTGAAATAAAGATATGCTCGGTTTATAAAGATATGCTCTGCTAGCTTTCTTCCTGAAGAGAGGAGAGCTAGCAGAGGCCAGGCGAGCTGCAATGGAGCAGCAGCAAACGGGCTATGGGAGGAAATTTGTATTGCTGTTATCGCTTCTGGAAACAACTCGATATTGACTAACGATACTCTATCCCAGAGCTCAGTATATGCACGTGAACAAACAATACCAGTTCATTTTACTGACGCCGGCAGCCAGCATCCAGGCTGGCAGGCCTGCCCCGACAAGCGCGCCCTTAGGCTTGTATGGCCATGGCGCACATCAAAACCGCCACGACATGCTTTTCTTCGCTCAGGTTGTGGTAGCACACCGTTAATAGCGACGGACCAGAACACTTTAGAGGACCGAGTGCGAGGGCGCAGGAGACTGGGCCAAAGGGCGCGACTGGCGTTATTCTCGAGACTTCTCATTTCACGTGAGAATCAAACTAGCAGGCAACCGGTAGGTCACCCTTGTAGGTGTGGAGAACAGTGTTGTGGAGCTGCTGCCTGATCGCAAGCAACTGCTGGTTGCATGTCCTTTGCTACTTGCAGGTGGGAACGGGCATACATGCGCGTTTGCAGTTGCTAGTCGCAAAGTTGGCGCTAGTTAATTCAGCCCCTTGGACATGGAGGGGGAGCCCCGAACAAGTACATCCTCATGAGGAAGTCATTCACTGACCGAATTCTTGTGGCGCGTCTTCATGTCACAGAACTCGTCACCCAATCCTTGGCGTCGCGAGGTACAACACCGCGATAACTGACAAATATCCGGGATCCTTGCTCCTTTAAGGAACGAAACAGCGCAACTAAAACGAAGGACCAAGAAAAAGAGACACGAACACGCGCTATCCTTGCTCCACCGGGAAATTACAGCGAAGGCGCGAGGCAGCGGTCCACACGCGCGCCCTTTCTAGGTGTCCGTGTTCAAACACGCTGACGGTGATGTATTGGGCCTTTGGCTGCGTACGCTGTTCTCTATATTTAGCGAGATGGTTGTGTCGCTGTCATGAAATTTTCTGCGGAGGCAATGAGCGAAGTCGTAAAAATATTCTGTTTTCTTATTTTATGATCAGCAGCATTCACCGACCTAAAAACTGAAACATGGAAACTTGATATGGCAGTCGCCTTGAACATTTATACAGACAACAGGTCATGCGTGCACATACATGCATGCTGCCTTTGTGATAGCAGGGCGATTACTGCAATTTTCCAGCTTTTTCGCGTTCATGCAGGTAACTCTCACTACGCGTACGTAGTTAGGGGACGCGTACATGTGCCCTTAGCCTTTCTTTCGCATATGGTAGTGGGCACAGCATGTTACATGGCGAGGACGCACATGTTACAGCAGCCAGGAGGACACTGACCTTCGGTAGCGCCATACGTCGCGCTCACGGCGACTGGCATGCAGACGCTCGTGTGGCTGGCAGCTTGCCGCCACCACAAGCACGAGCGCATTCACATTCACCGCTGGCTTTGTCGCTGGTGCATTCCAGCTTTTTGGGCTTTAAAGCCGCATTACTCTAGAGCATCGTCTTCTTTCGCTCGCACTGTTATGTGTGAACTGAAGGGAGGAGGGCGTGCGAGTGGCGCCTCTCCTCTCCACCAATTTTCGTGCGGGTAGCTATAGTCTTGAGAATCGAGTTATAAACTCTAGTCTCGTTTACGAATTAGCAGTTCATTTCGCTCGATGGCCGTCGCTAATCGACCAGAGCAACTTGCACCGTCTTCGCGGCTAGCCAGGGTGAAAGCGATTTAAGACGCCATTGCTGAATGTCAGCCTATCGCTATCTTACGACGGCGCAACAAAATTTCGAGAATCCTGTAGCAAAACACATTTACCATCGACAGCAACCTGTCGCACGACACTTGCCTCGACAGGTACCTGTCGCAAGAAAGAATCCACGACAGGCAGTTGTGTCGCGCGACAGATCTCCCGATAGGCACTTTCGTCGCATGAAAATAAGCGCGCTACAAGTCTGTCATGCGGCTGAACCCGCGACAGGCAGGTCTGTCGAGGCATGCAGGCCCTGTCGCGCGGCACGACTCTCTCTGTCCCACGACAGCACCTGTGACATAAACTTGTCGCGCGACAAATTCTGCGACAAGCACCGTCTTCGCGCGACGAAATACAGGAATGATGTCTGTCGTGCGACCAAACCCACTACAAACACCTTTCTCGCGCAATAGAACCCACGACACAAGCCCCTGTCGCACGACACAAGGCACGACAAGAAAGCTTGTCTTGAGATACAAAATTCTGTCGCGCTAGAGATGCGCGACAGAAAATCCTGTCATGCTTTTTAATCGGGTTTGTGTGCATTGCTGAGTGCTGTATGCTCGGATCACATTCCAGATTCGCTGTTTTCGCCTATATCCATCGCATGCAATACATTACGTATTAACTAATCGCTATTCTTGGCTGCTAAAACCTTTCTTTGAAGCAATAGCATAAAACACTTGTTTGTAATACGTTGTCTTATGGTAAATCTCCCAAACAGGCGCTTTTAGTCGACGTTTTGTGTTCGTTGTCTTGGTTTTTGACATATGTGCCGTATCGACAAAGCTACACCAGGGGTGATCTATATAATCCACCTATAGCATTGGCACGAAACATGACTAGAAGCGTCGCTAAGGACTTCGAGTTTTCAGCTCAAGGAAAACTACTGGGAGTCCCTCCTTTGCAACGGAAACTGCGTTTCTCAGTGGCAGAGGAGAAGGAAAGGTAGTGGCATCAAGCATGCGTTGCAAGCTGTACCGGGCAAAAAGGCATTGCATTTTCATCTTCAGGTAAAGTTAAGGTTGGTTGGTTGGTTGGTTTATGGGGTTTAACGTCCCAAAGGTAGCTACAGTGGAGATAAATATTGGCATCCCGCTCTGTGAGCACAAGTAATACCCAAATGGACAACGCGGACGCGCATGCCCTTACAAGTTTTCCACAGAAAATGGAGGAAACAAAGGCTATGTTTTCTGTTCAGGCACTAGGACAATCCACAGGAGGCTTGTTCCAACCGCGGTGGCTCACTTCTTAAGGCACTCGTCTACCGAGCCGGAGTACCCGGGTTCGATCCCTACCAAGGCGGCCGCATTTCTATGCAGGCGGAAAGCAGAAAGCGCCCGTGTGCTGTGCGATGTCAGTGCACGTTAAAGATCCCCAGGTGGTCGAAATTATTCCGGAGACCTCAACTACGGCACAACTTTATTCTTTCTCTCCCACCTTCCTTCATTCCCTTGCGGCGCGGCTCAGGTGTCCATCAAAATATATGAGACAGATACTGCACCATTTCCTTTCCTCAAAAACCAATTCACCAAAAACCAATTTTTTAGTCACAGCCTTCCATATTAAAACAAGGTAAAATGGGAGAGGTCAATATAACTTGTCCTGCATTTAAGCGTGGCTTCCGTTGCGGTTATTCAGCGGGGGTGCACGCATGCTTCGTTTGAGCTCTACACGTGTAATTTATTTTTTTACTGTTTAAATTCTGTTATATTTTGCTTTCATTTAGTGCATTTATGCGTTTCCGGTCATACATCTGTCAGCTGCAAGGCAGTGCTTCTTTGTGTGTGCGTTCCTCAGAGTCGTCTACATTTATCGCGCGCTGTTTGAAGATACATTTTGTACACTCGTTTCTCTTTTGTGACCTAGAAGCAGCCAGTGCTCTTACATCTAGCACTATGGGGCAATGCGCCTGTTTCTTCAGCGAAAATCGGGGAGCCTCTACATCTGAAGAATACGTAGCAATGACAAATCACTTTTATATCTTGCTATTAGGAAAACTACAGCCAGTGTTCTCTCTGGAGAGAACAGCCAGTGTTCTCTCTGATGTCTTAAACTGCAAATTTATTCCTCGAAGCTGCAGTTATAATGCTGCAAGTACGTAGACTTCAAAGTGAACATACTTTTTTTATTGACCCGCAAAAAATTTGCATTTTGTTTTTCCAAGAAAGTAACTGATTTGGCGGTCACCGTAACCATTTTATTTTGAATACAAATCGCACTGCACGACCACAGATGATAAGGCCACATCACAGGGTATGGCGGCGCTGA
This sequence comes from Amblyomma mixtum, assembly GCF_055824585.1. NCBI lineage: Eukaryota > Metazoa > Arthropoda > Arachnida > Ixodida > Ixodidae > Amblyomma > Amblyomma mixtum. The sequence continues at coordinate 23,866,579 of NC_143020.1, read as the reverse complement.
ACTAGTGCTAGGCGTTTCCCAGGGTCAACATAGGGGAGGAAGGCGCGAGGGAAGCAGTAGCTGGGGCGAGGAGCCGGCACGTGCAAGCCGATTTTCACCTTTGTTTTCGCCATAGGCGGGAACTTCTTGAGTGACTGTTTCAAGCGCTTCGCAGACACCGGGCAACGAAGACGCACAACCTCTACGGAGGGTGCAATACCCTGCGTTCGAGTGCATTATACGCTACATCATAGTTGGCCGTTCATCCGGAACGAAAAAAAAAGAGCGCGAGTGTCAGCGCTAGGCGGCAGTGGACGCAGCCGAGAGGAGGCGTCATGCCAGGGACGTTGCATGTCATCGGAAGGACACAGGCGCCAAGAATAATCCGGATGGAATACAGGATTAATGGTCTCGGACAGATGGCCGCCATCAAATTCAAGGGTCGAGATGTACACGTCGCCGACGTCGAGGCATAGCGACGCAGGTAAAGCGAACATTAAGCACTACGTGCCACCATAACTGAAATCAGCTTCACAGACTACGGCGACTTTCCTGCATGCTTTTATAGCCTTTAAAAAGAAGTTATGGTGCTCAGTGACTTTAGCTTCCGTCACTGCGAATGCACCCATCTAGAACTGCTCTAAGAGCAGGGTTTATTACGGGAGTAGCTAGTGTTCTGATGATACTTCCTTTAACTGGTGGACGGCCTAAAGGTTGATGAAATTTCGCTCGAGACTGACGTACCCATAGCTCATAAACTTGACCTAAATGAATAGAATATTACTGTAGCGCGTGCGTGGCAGTCATTTGATTAGGCGACCAAAGAGAAAGCGGTGTCAACAGGCAGTGCAGCCGCACGTGGCAAGGCCAATGGAAAAGTTTAATAGCCGCAAGAACTTTTTCACCTTGCGGCAAATAGGTTCGAGTATCGAGGATACTTTTAGCACGTGTGCTGCAATAAAAAAAGAAAATCCACGTACGGCTGCTGAATTTCATTACTGGGCCCATCGAACTGAAATATCTCGTTAGGAATGCGATTGCAGGAAATATATCATAAAGAATGGAAAAACAGTAGTGACTAAGCGACTCAGTACGTATGAGAATCCCATAAAATCAAAATCAGAGAAAAACCCCAAAACAAAAAGAAAAAATTTGCTCCATGAACACAGCGGGGACATATGGCGTGCTTCAAAACCTCCATTTTACGAACCAATGAAAAAGTAAAAGCTTCAAATGAAATATGGCTCAAGTACATAAGTCGCCCTCCACATCAGCCTCGGCTCACAGCAACAGGAGAGCCTCACAAGCATGGCGTCTTCCGCACTCGTTTTCTGCTTTCTTTTGGTGGCCACGTTCACGACGGTCCGCTCCGCTGACCCCGGCGACGGCGGTGAGAGGATTCATTGCCTTTTTACTTCTGTCTTTTATCCCAAACTATTGCGATCCTGAAAGTTGGCATTTTAAGGTACTGCCTATAGCAATTACTGCCGCCAATGCCCTAGCGGAGCATAGAGGAGTTGAAAATGTCGTACCATGTAAACCAGCTTTGGCTTCTGTACCTATCTCAAACAGTATTCATCCTATTTTATGTACTTGAAGAACACATCACGAGCTAGTTCGTTTTCCATCACAACGAAAACAGCGCAAACTTCACGAACGACGCAAAAAGGGGAGATGAGACACAGGCGCCCCATGCCAAGACTTTAAGCCAATATTCCTCAAGGGCTTCATAACTGAATTTATTTAACTCATGAAGGCAAACAGTATTAAGCTGATGAGATACTGAAAAAAAAAACATGACTGATGTGCGGCATCTCTAATGAGAATACGTGTGGCCGCAATGCGAACTTAAAATTGCCCTTGTAAATTATATATTTTCTTTCGTTTCCTTAGGGTTCTGCGTGAATCTGACGTTGCCAGACGTTGGTGGATTGGGAACGGTAATGAAATATCTCCTTGTTACTTATTTTGCGTGTTGTGCGTGAAAAACAAATCGGCTGTAGTTTGACCACTGGCCATCCCGAGTAGATTGTGGAAGCAACGGCGCGGCAATCGCAACGGCGGCTGCACATCTCAGTCACCCGGGTAGCGGAGGAATCGGCGGTGGCCCCAGAGCCGCAGCTGTGCGGCGGGTGACGTCACTCCTCCTGGAGAATGCACTGCTGGCACAGCGGCGATGACACCTGGGTCTCCCGCGCAGCGGAGGAATCGGCTGCGGCTCCGCGTTGCTCTGACGTCACTCGCTACTCGCGCATGCGCAGTTGGGGCTCTCCGGGGCTCCGCGAAATCGCTCACACCTGGCGTAGTGTTGCTTCCGCAACAAAAGCGAACAGGGCGCACGGTTATGGAATTGTTTTTTGCAGACAGTAGACTATAACTTGTTCAAGACAGTAAGCTCAACTTCTCATGGTAATCATGCTTTTCCAAAGTAAATAGAAAATTGCGACATATGCTAATAATAACGGCTATTAAAAATTATTTAAGTTGCTTGTATTGATATCAGCAATAAGAAATGAATGCGCGATCAACAGACCAGTAACCAACACTGCTAGTCACGAAGCCCTACAACTGGAGCTTAACCACAACGAACAGTGGTGCAACAACTGACGATTAGGTTAGGTTAGGTTAGGTTAGGTTGAATCAATACCATACTTTAAAAAATTAGGTGGCCTGAAATGAAATGCGCATGTTGCCAAGGTAATATTATCAGGAGCTGATACTAGACTGGCATTTCCTGAACTTCACTTTCACCTCACTGTACCTCATGTGAGAATGCAAATACTTCTTTGTATCTAAATCATAATAAGCCGAACAGAACCCTCCCCATTGTATCCTCCTAAGCGGTCTCAAAACACTCGATAACCGCGCCGCAAGATTCGACCACACTCTATTATATCAATGTCATCAGCCTATCATATTCTATTTGGCCTCTGCCGTCATTCGCCACACATCATTTGATTTTACCGCAGTTTCCGGTAGCAGCCACCTAATCATGCACCCTATTTTGCAAGCACCGTGATTATCACACAACACAAGCCATTCTCACTAAGTTTGGAGTCCTGGCGCTCAAACTGTAACCTTCTCCGCCTTATTCTTTACGCATGCCGTTAAAGGTTGCAACGGCCTTCCACAACTTATCCTAGACATTCGCTGCTCGTTATCGGTAGCAAAAAATTTTGACGTCCTATATATTTTAAACACATCTTGCATTGTTCCTTTTATCTTCATTGTTGACGCTATCCCTTAATTAATACCCCTCCAAAGGTATTTGAGGTAATAACATTAAATAAAGCTGCGTTCTCTTAGTTATATTTTGGTAGGATACAGCGTCCTTTAAACATGGTTATTTTCTTAAAGAGACGAATTCTTTATTAAGACGTAAGTGAGAAGCGAAGGGGTGAAGGACACTTTGCCAGCAACGAAGGAACTGGAATTTTTTAGCATTAAATGAAGTGGCGAGCACAAAATGGACACTGCACACGCAAGCTTCCTATTCGTGCTAAAGAACGCAGATTTATATTTCTTGGATAACCTGGAACCATGATCAAAAATGTCCGCTCTGCAGCCTGACGGTTAGGGTGAGTCATATAGCCTTTAGCGCCACAATCTTCGAAGATATGTAAAATAAACCACACCACCAAAGCAAAGTCAAGCTTAACCAACTCGACCGCAGTGCATCATTAATTAACGTTTAAGCAGGTTTCGTTAGAAGACGGCTGACAAATACGTTAGGTAAGCAGGTAGCTTGATTTCCCTGTCCTCAATGCGCATGTTTATTAAAAAAGGGGGAGATCAGACCAAGATATAATCACAGGTCGTGCTTAGCTGGAAAGACACTAATCCGATTATAAACCCGTCAATGTGTACTTGGACTATCGATTCCAGGAGATTTGCTAACTTTGTGAAAACTTATGTTCAGGCGCATAACCAAGCTGTGCTGTGGCGCGTGGCTAGCCTGCACAGAAGTTTTGTGTGTGCGTGAGAGATAAAAACAAAATAAGAAAGAAATAAAGAACACCGAGAGAGTAGCCCAAAACCGGAACATCAAGAATCTAAAGAACACATATTGCTCAGGTGATATTTAAAGCACTCGGTCCCAGTTGAGATTTCCTCCATTTTCGCAAAGCTAACTGCTGGCCGCTGCGAACCGGCTATAGTAAGCAGTGAAGTCGGGAAGGCAGCGGCAGATGCCCCTAAAAGGTACAGTCGGGGACAAAAGTCTCCGGACCACGTGTTCCTCAAACGAAGCTTACAGCTCTATTATCGGACAGCGGCTGGAGACTGCACTTGTGGAGATGAAAGAACAAAAATTTAACTTTTACCTCCACAAGTGTGGTCTCCAGCCGCCGACTGATAGCAGAGCTATCGGCTTCGTTAGAGGAACGCGTGGTCCGGAGACCTTTGTCCCCGACTGTACGGTCTCTAGCCAAAGGTGTTAACCGGTTGCATGGCATCGCGGTTAATCCCATTTCATCGAGCTCCTCGCCAGGCGCCTGTGATTTCAGGCTGCACTCTTAAACAACTTTTTATAGCAACGAGCTTTAATCCGTGTGCCGTGGAGAAAAGGTCTACAGCACAAGCGGATCTGCATCCTAGCTGCATCTTTCCGACTTCAACCCTTCGCACCCTTAGCCCGAACAAGGAACGCCTCCCGGGGGCACGAAGACAAACGACCCCCTCTCTCCCTTTCTAGCCTGGCTTCAGCTCTACTGCGACTGCGGCATTGTGAGAAACAGTCCACGCATTGGCTGGAGCGCCTACATTAGGGTGCACTCGCTGCTGCCTCCTTGACTAGTACTTATAAGTCTCTGTGCCTCGGCTTCCATAGCTTGTATCTCTGAGCCTTTAGGGCTCGCGCAACGTGACGTTCTTTCCACCGAAGCATCGTAACTGTCGATGCCGAGTTCAAACGGAATGGACCGACGTGCTGCTCTGCTGGCCGGTAGCAAAATGGTGTTCCGCTCTCTCACTCTGGAGATGGCGACCGCGCTACCAGCGGGTCATACATCCCTTCGCTGTGGGAATGTGAACGAGGAGGCCCGGGTGGACAAACGCCGCTTTGGTCGATCCCGGCTAACGCGCTCGTACTCGGCAGCGTCAAACCTCCAGCATTTGCTTGCTGCTGAGTGGTGATGTAAATTTTTCGCATACTGGTAACGACACGTATGACACTAAAAATTAGATAGGAAATTTGAGCGATAACTATTCACAGTGCTCAAAATGTTACTCGGTCATGATAAAGTAAAGTGGTAGAGTGCGCGTGTCGTGTTTGCTAACACTAATCACGTCCGTGTTCAGTCTAATCACTGTTGCGTATTCAAATTACGTCACTGCTTGCTTATCTAGTCAGCGTGGTTCAATGCTACGCGAAAGCTGAATCCGCTGGACTGAGATTGGTGCTCTTAAGAGGACGTTTCTATTGTGTGCCGCTAAAAGTGCCAGTTAAATATTGAGTTTACACTTGCACGCAACAACACGCGGAGTCATATATATATAGAATACCATATCAGCTGCAAAAATACCTAACCACACAGCTGTATTTTCTCTCAGCGTACTCGTGAGTGTTGATTGCGTAGGTATTCCGGTATTTATTATCAAGAAAAATGCCCTCAGTGCAAGCGTATTCAGTTTGATGGCGTAAGTCGATTTCCATTCACATGTGACTCTGTCTGTGTAGCTGTACATGCATGCAGTAACCTAAAACTAATGATTTTTCCTCACAGTGCTTAGGAGACACGCTTGTGACTTGCGGAACCTCCCAGGTAAGTTCGTTTCAGGGCGCTTGCACTTAGAGTGCTCGTTCCCCTCATTTAGCCGCTGTGCGTCTGCTTCTCTGTCTGGCTGAAACCGGTTTTAAGCATGAAATGCTTTTAGCTCCCGTTGTCGGCAGTGTGGTGACGTCACGCCGAGACCGTAATCCACTCATCCGGGCTCTGAAACAAGAACATCCGGGCACCGTACGATAGTTGACGAGACTTTCTAAGCCCTCCTACCCGACCGGCATGCAAGCGCCGGTTGGTCTCCAAACGAGTCACAAAAAAAACTGCTGCCAGTGCCTTCTCAATGTTTATCAAGATATCAGTCGGGCTGTGCGTTTGATAATGCACGGAATTATAATTTCCGATTTCTAATAACGCATGCAAAAAGTGCCATATCCGGGCACCGTACGAGATTTAACGAGCTCTCTAAGCCCTCCTACAGGACCGGCATACAAGCGCCGGTAGCTTCGCGCCGAACGGGTGGTGGCGTTCCTCCCTTCCTGTATGGTGCGGTTCGGCTGTCCACCGAGATGACAGAGAATTACTGCGCCATTTCCTTTCCTCAAAAAGCGTTTCGTTCAAAGGGCAACGCATCGCGCCGAACGGGTGGTGACGTTCCTCCCTTCCTGTACGGTGCGGTTCGGGTGTCCACCGCGATGACAGAGAATTACTGCTCCATTTCCTGTCCTCAAAAAACGTTGCGTTCAAAGGGCAAGGCATCGCGCCGAACGGGTGGTGGCGTTCTTACCTTCCTGTAAGGTGCGGCTCGGGTGTCCACCGAGATGGCAGAGAATTACTGCGTAATTTCCTTTCCTCAAAAAGCGTCGCGTTCAAAGGACGAAGCATCACGCCGAACGGGTGGTGGCGTTCCGCGGACTGCCTGGCAGCGCTACAAGACCCTGTCGCGTTCCACTCATAAAGGCGAAGCTTAAGCGTCATTAATTAGCAGTTTATTAGTATTTCGTCATTAATCAGTCATTACACACTAATAAGTAATTTGTCATTACTTCGTCATGAATTATGTGTGACGTAATCCAGTGGTAACATCACCAGTGTCACATACGCAAAGTGGTGTTGAAAACGCTTTCGCCTCTACGCACTTCGGACAGCTTCGAACGCGCTGCATATACATTCTTGTCAGGCCTGCGTCTCGTCGTGTCCTCGTACGCTTCGCATTATGCCCGTAAACATTTCATGCTTACTTTACTCTCGGTTACGGGAGAGGCAGAGATTTCTTTATGAACGCTGCAGAAGGGTGTTAAACCTAACATTCCCTGTTATTTTGGTGCACCATTTTCAGTGGTGTAGCTCATGAGAATACAGCTAAGGCGTCAGAAATAATAGGCTGGATATCTGTACTGATTAGGTAACTTTAAGTTGACTCCCAGTTATTTAACTGGGAGCTCGTACGACGCCGCCAACGACGCCGCTAGCGACGCCAGCCTGAGCACTTTGAACAGCACCTCGACGCCGGCTACCTGGTTGTCACTGAGTGGACCCATGCAACGCTTCATAAGCACCGAACCGTGAGCTAAAACGCCGAACACTAGTAGACTGGGTGCTCCCGGGTCGCCTGTATTGGTAGTACTTGTGTTTCGTGTTAGTTTTATTAGTTTGTTTTATGTGCTAGTGTTTGTGTCGCGTATGGTGTATTAAATGTGCGTCTTTGTGGGGACACCTGTGTGGGAGATGGTGGAGTTATCGCGGCTACGGCCACTTATCTGTTTTTTTGAGGCTGCTGACTACCCACCACATGGTGAGGAACCTGGCCAAGTATATATATATATATATATATATATATATATATATATATATATATATATATATATATATATATATATATATATATATATATATATATATATATATATATATATATATATATATATATAGCAAACAAGGAAGGGGAATGAGGGGCTCGTTATAAATATGACAGAGGATTAGCTTTAAGCGATAACATATTCAGTAATACTCTAAATTGATCAACACCACAAAATAAATAAATAAATAAAAATCCCCTGTGCCCCTTGGTTTCTGTGGCTGTTGGCTTCTGTCATATATATATATATATATATATATATATATATATATATATATATATATATATATATATATATATATTGCGAGAGCATAAAGTACTTGACTGCTAAAAGGGGTATATAGCGAAGTAGTATAGGCTTCGAGAAAGAAAACATATTGGCCTCCACGATCGATTCTCTCTCTCTCTCTCTATATATATATATATATATATATATATATATATTCCCGCGAGTCTCTGTAGCGTTTGTTTGTTGTGTTTATTTGTCCATGCTTCAAGGCCGCGCTACCAGCGGGTCATGCATCCCTTCGCTGTGGGAAGGGATGCATATATATTAGAGGTGTGCCAATATTCGAAATTTTCGAATATATTTCGAATATTATATTTTTAGTATTCGTATTCGATTCGAAATCCAAGTATTCGTGTTCTTTTGAATATTCGACCCGACGCGAATATTCGTACCTAGCCGAATATTCATTGTGAGCACCGGCGTTCATTTCGGTCCACTAGCCCTGTCGACACAGACATAACAACATGGCGGCGCCCAGAGCAATGCGCATGGATGAAGGAAAATTTTCCCTTCGAATTTTTCCAAGGGCCATGCCATAGCTAACTGCGCTCGTGAGCTTTTTGTGGCTATACCTGCGAAGTTGCAACAGTCAGAGCTGTGCGCGAAGTACCTGACAATACGTGCCAGGTCAGTGCCAAGTCAGAGGGCATTTTCCGTGGCTGGAGGAATCGTTCGAGCTAGAAGGGAACTACTTCTGCCTGACCATGTGGTGCAGCTGGTTTTCCTTCAGGACAACCTTTTATGCTCATCCCAGCAACGCGCTTTTGTGCTGACGGCAAGCTAGCCTTAATCAATGCTGTGTACTAGCCATCCTCTCTGATATTTCCACTCTTCTAAGAATAATGTTCGAGACTTTGATACCTTTTGTGCAGCCACACACACCTTGTTTGTTCATTTAGTCATCGATAGTTGAACTGTGATGTTCTTGGGTGCTCAAATAAATGTTTTGTAGTGGTTAAATGCATCTGTCCTTGATTATTCGATATTCGATTCGATATTCGGAATCAAGTATTCGTATTCGATTCGTATTCGAAAAATTTGATATTCGCACACCCCTAATATATATATATACGAGGTCTGTTAGAAAAGTATCCGACCTTATTTTTTTTTGCGAACACCTGATGGATATGAAACAAGCGCGCTTGCACCAGCAGACCTTGAACCGTCGTGCGCATGCACGAATTTTTTCCCGCCTGCAGATAGCGTCAGTCGCTGGGAGGCAGCGTTTGAGTGAGGTAGTGCGCAGTGCTCTCGTCGGTTTTTTAGTGCAAGCAAAATGGCGGTGCAACAGAAGCAGCGCTAATGCATCAAATTTTGCCAGAAACGGGGCAACAGCCAAGTGGAAACCATTCGGAATATTCAGACGGTTTTCGGTGATGATGCTTACAGCAGCACACAAATTAAGCAATAGTACAACTGGTTTAAAGACGGTCGCACATCGGTGGAGAGCGAGCCACGCTCCTGTCGGCCATCAACATGCCGAAATGAGCAGGTCACTGCCGAAATGAACGCTGTGGTGATCAGGGACCGTCGTGTGACTATCCGAGAAATTGCGGAAGAGGTGAACATCAGTAGTTTTTCTGCACATTCCATTATCACCGAGGATTTGGCCATGAAGAGAGTTGCGGCGAAATTCGCGCCGAAGCTGCTCACGGTGGAGCAAAAGCAGCTTCGTGTTGAAGTCTCACAGGACAAGCTGGATTCTACAAACAGTGACCCCGACTTCATCAACACCATAATCACTGGTGACGAGTCTTGGGTGTACGGGTACGACCCGGAAAGCAAATCCCAGTCGTCACAGTAGAATTATTCCACGTCCCCGAGACCAAAGAAGGCCTGCCAAATGATCAGCAACGTCAAAGTGATGCTGACTGCTTTCTTGGACTCTCGCTGTGTGGCATACCACGAGTACGCACGCCCCAGGGTCAAACAATGACCACAGAGTACTACAGGGGTGTCCTCCGTCACCTACGAGATGCTGTGCGGCGCAAGAGACCGGAGTTGAGGTCAACAGGAAATTGGCGCATCCATCATGACAATGCTCCTGCACATTCCCTGCATTTGATTCTGATTTTTTGGCGAAAAACCAGACTCCTGTAGTTCGGCAGACTCTTTACTCTCTTGATATGACCGCCTGCGACTTCTGGTTGTTTCCGAAAATCAAGAGGCCATTGAAAGGAGCGCGATTTCAGACAAGAGAGGACATTATGGCTGCAACGACAGCTGCGCTAAACTCCATTCCGAGAAAGGCCTTTTCGGAATACTTGCAACAGTGGCAGCACATCTGGGAGAAGTGTGTGGAGTCCCAAGGAGCCTACTTCGAGGGTGATTAGGTTTCCAACGCTCCAGTTATGCCATTTTTTTTTCTTCGGCCAAAGGTCGGATACTTTTCTAACAGACCTCGTATATATATATATATATATATATATATATATATATATATATATATATATATAATTTAGCGTTACTAGGCAAGTCGACCATCTATTTTTTTATTTTGGGTTTTCCGAAGTGTTATAGCAAATAATATCCACCAGATGTTATGATTAACACAGCGATGCTGAAATTGTTGCTCAACGTTTAGGAATGCGTTAAGAAGTAAATAATCATGAGGACAGATTAATTTAATGCAGCGCAAGGCATGGACCCTCATTCCTGTGCCCTCAACGTGTCAGATGTCTGTCATCATATGACATATCTTTGCAGAGCAACTAAGTAACCAAGCACCTGAGGGCAACTTATAATGCCCGGGAGATTTCGACCAGAATAAGCGTTGAATTTTTTTTCAATTCTTGAGGAAAGCCAAGGCATTATTCAGCAAATTCCTATATTAAGAGTGGTCATGGGTATGGAGATTCTTTTAATGAAATATATTCCCCCGCTTTCGTTCTCCGGCAGACACCGATTGAAGCATTGCAACCTCTCTTAGAGGTGAGTAATATTGTTTGAAATGTAAAAAACTTGAAAGAGTCAACAAGATACGTAATGAAAGCAGTCTCAGGTTTCGTTGTACACAGCACAGAAATAACTAAGGTTCCGACAAAAAAGTTTCTTATTCACATGACTCTTATCTATCTAGGCGTTTGTTAGGAAAAAAAAAAGAAACCATCATTCCGTTACGGCAAAGAGTTCTTCATGTTTCAGGACCACATAAGCCATGGTTGAGCAAGTGGCTTCTTATCAGACGCCTTTTCTGCAGTACAAATATAAATGTTCAGACTTAAGTTTTTCTGTTCATTTCATGCCAAATTATGTACTTACTTTCAAAATTTCGTTTTTAAGTGAAAATTTGCTGTATATAATAAAATAATTCAGTCGCTGCCTATCGCTGTCCTGAGGATAATATTAATATTATCATTTGGTATGTCTATTTTGGTACTCATTTTGGTATGTCTATGAGGTCATATTATATCCCATGTATATTCAATGAGATGCCTGATAATGTTTTCAACTTGAACACTCGCAGACAGTTACGTGATGCTATTGCCGAGCTTGAACAGCTCTAGTGCATATGTTTTAATGTAGTACACAAAACAATGAATTGATTTGGTAACACAGGTTGTTGCTGCTGCCGGACGGCGCCCTACAAGCCCAATTGAGGCTTTGGCGCGTCCGCGTCTTGTATTGTTTCTTTGGTGTGAATAAAGTATTTATTATTATTATTATTATTATTAATGTGCCGAAACTAGACAATGGCAGGTTGCTTTTATAAGAATCATATTTAGGAAGCACTCCAGATCTTCTCAACATTCGTGAAACTAGCGGCATGGTATAACTAGAATCCGTGCCTGCAATGAATCAGGCAAAATTGATCTTAGTGTTTACTAATCTGTTACACTGTAAAAACGATTAGACGACCCATGGCATGTACAAATGAGAAAAAAATGCTTTCAACTAGTTGTGACGAAAAGCGCGTGGGAGGAATGCATGCAGCGTGATATTGGCGGTAGAAGTCATCCGAGTGAACCCTTCGGTTTTTATAAACCTTAGGATGAAGAAAGGGGTTGGCTTTAATTAAAAGAGGCCGTAAAAATGTTTTAAGTGATACAGTGTAGCAAATTTAAATCTTTTTCCGAGGAAGAAACTAAGGAACTAAGTAAGTTTATAGCAACTATGAACATAGTTCGGTAACTGTTTTTAATGTTTCTTACGCAAACTTAACTTCTAGGTCATTTAGTTCCGCTATACATAGACACATCCATCTGGACTTACAAAACAAAATTGTTAGCAAACAATTTACATCCGGTGTATCAGGCCACCGTTACGCTCCAGGAGGAGGTTTTCAATGCTTTGTTGGTGCGTACCTGGAGAAAAGGGAAGTGAAATATCCCGGGTTTGTTTTATCGAACACCTTACTACGTGAGGGTCTAAGTGTAGAATTTAGTTTGCCTGAAGCCCATTTCTTGCTCTTCGAGTAGGAGGAACCTGCCTTAATAGCAGCTTGTTTTTACGCCGCCAAAATTATTTCTCTTCAGTGCCGGTCGAGCCAGTTACCCCTTTGAACTACAGTATAATGAGGTCAAATGTTTAGGGAAATCCCCCAAAGTGGAATAAATTTGTAATAAGGGAGTAATTACTCATTGGCATCCACCCAAGCGCAGTCATACGGCTACAAAGGAAAGCTATACAGCTTTCTCACAAACTTCGTAGTTAAAGAAAATTAAAGAATTTAGTAAGTGAAAGAATTTTAGATAAAAAATTTTAGTTAAAGAATAGTTAAAATTAGTTAAAGAATTTTTCTTTCACTACGAGGTCTCTAAGAAAGCTGTATAGCTTTCCTTTGTGTCCGTATGGCTGCGCTTGGGTGGATGCCAGTCAGTAATTACTCCCTTATTACAGTATAATGAGTCATTTCAATCTGTTCAACTTGCACCCGCTGGCTTGGAAACTCAGTCCATGAAAGCTGGCACCGATACAAAGAGCTGTAATCATTTTGTTTCAGTGTACATTGAAAGTACTAAGACAAAGTGGGTCCGCAGCACAAGTTTTGAAGTCTGTTGCCAATATATTTTATCTACTTCTGAGCGCCGTCAACCAAAGTGGTAAGTAAAAAAAGAAACCTTACATGGAAATTGTGCTGTTGCGCCTTTTTTGTAATCATCTTTACGATTAGAAATACTGCTCCGTATTCAGGCAATTGCATCTCCCATTTATCTGAAATGTAGCCTGTATTGAAATATTTGAGAGTCACGTTTCTGTTACTACAGCGTCCACACTGATGTCGCTAAACACTACCGCTTGTGTCTAATTCGTCATTGCAATTGCCGCTTAATTCCTTTAATTTATTGTTGATGGGGGTTGAACGTACCAAACCGACTAATGCTATGAGGAAGCCGTAGTGACGGGCTCCGGAAATTTCGACCACATGGGGTTCTTTAACGTGCGCTGACATCGCACAGTACACGAGCCTCTAGAAGTTCGCCTCCATTGAAATGTGACCGACCGCCGCTACCACCGGGATCGAACCCACGTCTTTTTGGTCAGCGGCCGAGCGCCATATTCACTGAGCCACAACGGAAGCATAGTTTAAGTACTTTCCATTCTCTCCTTTTAAACTAGGACATTGACACAATGCAATGACAGCACTCGAGCTAGCTCAGGACGAATCTGTGTGTTTAACAATGGACATAGCTACACGTGAGCTGGGCAGACATCAGGAGAGGAGTGCCCATTGCCCTCGACAGGGATATTTAAATCAATGTGACATTCCAAATTGCGCAACTATAATGCCTTAAGTAAGCACAGGCATATCAGAAGATCGTAACAGGTTTCTGGCGATCATTTCAGAGTGATTTGATGAAGGGGTGGGCAGAATATAAAGATATAAGGTCGCGTACGGGTCTCGTAATTGAAAGGAACCGAAATATATTATTAAAATAAAGGTCCTTTACACAGTTTTAAACTCCAATTTATTCTGTAATAACTCGTGATTGCTGTTTGTTCTAAAACCATGACTATCTCTACTGTATGAGGCCCGATACTCCAGCCTGTATTTTTCCTTCTACTGCCGCGAATATGCAGGAATATCTTCACTTTCTGTGGCAGGGATGGCAGGGATGGCAGCTTACCGTGACTGAATTAAGAAAAACCGAGATTTGACGCTTAGAAATTATAACAGAATGACTCATCTTTCTAGAGCATATAAAATACAGGGACAGAGGGAGAGTAGACACTACAGATTGTGCTCTGTGGTGTCTAATCTTCTTACTGTCATGTGTTTTATGTGCGCTGGAATAATGGCATAATGTTACAAACCACCGACTGTCCCAGGTGCATACACTTAGTGAAATTTATGCCCACGCTGCAAATTTCAGGCTGCCCAGTACACAGGCTGTCTCGAACCTGACGCACTAAAAAAAAGATCATGTTTTTAAAAGCGTACATAAAAGATCATCGGAAAACTTTCTGTAAAGATTTTAAAATTCAGCCTTATTGGGTAAAGTACAACTCTAGTTTGGGCGACTTGGTTCATGTTGAAAGAAAAAAAAACTATTAATGGCGCAAGAAACGAGGAAACGGAAGGCGCACAAAAGACAGGACTTACGCCAAAGAGGCGTCAGTCCTCTCGGAGTCTTGCCAGTCTTGTCAAAAAGGTAAAGAGGCGCAAAACACACGGCAATGAGGAAAGAAGACTGAGAACGTGTGTTGTGCTGTATTCTTCTTTCCACATCGTCGTGTATTTGCACTCGTTATAGTTACTGATGAATACTTGCCATCTAATGTTCCAACATCTTACATGTTAAGGTAAGATGATCCCTCCCCGCCTTTATTTCCCCGTGCCCTTGTGCAAGCAGCCCTCCCGCCCACATGTTCCAGCGAAGGGCGGACGTTACGCTGTAACACTGGATCCGGTTTCTATCGTTGCAGCAGGTGTGCTGTGATACGCGCTTCCACGAACGACACAAGCACGCAGTGGCGGATTCCAATCCGCGATGCGCAGGCAGTGCATCCGAAGTGCGCACCACTTCTGGATTTGTACTGCGTCAGGCATGAGTGACGTTCCTCGGATGAAGCTTTGTTTTGCCCAAAACTGTCGGCAGAGAGAAACGCACTTATGCGCTGGCTGTGGCTGGAAATGCAGGTGTTCGCTCAAAGAGAATAATGAGGGCTGCAGCGATGTTTGTCTACTTTTAGACTATTTCCGGCAGACTTTAGAACAAGCGTTATCGCCAGGTGCCACAGATGGTGTGCTCAATTTAGAGTCGATTCCTACTCAAAATGTTCCCCACGTGGGGTTGATATGAGGGGCTCAGATGGAAATGCTGAAATGCGGAGTGCAGATATTTAAAACTATATTAAACTATGCATACTTGCAATAAGCTTACCGAAGGATTGCCATGGCATTTAGAACCTTATCTAAGCAAGTTTTTTCTCAGATTTATTTTTGAACATTGGCGTTCCCATATACAGAATGACAGTGCCGACTTCAAGAACTTTCGGGGTATCTCAAGCGCAGATTTCTTATTGCTATCTAAAAACAGCGCCATAGCTGCCGTAATGGTTTTGCACCTTTCGCAAGACAAAATTATAGAGCAATCAACTACGCTTGAGTACTGTTTTCTTTCACCGTGAGCGCTGTGTCCCGTTAGAAACTTCAGACGCCGTGATAGGTCTGAAAGCATTTCATGAAAGTTGTCTTTTGCTGCATAAATTTGATCCACACTTGCACGTCCACGCATGTTGGCTTCGCTCTGTAATCACGTGACCGCCATTTCCACAAGCCTCGCGCTGCTCCTGCCGTCTTCAGGCAGCGTGCGCGGTAAAGGGCGGAGGGGGGGGGGGGGGGGGAGGGGGTGCGTGACCACACCCTATATATACCCCTCTTCTCGATGCGAACAATTTTCGCACTCAACACCGCGTGGTGCGATGTCAGTGTAGACAGAATTTCTGAATCTGGTCGAAAATCTTTGACAGCTCTCCACGACGGCAGCTTTTTCTCTCTTTTCTCACAGCGCCGTTCCACCTGGAAGTTCGAGACTTAGGGCGGCTTTCATTTCCTTACAGAAATTTGTGGTGTAATCTTTGCCGTGATCGAGTGGGACGCCTGGTTTGCAGACACACAAAATACTTCGCAACGTCTCTCAAACGCCGCAAGTAGCCGGGAGATCAGTGCCCAGAGACATGCAGCGGGTCGAACATACGTGTTAATCATCATCAACCTGAGTGCACACACTGAAAGACAAAGGCCTCCCCCGTATGCTTCCAGCTAACCCTGTTTGTCGCAGCTGCGACACCTTTATTCCCGCAAATTTGTTTGCCAAGTTCGTTTCTTTATCTCCTCCGCCCACCTAACTTTCTGCGTTTCCTGCTACGCTTGCCTTCTCTTGGTAACCAGTTCATAACCGCGGTACCTGCGCAGCTGCTACAGGTATCTTCCAGTATTTTTACATAACGCATATTTCGTAAAGTCTGCATGACTGCTGTGGCTTCTACTGATTCATATGCTTTCTCGGAATGTATGAAGTCTATATATAGAGACTGGTCATATCTGGACACTTTTCTTTAACATGACATATAGGTGGTGGTGGTGGTGGTGAAAAACTTTAATCAAAGAGAGCTTGAGGGTTAAAAAAAAATAAATAACCCTGCTGCATGGTCGGTATCCTTAGTCCGGGACACCGCATGACGAGGCCCCGTCTCGCGCCCGCTTGACCAGAGCCCTTTGGGACTCCAGTGTGGAGCAGTTGAGGAGGGCAGTCTCCCATGCCTCTCGGGTGGGGGTGGGGGAGGGGGGAAGGTGAGGATTCTGAGTACATGCCCACACCATGTGAAAGATATCGCAGATCTCTCCACAGTGCGGGCAGCGCCCATCTGTGTTCGGATCGAAGTGTTTTGCTATTGCAGGACAGAGAAGGGTTCCTGTCTGCAGGCGCCGCAGAGTTCGCTCCTCCGCCTTACTCAGCCCCTTGGCAGGTGCCGGGTAGAGACGGTGGCTGTCGCAATAATAAATTAGGATTTCGCGGAACCGCAGAAGCGGTTTATGAGCTTCTGAGCCATGAGAGCTAGGATGAGGAGCCCGGTGTGTGAGCGCTCGGGCGGCCGCATCAGCGGCCTCATTGCCTCGTAGACCCTGGTGGCCAGGAGCCCAGATCACTTTTGTGCGAGTTGGATCGGCGAGAGCGCGTCTTAGAATTTGCGAGGCCAGAGGTGATATTTCGCCTGCAAGATAATGTTCACAGGCCCGGCGAGAGTCTGTAATAACCGTTTTCGATTTTGGATCGGCGGCAGCGAGAGCTATTGCGACTTCCTCCGCTCGTGTTGAATGACATATAGGATGCGCTAGGGATGGTGCCTACGAACACACTGCTCATTAGTACCCGGAAATCTGTTCCTACATAATTAATCGAGAGAATAGCACTCTGTGTACGCCAGCCGGCATAAGATAGGAGCATCGCCTTTATTTGAATTTTGCTCCTGCAAATATCACAGTTCCAAAAATGAAATATTTGCTGAAAACAATCTGTCATTGAAAGACACACGCGCTTTAGTCCTTTATTTTTTTCCACGAGGCCACCAACTATTCGCTGTTAGGTTTCTTCTGTTTTGCTTGTTTCAACGTTTCTTTCCGTTCGGCTGTTGCACTCGTCTGCTGCACAGTACTAAATATGTCTGATCCCAATGGTACTTGAAAGTCTTTAAATATGTCGATAATGAATATGTTCATTGCGCTCTGTTTTGCACATTCATCATCCAGTATGCACCAAGAACAATTTCAAAGAAAAATTCCGAAGTATTTATTGCTAGGAATAATAAAAAGCTCAGTTTCAAAAGTTCCAAATTCGAAACATGGGCAAGTAAAAGGACAAGGAGGATTTGATGATGGCCGCAGTATAAATTCGTCTGATGTGTTCCCAAGTAGGTCCCCCGTTATGTACGAGGCATAGTTGCATAAATGACACACAGAAGCAGGGCATAACTTCAGCATACTTATTTACAAATAAACCGCAGCCGTAAGAAATTAGCCGTTGGCAACAGGTGTTCATTGTCCGCAGTGACCTGTATTATTCGACTCTGAGATGACAAGAATAATGAAATAACATTATGATTGCTTGACTGTACTTCAAAGGTGAGATGCATGAAAATCTGCGGCACAAATTTTAGCACTGTCGCAAGATTTCAGTTTACGCAGCAAGAAAACCGTTAACAGCGACATATTCACTAGCCAAAAAGTAAATGTGTGTTCCGAGCTGGAAAGGCAGTTTTCCAACCACGATCATCAATATCTAAGCGTTATAGGAAACAAAATCCATGGGATACCAGCCTGATTTTTCTATGTCGGCATACACGAGGCTCTTGCGAGGGCCAGAATCGTGCGGATGAAAAAACAGATCTTGGCTTGACATCGATGGCAGCAGGTCTCACCATTCGGTTATCACTCATTGTTTACTACCCTCGCGAGGTGAAACGGAGGAACAACTTTCGTTAAATCATTTGCCAGGGAACAGGGAACTAAACATGTCTAACATTCTTTCTAGCCTGCCAAAGGGACTTCGAAGGAGCGCCTTGTCGAGATTGACCTTTGCTATGCATACATCAGAGAAATAAAAAAATGTGCTCTCTAGCAGAACGCATCTAATGAGTCTGGATCGAAGTGTCCCCCCCCCCCCCCCTCGGGCCTAGTGCAGACCATGCAACCTTTTTTTTGCCACACACGGTGGCGTTTATTACGCCTGCCCGCACCATACTAAAGCTCTCAATTCACTTCTGTGCTGCAACGCATAGTGGCCAGTTTTTTCCAGAATGCCGTTAATTTACTGCCTGGATCGGTGAAGTTAACTGGCTGCGATGGAACGATCACCGTCTCCATTCCAAATACCTTAGCTGGAGAGGTAAGCCAAAAACTTGTATTCATACAAACGAAAACAACGCTCATTTCGAATCTGCCAAAAGTGCAAAGTGTGAGAAATGAACACTACCTTAACTCGAAGCACACGGACGATATGTGCAGCGGTTAACTTATTCAAGTTTTCAAGAAACGTTCATGCCATGTATTGTAGCAAGCGTGCAAAAAAGACGCGGAACCGCTCACAATATTTTTTATAACTTTAGCAGAATCATTTTAACTCCTGCGGCGTCACCGCAGAAGCGGATTGCTGTTTTTTTTTGTAATAAAAGGGGTAATACCGGGCTTGTCAGGGAATATTTTTCATGTGTGTCTCGACATTATAGATTACCATCAAAATAAAAAGAGCATTTTTGGGCTATCCTAGCCAGCCTTGGGCCTTCAATCTTGCTAAGAAAAAAAAAAACATGGATGACTGCTATTTCCTTCAGAGAAAGTAACATATTTTCAGAGAATTTTGAGAGAAAGGTGACACTAGCATGTCACCTTTCTCTTACTGTTGAGAAAGGTGACACTAGCATGTCACCTTTCTCTTACTATGATGTTGTAGTTTTGCCTACTCTAGTGTTATGAACAAGGAGTCCGAATGAATAACGAACAAATATTCTTTGAAGTCACGCCTTTCCCTTTGTTTTGTTCTACTCAAACATATATTTCTTTATCTTTTATCTGTACACAGTGCACCACGAACCTCGGTAACCTGTGCTCGACGACAGTGGTATGTAAACTGCAATTCAAAGGGAGCCTTTGCATTTCTCTAAATGTTCCCAAGGCAAAAATTCTTGAAACGCATGTGTTGTTGACTACTGCAACAATTTTTAAGCGCTGTAATTGTGTATATATTCTTTTTATACCGCTTTTAATGGAAAAAAAAACTCATGCAGTTCCCAACTGCGACAAACAATCTTGTCACCTACGTACGTACGCGCGTAAATAAAAAGAGAATAAACAAAAATCCACGACTGGGAGTCGAGCCCGCGGTGGCGCGAACAAATCTGCTTCCCAAGCTGCTGCGCGAGTTCTCTCGCGCAGCAGCTATGAACCAACAGCCAAAACCATGAGCCAACCAGGCTAAGGATATGCTTTCACTCATCTACTGGGCTTAAATAACCTATAAACCTAGCATTTCTTAAAACGCAGTAAATATACACCTCAGTCAGGGATAGAAAACCCTACACAGCCGGTACTAAAATACGCCATTTTTTTTTATCGTCCTACGTTAGCAAAGATATTTGGGTAGTATTGTGATATTCCCTCTTGTAGCGACCGAAATGGCTCTCTTTCTGCGACAGGGGACAGTGCAGTACTACAGGAAGTGCTGTTTTTACAGAAATGAGTGCCAACAATGAGACATGTTCAGAAGAAGTAATATATCATGACGGATATAAAGCATATGTCTTTCCGCATATAACTACAATAAAAAGAAGTTTTCGGGAACACATTATGCGATAAGTAAATAAAAATATGTGATATGTTTGTGGTGCACTTATATTGTTATAATATTGTCACCCTAATAGTCTTCTTCCGATTTCAGAGCAACCTTGTTCCTGGACTAGTAAACGCTCTGTCGGTAAGTTTCCTTTGCAAGAGCCATATTCCACTTTTACGATATGCTTTAGAGAACAAATTTCTTATTTCGAAGATGCTACATGTTAAATATTCATATCAGTAGGGATGAAATTCCAAAAGTTGTTGAGTACTCCTGCTAATCAGTTGTAGATTTCATATGACGCTTTTCACATTTAACAGACGCAAATGCCTAGTACGATTTCTGTGAAACAATTCGCTGTTTTGTTTAATATTTTTGGTTTTCGTGCAACAAAAAGATGCCATCTCTCCACAGGCCCGCCTGCCCGCGTGCCCGCACGCACGCGCACACGCGCACACGCGCACACGCGCGCACACGAACACACACACACGCACACACACACACAACTAGGTACGAGAGTTCTGGTAAACGCATGGTATGTTTCATTATTCTCCGTGTATACAATTTTTTAGAAACACAAGCTCCGTTTCCCATCGAACCTCGAAACTTTTCTCGAAGTGAGCTTTGCAAACACTGAACAAAAAATCAATTAGAGACAGACTTCATTGCATTTTTCGGCCCTTGCATTTCGGCATTTTTAGCGCGCAAGTTCAAAAATGATTTTTTTAATGAGCTTTTATTCTGGGAATCCGCCTCTTGTCCAAAATTATTAATATATTGTCGCCCAGGAGGCAAGAACATGTACGTCAATTTGCGGGGGTTTGCATAAATTTCAGTAATACATGTCCCTTAAAAAGAATATAGATATGCACCAACAAACACAAAAGGTGACAGTTTCAGAAATGCATTATTATCCGAATTCATTCGTATTTCTTAATCAGGTAGCGTTTTTGGTAAAGCTAGTGTATCTTTCCCACTGGGCCTAATATTTGCCGTTCCTTTACCAGGCGGACACCTGAATTGGCTTGCTACAAGGGAATATGCATAACATCGTTTCTTCTAAAATATCCTGTTTAAGGCATATTTTTCTCTACATTCATTATTACAGCAAGTTTAAGACGATGTTGCACTCGAAAGACTAGCCCCTAATGTCAGGATTACAAGAAATTCAGCCGTAGTCTTTCGTGCCTTCAGAATATTAATTTTGTTTATTTTCGCGACCTTTCATCGTTTTTTTTTAAACTCTTCTCATATCCATTATTGGCCGTCTGTGCACTGCTTTGTTATCGTAAAAAAGTGAAAATCCTCATTAGCATCAACACAGGTAAAGTCAAACAGCTACAAGAAAGCTGTGCAACTTTAACAAAATGGTCGCAGTTTAAGAATTTCTCCTGGCATAGGGGATTGGCCACGCAACCACGGGCTATCCAGACCAGTCACTATACTAGCTAAGGTAACCAGACTGACTAGTAGATGCTAAGGAAGTGACTGCCCCAGATAGACGGCGGTGCAGGCTCCGATCCCCGGACTCTGATAACTTTTTTTAAATGCGAAGTTTCTGCGAAAGCAGCATAGTTTTTCTTGGCAATAATATGCTTTACTTGTTTATATGCTATGAGTATTTGCTTCATTATTTCAAACCGACTCCAAGTTGGTGAATTCCTGTGCATTGGAGGTGCTTTGGTGTCGTAGACATTAATGCGTTTCCTTATGTGTTCTTTCCCTACTTTCAAAACTTCACGCAAGCAGCTTCTTCCCATACCAAATCTTATATCGAATAATGATGAGAGGAAGGTTTCAAAAAATCTCAGTTTCGTACTCACTTTCCTTTAAGAAAGCAGTGCTCCGAGTTATTTATTTTTCAGTGAGGTGCAGCATTATTAGCATTGTACAGCTTAGAAAGAAGGTTACTACTCAGGAGAAAAATGGCAGTCATTCGACTGTAATGCATGAGCTTGTTTCTAAGCACTATAGTTTTCGTTGAAGCACTGGGCATTGTTTAAGAATTGAGCATAAAGCTACGGAGTGGTTTGAGAAGGCAGTAAAATCGGTCGCAACACAGTGTGTGTGTTAACGAAAACACAATGACAACCTTATCACTGTCCCTACGAAGGATTTCTAATTGCAAATCCTTCAGCAGTTTGTCTCGCAGCTAATAGAGAATTTAACGGTGAGGAACATGAATTTAAAATATTTCTGCCGTTTGATAAGCTTCTCCACCGAAAACTACAAGTTGCCATTGTTTCCTAAGTGAAAGGAATTGTAACGTAATTTCTGAGATCCGCCAAAAAGATTGGTTTTGAAGCATGCACTTAACTTGCGAATCTGGTCGGGGATCGCGACATTGCGATTTTGTTTTATATTGTTTCTTCAGAACATAAAAGGTCTTTCTCTACGGGAGGTTCTTTTTTAGGTAAAATTAATTGCCTAGCGATGCAGGCGCACATCTGTTTAACCGTCCCTGCCACTTTATGGTTTGGACACCAGCGTTAAGCACAAAAGTCGTCGTAGCTTTTGCACCTATTGATAGATTCGGTATTCAACGAGGGAATTTTAATAAGCTGGATGTTTATCTACAACCTGAGGATGCAAGATTCTGGGGGCGTTTCAGGTATTGTAAACAATATACAATTCAAGGAAAAAGAAAACGTGGAGACTTTTTTTCCTCACATCCTACAGGGTGTCAGCAACGGCTGGGAACGCGAATGTTATGTCGGAAACATTTCCGCGTTATCCGAAAGGTTCCACTCTTGTCGGCAGATATGAGAGGATGAGAGGATTATGGATATTATTCCCTCTTAAGTTTGAACTCCAGCCGTATATATTTGCTGAATATAAGTATGGCTCATGGTTTAGGGGGGTTCAACGTTTCAAATCAACTCAGGTTATGAGAGACGCTATAGTGAAGGGCTCCGGAAATTTCGACCAACCGGGGTTCTTTAACGTGTACCGACACCTCACATTAGATGGGAATCTAGAATTTCTCCTCCGTCGAAATTCGACCGCCGCGGCGGGGATTGAACCCGCCTCTCTCGGGCCAGCAGCTGAACGCGATAACCACTGCGCCACCACGGCGGCCAGAACTATATGTATTTTACAGTAAACGCTTTTGCTTTTCTGAGTTTCCTTGGTATAAAGAGCGTTTAAATCTCAATCGCTCAACTGGCTTAGAAATTTTATCACTTTGCTGTGGAGACCGAGGTCGCCGGATCGAATCCTGATGAGATTAGCTGCATTTCTATGGAGACGACTTTGAAAACTGCACATGCGTTGCGCGTTGTTAGTTCTCACCACAGAAATTTCGGTGGACGAAATGAAGCCTCCGATATGCAAACTCCCACTGGCCATAGATTAGCGTCGCACGCTGAACACCAAATATCCCAATATACCATATTGTCATGTAGTGGAGATTGAAGCCCGGAGAGCAGGAAGACAACGGAAATGGGTTCTAAACAAAACTCTTAATTTGGGATGACTTACAGCCGCAAAGAACTCAAAGATTCGGCGGTGCTCTAGCAACAAGCGTGCCCGACGGTCGTCAAACCGAAGGCACGCGGCTATCGGCCATGCTCATTTTAAAGCTGACAGGTAACCTTCGAGCTAAAGGGTGGAAAGTTACTAGAACATTCTGGAACAACATAAAAGCGGCTCCGCCTCGATGCGATCAATCGAGATAACTCTCGGCGAGTCTTGTAGTAGTCTTCGTGATTGTACACTCAAACACGATATGTGTCTCAGATCAGCGTGAAAAACACGTATTCGTGCAAAACTCGACGAGATACATCGATTTAGTGCAAAGCAAGCTAAATTTGAACACCTCAATTTCACAAGTCTTCGTGGTTGTACACTGAAACACGCAGTCTCACAGATCTGCGGGAGAAGCACTTATTCGGGCTGAACTAGCTTCGAAGAATGGCAAAAAACAACCACGACAAAGATTCGCGGCATTCCGACCTCCCCTTTCCAAGGAGCATCGACCCGATGCTTTAAAGGATGAGGCGGCACCTCACAAATAAAATGGATTGTGCAAAAAAAAAAAACTCCGTGTTTGGAAACGCAGCGTTCATTAGCGCGCATGTTAGGGTTTTAGACGGCCGACATGGAAAATGTCTGGTCGTACGCAGTGCTGCTGGAATTTCGTCAGGGATGACTTCATAGTGCAGATCACCTAGTTGACGAAGAGCCTTGTACGGGCCGAAATAGCGGCGTAAAAGCTTTTCCCTCAATCCGCCGCGGTGAACGCGCGCCGAAACACAGACTTGGTCGCCCGGCTTGTATTGTATCAATCGAGATAAATCTGGGCGCGTCTTGCATCCCAAGGAAAGCGATAAAGCGGCGTGCCGGCAGCTTTAAAAAACGAACAAACAAATACTAAAAACATTCGAGTAATTAATCACCTCTCAAAGAAGCATCGCCCCGATGCTTTAGAACATAATGCAGCTACAAACTATTAAAAATTGGTAGTGCAAAAGATACACTGGGTTGGGAAACAAGGCGTCCTTTAGCGCGCATAATTTGCCTTTAGGTGGACGACATCGACAAACTCTGGTCGTACGTGGTGTCGCTTGGATGCAGTGATTTCGTCAGGGACGACTTCATAGTCCAGTTCACCGAGCCGACGAAGAACGTTGTATTGGCCGTAATAGCGGCGCAAAAGATTTTCACGCAATCCGCGGCGGCGAATGGGCGTCCAAACTCAGACTCGGTCTCCTGTTTTTTATTCCGCGTTGCTTCTTCGTAGGTTGTAGCGTCTGGCGTCGGTACGCTGTTTGTCTTGATCCGTAATCTGACAAGCCTTCGGGCTTCTTCTGAACATTGAAGGTGGGCTGCGACGTATACGTTATTTTCTTCGGTAACGTTAGGCAGCATGGCGTCTTGAGTGGTCGTTGCCTCCCGGCCATGGACGAGCCTAAAAGACGTTATCTGGGTGGTCTCGTGCACTGCGGTGTTGTAGGCGAAGACGATGTAGGTCAGGATGACGTCTCAGGTCTTGTGTTCGGCACCGACGTACGTGTAGAACATATCAGCGATAGTTTTGTTCAGTCGCTCGGTCAGTCCGTTGGTCTGCGGATGGTATAAGGTTGCCCTCCGGTGGCTGGTTTTGCTGTAGCGTAGGACGGCTTGCGTCAGTTCCGCCGTGAATGCTGTTCCTCTGTCCGCAATGTGTACATCGTGGGCGCCCTCTCGCAGAAGAATTAGCTCCATGAATTAAATGGCGACTTCTCCTGCTGTTCGGTTCAGTAGTGCTTTTCCTTCGGCGTAGCGGGTAGGGTAGTCGGTCGCTATCATGATCCCCTTAATTCAATACGTTGACTTCAGGAAAGAGCCAAGCAAGCCCAAGCCGACCTACTGAAAGGGCCTGGAGGAAATTCACTGGGGTTCAGAAACTCTGCTGGTCGCAAGGGAGGGTTGCTTCGTCGCTGATAATCTCGGCAGGTTTTCACATAATGTGCGACATCGTCAGTTAGTCGGCGCTGTAATACTTGTCTTGAAGGGGGTTGAGGGTGCTAGAAAAACCGAGATCCCGAGCTGTTGGCTGGTCGTGCGAAGCATGAAGAACTTCTTCGCGCAGACTTGCAGGTACAAGAAGGACATAGGCTGTTTTGTTCGCAGCGAAGCTCTTCTTAACGAGGGCATCATTCTGTCGACAGTACAAAGGTAATCCTCGCTTGAACGAGGCGGCGTTTGAAGAAATTTACATTCAAGTATTCGATGAGGCGTTTTAGGTCGGGGTCCGAGCCTTGCTGATGTGCAAAAAAGCTAGAGGTGATGGGTCACAGGAAGTTTGCGTCCGGACTTGCAAACGACGGTGACGTCAAAAGTCCTGAAGGCGCAGGTCCAATCGAATGAGGCGGCCGGAGGGGTCCTCCAAGCTCACAAGTCATCAGAGTGCGTGGTGAGCGCCCACCACTCTGAAAGGTCGTCCGTACGGATACTTCCAAGGCACTCCTTCTCAGTTGTCGATTAGTTAGCCTCGGCCTTGGACTAGGAAGGGCTAGCGTACGCGATTATTTTCTCCAGTCCGTCGGTGTTCTGAACGAAGGCGGCGCCTAGACCAGCGCTGCTTGTGTCGGCAGGAATTTCAGCCTCAGCGTTTCCATTACAGTATGCGAGGGCCGGTGGGGACTGTAAACGGAGCTGAAGTTCGTTGAAGGCTTCCGTTTGGGCCGCCTCGTATTTAAATGACGCGTCTGGCTTTGTCAGTCAGGTCAGACGCTGGGTGATGCGCGAAAAGTTCTTGACAAATCGTCAGTGATACGAGCACAGTCCGAGGGGTCTGCGCGCAGCTTTGTTAGCGGCCGTCGGTGGAATCAATGCGATAGCGGCTGATTTCGGCGTGTCTGGGCGCACTCCGTCCTTGCTAACGATGTGGCCTAGAAACAGCACCTCCTCGTAGTAAAAGTGCGCACTTCTTGTCTTTAAAGGTTAGGCCGAAATACTTGATTGGGTCTAGTACTGTTCCGCGCCTTTTTATGTGCTGTTCAAAGTGCGTACGAAGGCAGTGACTTCGTCTAAATATACCAGACAAATCTGACACTTCAGGCGGCCAGCACTGTATAAATTACTCGCTGAAACGTCGCTGCTGCGGAAGAGATGCCAAATGGCACCCAAGACATCCAGAGTGAAGAATGCGGCCTTATCGCGACATCCTTCTTCGATCTCAATTTGCCTGTAGCCGATCTTGAGGTCCATCGATGTTAAATAAATGGCGGTACAGAGCCGTTCCGGTCTCTCGTCTTTCTTTTTCACTAGAACAGCTGCTGCCCAGGGCTCTTTGAAGGCCGTATGACGTCGTCGCGAATAATTTCTTCCACTTGGTCGCTGATGACTTGTCGTTCTCCCGGCGACACTCGGTAGGGGCTTTGGCGGTGAGGTCAGGCGCGCTGGTTGGTTATAATCGCTGCTTGGCCATTGGCGCTTGTCAGGCGTTCGTTGGTGACGAGAAGTTGTGGAATCGATGCAGATTGTGGATCTTGTCTTCTCTGTTAAGCGGCAAGGCTGGGTTGTTGTCAAAAGTTGGCGAGTTCTCATGGCACATCGTATCTTCTGCTGACAACTCGGAGAGGATGAAGTCTCGTACGTCGAATATTTCTTCGACGAAAGCAATCGTCCTCCCTTTGTATTCGTGCTGGTATTCTTCGCTGAGGGTCCTCAGCAGTCCTAGAGCTTGGCCATTGCAGAAATGTTCGATTCCTCGGTCTAGAAGCAACTACATGTTCCCTTCAATAATGACATCAGCATTAATAGCTTTTGTGGCGCTTACTGTGACGGTGATGCATGAGCAGGGTGGGACATTCACTTGCTCCTCCAGGACACTCAGGGCAACGTGATGTTCCAGAGTTCTCCTCGAAGGGATGGCCTCGTGCGTCGAAAGCGTGATTAACTTGTATCCGGGTCGATAATCGTCTGATGCTCATTAGGGAAATCCGTGCCCAAGATTACTTCTCTAGAACATTGCCGCAGAGAGAGAGAGAGGGGGTCTTTAATGGAGAGCAGAGAATTTAGCCGTAGCACAATGAAGGTCGCAGGATAAGTCTTTTGAGTTTTGCTCGCGGTGTGCATTGTGCCGATGGCGTACTGAGGTGGACTCTGCGGTGCGAATTTGTGGGCTGTCCGAAGCGCTCGTGACTTTCCGCAGCTGCGCAGTGAACCTTCTATTCATCACCGAGTACAAGGCTCCTGGGTCGACTAGAGTCGCAGCTCTCCGGCCGTCGATAACCACTTCTATATCAGATGTCATGGCTCTTGCGTTGTTTGTCGTCCTGGGTTTCAGGTCACGGCTTCGTCGTGTTTGTGAATCGTGAGTAGGGCATGTTGTCGAAGCTCCTCTAGGTGGCGGCGTCGTTTTGAAGGCGGTTCGCGTTGCGGTCAAGGTTGCCATTGTATGCGGCGTTGGCGTGCCGGGGGCGGCGTTTTCTTACGGCACGGTCGTTGGACATGGACCAACCCCTGTCATGCAATGCAATACCATACCGCACCTTTCTTACCATACCATACCATGACAGAATGAATCACACGATTTCAATTTCTTGCACCATTCAGTGCGCTTCTTTTTATTTCTTGTAATTCCTTTTCAGTGCCTGGTAAAGAATGCGCTTAATGACAGTCCGGCCAGCACCATTTCAACACTTCTCTGTGACCTCACCAACGTCCTCGACGTCGGTGTCGGTATACCCAACTCATTTCTTGACTTCATCGTTGACGGCATTAAGGATGCCTTGCGTGAGTATTGCACGGTCCCGCCTCTCTTAACCCACAGTCACCACAAGTGATATAGTTAACCATGCATCGGAGCTTACAGAGCACGATGTTAAAGGGCTCGTTTGAGAGAGGTGCGTACGAAGCTTGTGCGAAACATATTGTATTCTTGTGGAGTCTGAGGAGGCGTCGGTGAGGCTTGCTGGCTGGTTGCTCTTAAAAAATGATAAACGCTTGATAAGCTTTTCGTGACCGGCGGGGAAAACACGAAAACGGTATCGGCATCGCACACACAAAAGTGCTCGCAGCCCATGCTGAGCAGGATCTGAAATCTCCATGTCTGATAAATTTCCGAAAATGCTCATAAACTCATCAAAGTGGGTTCCATTGCAACGTTTACAGGCGCAGGTTTTTACTGTTCTTGAATGTACTATAAATGACTGCATGTACCGAAGTTAGCACCAAGCAATATCACGTGTTTTACAGCTATGTTGTGTTCTAGCAAGTAGTAACATAGAATGTTTTAGGTGAAAATCCCGATTAGGAAAGAACCCTGTTTGTATTTTGGTAGCGCAATTAAAGTAAGTATAGACATGGAGCAGTATCTTTGAATCTGGCTGCCCTGCTCTTGTGCCTGTAAGAATTGGACACAAAAAGCACTGGTCAAGTCTGAACAGCTTCCAGATTATGGAAGAGACTAATGGAATTAGGTGCGTACAAATAACAAAATCGATATAGGACTCAAGTTATAGATTAAGTCGCCTAATATCATGATTCGAGTGCTGGTCAGCTGTTCAGGTTAATTGGCTACTAAGCACTGCAGCAAGAGAGATTCTGAGTACGACGAATGTTCGAAAGAAAAAAGCGTGAAGAGGTAATCGCTCTAAGACACAAAGTATTAATTGAGAGATAAATAAATTTCCTAGATAAGGCTCTTAATACACCGAGATTAACTCGAACATCATAAAACTCTTTCGCGGACCATGGCACCTAAAGAGCGCCCTAGTCGCTTCTTGTGTACTGAGTGAAAACTCCATATTCTTGGCGATAAACAAATACAATCAAGAAAAAAACGCATACTATGGTGCAATATGGCCAGATCAGTGACGTTTTCACCTGCTAGGCGAAGGCCGCGAGTAGTCAAAAAATGTATGCCTCGTGAATTCCAATGTATGTTCTCTTGTAGGACAGTCTTAGAAGAAATATCATGACATAGTTCTGAAGTTTCATATGCCACAGGCCCTCAGTTTTCTCTGTTCACAAGAATGGTCCAGTGTGCTGAGACCTTCCACTCGAAGGCAAGATATGATAGACGAGACATGGGAATGGTCCTCCTCAGAATAATATTTTGTGACGGATTTCACAGCGCAGGCACTGTAATGGTACACTGCCTCTTGGCGCGTACTTTAAAAGGCAATATGACGGCGCTGAGTAACTGTTCAAGCGCCACTCTGCGATGATAGGATGATAAAACAATAAAGTGGTCGTCTTGTAACATGAATAGGTTGCCGGGGCTTACTGTATTAACAGGTGGGAGCCAAGGAAAAACGTACAAAATAACTCTTCGAGTTCTTTTTATCTGAGTATGCTATTTGAAACATTGCTCAAATCACAGCAGATAAAACGTCAAATAAACATCTAGCATTGCGGATGCAACAAACGTTCTGGGCAAGCTTTTCTTTCTGGTGCAAGCTTTCGTGGTGGAACGTTCAATAAGGAAAGAGAAAAGTTCCGTGTGTTAATATGTATGTATCACGTTAGGGGCCTGATAAAATTGTAACGCTCGTAATATGGAAACTAGACAGCCGCCAAAGAGCAGTCAGATAAACGCTGGCTGAGAGACGCCAGACAGGGCAGCATCGACATACTCTTCCCTCTTCGTTCCACTCCTTGGATCATGCGTCATGAACGTCACCGCGATGACAATGTGAATACGGAGCCACCTTAGCAGACATAACTTTGTCTCTGCTTTTTGAGCAACAACTTGTAATCGCTTTCCCATTTCGATCACTATCATGTATCATAAGCGATATGAAAGCAAGATACAGAGACGGGCGCTACGCTTCATTTTCTCCCGGTATCGACGATTGGATTCAGTG
Organism: Amblyomma mixtum; assembly: GCF_055824585.1. Lineage (NCBI taxonomy): Eukaryota > Metazoa > Arthropoda > Arachnida > Ixodida > Ixodidae > Amblyomma > Amblyomma mixtum. The sequence continues at coordinate 23,836,163 of NC_143020.1, read as the reverse complement.
ACCCCTCTTTATGCCCAAGCAGATGTGCCTCTTCTTTCCCACAGACGAAAAGATAAACGACTAACTCTGTTTTAGTGTGTAATAAATGGTTTAGTCTTGGTTAATAAAGAACAATACATTAACAAAGCAAAGAGACGCGTCACTCGTAATAAACTTAATAAACACGTCAGGTAGAAACATTTTTTAAAGACTGTTTTAAATACCCTTTTTTTCCTGCCACATCGTCCGATTGGAGCAGGCTTCCTAACCACGTTGTGAATGCCCAATCCCGAGAGCAATTTGCTACCCTCATGTGCGCATATTTAACGCAGGAGTGCACATAATTTGTACATTACATTCACTGTATTTTGTGAACTGTGTTTGACTGTACTGGCGGTTTTATCGTACTGGCCTGTGTTTATAAATTTTGATGCCGTACCCACTCCGATCTTAGTCCAGCAGGACTGATAGTATGTACAAACAAATAAATAAATAAATAAATAAATATGGCCTTTAAGCTTGCATAGTTACAAGCGGTCATATAGAAAAAGGGGGGACTCTACTAACTTCTGAAATTTCGTCATTTCAGCCTGCGAAGAAGAGCCGTAACTCCTCCCGGAAATGAATCCGAGCGGGAGATCCATCTTTTGCATTTTCAGTAAAGGTCATCTGCGCTGGAAATTGAAAATGTTTATTCTTCAAGCTCTTAGATGAATGTCGAGAAATAAAGCTGCACCTTGAAAACAATGAGGCGTTGAATTATTTTTGAGCATCATGCGCCTACACAATTACCACGTGATTAGAAATACGCTTTATCATGGAGCGAGGTTTTAAAATGTAAGGCTTCAGTTTGATGATGAACAGTGGCGTTTGATGATAAATGCGTGAAAAAATTTCACTGCCTTGTGATGTTGAATGAAATACTTCAAGGAGCGACTGCTCCTCGCATACTTTTTGGGGTCTCTGAAAGCTCACGTGTACGCTTCCCGCCACGTTGTTCAGTCTCCGGCTTCCGTCGACAGATGAACCTTGCTTATTTCGCCCCCATGAATCCTAATTTAACCACGTGCGCGCGTAGCAATGAGATGCAGACCCACGCTATGCAGCGGAATGCGCTCCACCGAAAAAGTGGAGTTCTCAGGTGCCCTGCACGTGCACCTTGCCATAGTGAGTACGCCTTTTTTGAATGTCGGTTTTCACTTTAAGGCCGCGCTTCCAGTATTTCGAAGTGCCGCCTATGATCGGCCGTGAGCTGTTTTGGAAGCTCACTTAAATGACGTCACGGCACTTCACCTTTCTCAGACATCGAATGTGGACGGTTTGTGAAACTTTTATGTGTAGTTTGCAAAAGAGTACAACTACTTTAAATGTAAAAATGGTGGTAGTGTTCCGAAGCAACATTCCGTCCGTCTTGCTAGACCATTATCTACCGCCTTCAGGCGGTATTCATCACACATTTCTGGATTTACACTTGAACCCCAGCGCCTCAGGCAGTGGCAAGGTGAGGTGCTGCAAAGATTGCCCGGTAATTTACAATCCCGTCCACTATTTAAGTGTTTTGGCATCCAGAGAGAGCACATAACGCATGGTGGTCAGCGTAAGCAGTGTTATTCATTGACGACTTCACGAGAACTCTGACCCATCCTGCCAGCAACTAGGCTACATCACTTATTATCGCCATACTCACCGTTTCGCATCCCCGCCTTTGAGCTCCATACAGCGACAAAAACGATTCTCTGCACCCACGGCTGTGGATGCTATCGCACTTTGGGTTATTTCGGTAAAGGCAGCGCTCCCACTTCAAGGTTTTTCGCTCCTAAAAACGTAGCTACAGGAATAATTGCATGAAAGGATGGGAGCAAAAAAAAAACACGATGTGTTAATGAGCCGTCTGGTTTTTATGAATATACAGTATATGTTCTTCGTCTGCTAAGCTGTTTCTGTATCATTGTCTGGTTATGTTTTTTTTCATGGGTACCTTTATTGTTACCGACCGATGCGTATGCCTTAGGCGTAGTTATTTCTTTAGTAGGTTAGACTCATTTGTAAAACCTGCCTCAGATTGCCTGTCTCTTTTTTTCTCTTGGGTCTCTTTGCAATAATCGCGCCAACCACTTGGGAAATTCCTACTCACCCAGGAAGACACGCTTTTGATAATATTTTCCTCACCTGTTCTTGCTTGCCAATTTACTTGCGTTTGTTTCTGGTTATACGAGACGGCAAGGCTCTAGTAGAGTTGCACATTTGATATTTAGGGTTGTACGGCTGTACGGTTGTATTTAAGTTGTTTTATGACGTTCCACACAAATATATCTCAAGAAAACAATGTTTCGTTTGAAGCACCACGACATACCCGAGCAATTGTGGTGTGTGCCCACCCGTAAGTAGCCAACAGTGTCATTCGGCTCTCTGCAAGGGCAAGGGAGCCCATGGTCGTTTGTGACTCGCAATCCGTGAGTCAGTTCTTAGATTAACTGCTACTTGCCCCCGTTTTATTCGCAACACGTCTAGTTTCGTTTATGTACTCGCATGTCCAAATAACATTTCAGCCATGATGCGACATTTTAAGTCACAATTTGTGTAACGTTTTGTTCCTTTTCGATTTCGCTACTTCAAGCATGACGTCAAACCTTTCGGGCCACCCTTTTGTTCCGCGACTCAACGCCGAATGGCGAGAAGATGACGGTAATTTTTACGCTTAACGGGAGCCTTGAAGCAGTCGCTTTATTACAGCGCTTTATCAGAAAGCACTCAGTGACGATGCACCTTTCTATTCGCGGCAGAACGATTCCATGGGGACAGACTCTTGCAAGTAAAGAAGTGACGGCCTTAGTTGATCCGGAACGTAGAGCTTGCGTCTTCCGATCTAAATTAACTTAGCTTAAAATTAAATTCGTATCGCAAAGCTAGTAAAGCTATAAAAACAAGTAAGTAAGCACTGAATAAGAAACAACACTAAATAATAATCGGCAAACCGGTTGAACAAGTTAATAACGAAGAAATGCTTCAGTGAAATTATTTCAACAGCTGTACGTGCGACCTCTTCTAACAGATGGGAAAGTGCTAACTTGAAATGAAACGTTGGACGGCGAAAGTTAATACTAGAGATTCGTAGCTGGTGCGAGTGAAGTTCTATTCTGGCTAGCTTACTGAATGGCTCGCGTATGCAAAATTACGGAGGGTGCCTATTGTAATTTAGGTACTCTCGACGTGAAAGTGTTGTCTCATCGTGAGCTCTATTGCTAGGTTCATCAAAGATACTTTTTTTTTCTAGTGAAACACACGCACGCACCATACGGTCGTAAGAAAACGCATACACCATTTTACCTGTATTCCCAAAGAAGCAGCGCGTTTTTGTGGGCTATTGGGTTGCGTGCTGACCTAGCAATATGAATTGTCTTTCGCTGTCATTCCCGCACCTTTGGCAGAAGTTTAATTTTTCTTTTCTTATAATTGACAAGATTTCTGGACGACACTTTACCTCATGGCCTACTGCTGGTGTCATGCGAGGGCACGGTAACGTCAAATGGAGTTTTTGGGACCAGCGCTTCTGGACCAAATACGTTGTATGCCGTGTTTGTTGCTGATGTGCAGTATTAGGATTCCGCATTGATAACCTGAAACAAAGGATAACAATAACATAATACGTCGCAGGTGGCGAATACCTCGGTGTGAATAAAGTTCTACGAACGCCACATTGAGGCTTTTGGGATCTTTGATCTCCGTCTTCTTGTATGAAAGCAGTACTGGCATCAAATATCGGCTACTTGTTTGATCCGTGTATTGTCCTTTTATACATTACTTTTGAAAGAAGCTCCAAAGGCAGTTACTTTGTGTGAGCTGGAGTTGCGATGAAGCACATATTAGAGAAAAACCTGTTGTATTAATTATGCTAGAATTTCATGAAGACTGCTTCATTCATCGCTATTCAGTGTAAACCATTCTCCGCAAGGAAAGGTTGTCACCTAGATTCTCCTAATACGCTGCGCTTCGCATGATCTCATTTAGGTTTTTAGGGTGCCTAAAATCATTTATTGAACGAGGCTTTCTTCAGTGTCTCACCTTAACTCACTGCACTTCGATGCGAATTATCGTTTCCTGTTTTAAGGTGGAGCTGGAGCTGCTACTCTTCAGTGGCTGTTGAGTATGCTGCAGTGCCACATGTATACCAAAAAAAATTATAGTTCAGCACATCCCCCTTCCAGGTCAGTTGAAATGTTTACGTGGCCGGCCTCAACAAAAACTTTTTCATGCCCCCAAACACAACCGCTCTTAACACCCAGTGAAATAAAAACATCTCTGAATCTCAGAGAGCATGGCCTAATGAATACCTCCTTTCGCAGTAAGCATGTGCGCACAGTGAACCATGCACTCCGGATCGCCCTCGCATCTTTCAGAGAAAGAAATGTGCTTACCTACTGGCAAACCACCACGTTTCGCGATGTGATAGTGCGGTGGTTAAAGGCCCGGGTTGACTCACCAACCTCAGACCCATTTTTGTCTACTACAAGCGAAAGAACTCCCTGAACGATATTCACCTCTGTTCTTGGCCAGCTGCAGCCAGCATGCTCATAGTTTGGAGCCATCTTAGCGGCCTAACAGACCTGCCGAAACTCTTTTCTACCTCATTACGTGCCTCGCGCTGTTCTAATCAGCGATTTCAAGGCGATGGCACCAAGACCCAATTTCCACGGAAATGTCGGTGTGTGATAGGGCAAGTGAATTTGCGACGTCTTCATAACTGCTTGACCATATTGTGAGAAAGCATCGGGTTTTGAAATACGAAGTCTCGGGAAAACATGGTGCATGTTGTGCGTCAGCACTTAATCAATCGAATGTCATCGGTTTATTCAGCTGTGTGATCAAAGTTAACTGTTTTAGTGGTGAGGAGCATCTCCGCAGCACTTGAAGAACGAGAAATGAGGACACACTACACCAAAGTACCTACAACAGGGATCTCTAATGCTATCCAATTGCATCCTTGAGATGCGTTCAGTGCTTCCATGTTTTTTTAATTTTAATTCTTGCTATTATGTGATTATTTCGCGCTTGTTGCACAACTGTAAATATTTTTTTCGCGTTGAAATGACTCAAATGTCCACTAGTTTCTGCCGATTAAGGAATTATCTTAACGAATGAATGCGGGAAGTTGTTTGAACTTACTAGCTTCTGTTAACTCCAAAGCTATAAAAAGAGCTCTCTCTGCAAAACAACGCTGGCATCGATGCGAAATGAACGAAGGAAAATTTACAGCTAACGACTCTGAAGAAATGCAGTGCAGTGTGAGAAGAACATGGAAATGCAGTGTGAGAAGAACATGGACAAATGGTAAACGCACACGCACAAAGGTGTATGTACTGTAAGAGCGTGCGTGTGTGGGGCTATCTGTCCATGCCAAGTTCGCGCGGCACAATTATGTATATCATGAGCCAACAACACAAAGTGTCTACCTTTAAAAATTGACCATCGGACTGCTACTTTTTCGGAAATTGCGTCAGTCTCAAGCAACCTTCCAGACTACTGCATCGCGGATTAAAATGCATTGGTGCCCTTTCTACTCTTTAGTATACAATTTTAGCGCGAAACATATATGCAGAATTTAGTTCTTTTAGAAGCGAACAACAGCCTCGTTTATATAGCTACAGATGGGAAAAGATGTCTGAATGTCAAATGAGCGTCCAGACCGGACATCTAGATCAAAGCGCACCTGTCAACACAGCTCAGAGTGCTTTGCGATATGTTGTTAGAGTGTGTTCCTGCGATAATATCTCGCGCTATCTCTTTGTGGTCTTGCTTTTTCGCACTGACTGCTTAGGGCCCCGTTCACCTTCGCACTCCCCATCTGCATTTACTTCTCCAACACCGGCTAGTGTTGTGTACACCTCTCCCACTTGGTCCATGTCAGACTTTCTGTTCTTATTTCAGCTATCCCCAAAACCGCCTTCGAAAATTATAGATACCTTAACGACCCTAAAGAAGGCATTGTTTCTTAGTGTGAATCATAAAGGCTCCTCGGAATTTTTCTAAAGCTGCGTCGCAGGATAGCAACTGAGGACATGGGAATCATGTGTTTCGGCAAAAAAATAAACGATCGGTGATGTTGGGCCGAAAAAACGGCACGTCCATTCCTTGTCTTTACCATATCCACTCGTAAGAAATCTCGTAAGACTCTTCACTCGCACTCTGTGGCCACTTATCCTTACAAATTTTGCAGGTTGGCATTTAGCTTTCGTACGGTAAAATTTATCACTCTTTCTTTTAAACTATGGTGGACATTGCTTTCTGGTGACCAGAGATGGTAGCAAATAAGGGGCTATATTCAATATGACTCAAGCCACATTCGTCTCTCCCTGCCGAAGCAACGACCGTAAGCTTCCTTTCTTGTTGCTGTGCCGCTTCTCGTTGTACGGGCAACCATAAACCTAGCACGAATGACGGAGAGCGTGGCTTGGACTCCCGCCAGCGCCACGATGAGATAGTCCCTGGGTGTGAGATAATATTCCCGGTAAGTTTACAACGACCTACGATAGCTGATGGGCAACTCTATTTGATTACTTTTCCTACCGTGTCCGATCGCATAGTAAACAGCTCGCTCGTTACGGGGGCGTTTCTCCGCCTTTTGCTCGCTGATGCGGCCTCGCACGCCCTGAAAGCGCTTTGTGAGTTTCTTATCGCGGGAACCCGGAATTGCGCGCTAACCTGCCTCAGCACGCGCCTTTTCCGAGATTGGTCCAATGGCGGCTTCTCTGCGCTGCGCTCCGAAGTTATATTCCACAGGACACGTATTGCTTCGTAATCAAGGAAGCAAGAAACAAGCACCCAGAAGGGCACGAAGGAAGTAGTGCAGCCCGTAAGGTCTCATTCCAAATAAGCAAATATATCTGCTGCATGAAATCATTCCACGCTTTTGCTTATTTCTTTAATATTTGACAATGCGTGCACGTTTGTTTGGTTTGCAGAAAAATATCTCGGCGCCCTGTTTCTTTGACGCTGCTTTGGAGAGCATGGATTCTGATGATTTGCAACTGAAGATGGCGGTACAAAACGGAGACAAAAGAGGCACAAAAAACGAGACGACCGGCACTGGTCCTGTCGTTTTGTGAGCTTTCTTTGTCTTTGTATTTTGCGCCGTTTTTTTTTTGAAAATATGATATAGTAACAAGCCCATAGAGGAGTTCTACTTGAAAATGATTCTGACGACGCGTGACAGATTTGTGCCTTTTCTGAGCACGAAACACTTGAATGCAATCAATTTCAACTAAGTATGCGATGCCGCAATGGCGAAAACTGATAACAAACTTGTGACCTGCAAAAAAAAAATAAACACGCTGCTTAAGCTAACCAGGAGCACTCTTGCTATCAACGCAAAGTGTCCAGCGATAAATTCTGAAGGAAAGAATTCCCTATACTAGCTGCTATTCCGTTTTGTAGATATTCCTTCTTAATTTTTTATAGTAAAGGTCGATGAGAGATACTATTCTTAGAAATCGCTTTTCAATCATCATGAGCAGCTTTACTACGTCCACTTCATGGTAAAGGAATCTCTCATACTTCGCAATTAACCCTGTCCCGTGTCAGCTGAGGCTGAAATTGTCTCCTTAAACTTCATATGACCAGTCCATCTGACGATGCTGTATCATGTTCGTCATTTGCCTCAGTTTGCTACCCTTGGTAGTGATTTTGTTACTCTAGAGGAACCACTGACTGTTCTGTTTTTGCATAAATAGTCTTCAATTTTCCTATGCAAGCACCTGACGGTTCTGCGTTTTTATTTCCTCAGACTCCTCAGGAATACGAAAGCAAAATTGACCCATAGGCTGCGTTTTGATTCCATAAGAAGAGCAGACATGGTGCCCACGCTTTCATAAAAAAACTAGAAGTCAGAAATTCGACACTGTCATCCACGGTAAATGCTTCAGGCATTGCGGCAAACTACAAGTTTGTGCAATGGCCAGGAGTCATCCATAGAAAAATGCTCATGAACACAATGTTGACAAAATTATTTCCCTTTATAAAAGTGATTCAGAGTTCTAAAGTGTAATAAGCAATAAAGTGTAATAAGCAATCGAAATATCTCACTTTCTTAGTATTGTCTGAAGGTTTGGCATATATCTGTTTACTGATGAGCGCACCTCTCTCTCAATAATTTTTTTAATTACATGGGTTGCCTTTGGTCCAAACTCGAAAGGCGCGCGCCGCAGTTTAGCGCGCAAATTAGGGTTACCACGATAAGAAATCCGCAAAGCGTTCTTATGGTGAGCGAGGTTGTTCCCGCGAGCAAAAGGGGAGAAACCCTCCCTAACAAGCGAGCTGTATACGCGGCGATCGGGCACAGGCGGAAAAGCAGCCTAAGCGAGCTGCGCACCAGCGGTCGTCAGCCGCCGTAAACATGCAAAGGTATTCCCTCGCTCGGTGACTATCACTTCGGGGCGCTTTCGGCAGTCAGCCATGCTTTCCGTCATTCGTGTGAGGTTTGTGGGTGCCTGTACATACCCTGAATTTTGATGTTGGCCAGCGCCAAAGAGGGCCTTTAATGATTAATCGGCAGCACACGCTAATCTTGCCACCTTGTAAAAGTATTGTCAGCAATCGCTAGGAAATCTTGCTTGACGGAATGCGGAAATCTCGATTGCTTACCTCATACACAAAAGCCACATGAATCACGCCGCTCGGACGTACTATTGTGAGGTACGTTCACGCCTAATCCTTCATTATTAACACCTAAACTATTTCGATTCGTGTATGGCTTGGTTAACCATGAACAACAGGAAGCAGGAGTGCTGAATAAAGTGGGTTTTGATTCGGCTCAATAGAAGCTGAAATTAAAAACAAGGGTTTCTCAATAATTTTACTAAAAATCGCATGGATTTCTGCAGTGTACGTCCTTTCCCCCAGCAAATAACATGAGGAACATTGTTGTGAAAACATTCGTGCTTGAACTAAATTGCTGCTGTAACAACTGCAAGTGACCGCTGATATCACAGAAATTCTAAAAGGTTTTCACTTTGCGCCAGTACAGGTATACATCATCTCGAATCGTCACTGGAAACATGGGCAACGATTCAAAGCCCATCATTCGGCGATGTGCGCAGCGCATCTCATGGCTGATCGCGAGCTGGCTGTGCGTGATGGCTTCCGCAGACGACACCGGACTTGTGGGGAAGAGCGTATTGCATACAGAAAGGTGGGGTATCCGGAGACGTTGCTGAGCAGCGAGAACAACCCTGCTGCAGGCATGAATATATCTTTCCCGCGCTTGAGGGTATTTAATACGTCTTCAGAGCGCCATTGCCAAGGAAGCGCGAGCGTTCGTTCACTCCACGGCTGGCATATCAAAGCGATATGTTAGACTTCCCTTCCGACGTGAACCCGAATGGTTGTAGGACAATTCTCCATTGGTTCAGAGGAACTGCGACGTCACCAACCTCGTAGTTAATTTTGTTTGAGTTGATGTCAGAGGTGACATGGTAGTTTTGTGAGCTTTTACCTACTCTGAACTTTCAAAGGGACCGCGCAAACTGCGGGCCTGCCAGAGAGCGGGTTCTGAAAAAGATAGTGTTCCTCTTGCTTAAAACTCTAAGCAAGCGTTCGTTGTTCGGATTGCAGTGCAATAAAAATTGTAGAGTTAAGGCTACCAGCTTAGCGCTTTTATCAGCAAAAGCCCGCTGGCATATACATTCTTCCAAAGATATCGTCCTTCCGAGAGTAGATATAATCGCGCTCCCGACAAACTTTGGGGGGGGGGGGGGGGGGGGGGATGAAACATTGTATATGTCAAGAAAGATGTAAGCCTCTGGTACAGTAGCGGACGGCTTTCTAGATAATAATTCGGAGCCCTGCTGTCACCCAGACTTCGCGCACTTTTAGTGGGAAGCTCCCAGACACCCTTAGAGCGTGTGGGGGTAGCGGTCTCGGACTCGAAGGAGATGCCCTCGGCTCAGCGTGGCAAACTCAGCGGAGACCAGCTACCAAGTGACAAGAGGTTTTTGGGCGTTCGGTGCCCAGCTTTCGCTGGTCGCAAGCCAGAGAATGGGTCGGAGCGAAAGGTTCACAAAACAAAACAAAGTTTATATAGCAACGAGACGATACAGAGGATTACACAATCACTAGTTCAGACACATACAAAGTGATTATTGAACAATGCAACACGTGCAAAGTTAAACTAGAGAGAATGCAATACAGAGGCAATATTGCACCTAAAGTGCACTAACACAAGAGAGAGAGGTAAACAAACAAAACACAATTTGTTCACCGGGCACTGCGGCAGTCCGACGACCAGAGTGCCATGACGATGCCGTCCCGCAGACTGGCGACCGTTGCCTCGTTGGTCCGATGCTGGCCGAGTGGTGTTTTCCCGGGAGTCGAACGGGCGCGCTTCGATGAAGCTTAAACGGCGGTCCGGACTGACTGATAGCGGTGAACGTCCTTCTTTATAGGCTCGCTCTCCCGTCTGTTTGTTGTTCGCGCCCGAGTAGGCGCGCACATACACGCAGCATTGGCAGTGCTGTCTCCCTTTCCTCTTCTCACCGGCCGCGCGTCCCCATTGGTCAGAGGTCGCGGGTCGCATCTCGAAGTTTCGAGCGTGTTCTTGAGTGGCGCCGACGCCGACGGGCGAGGGGGACGTGTCTTAGTGCACGCAAGGCTACGCCCTTTCCCCCCGTCAGCTGTAGAACCGACTCGTCTGTTCCAGAGAATTCGGCGTGGATGACTATTCCTTCGGCGCACGCCATGGCGGTGGAGAGAGAGGCACGCGCTCGGCGGGGCTTTCTCTCTCTCCCGTTGGGCTCGCGCCGGCTAGACGCCGTGCGCGCGGCGGTTTTTCTTTGTTTGTTTCTAAAATGCGCCGAATTTTGTGACACTGCCCCTTCCTTTAAGAATATTGTGTAACAATATTCACAAAACACAAAATTCGCGCGCACATGCATGCGCTCACAAAGTCAGTGGCGAATGCCAAAATACATATATCAATACTTGATGCTTTGAGATACATAACACAGTGCAATCGACAGAGTGCACTCCAAACTTCACAACACTTCAAAGCACGCCGCGTTTCGGCGGTACAATTCGCGCGCACATGCATGCGCTCACAAACTGCATGTGAAAATGCATACATCAATACCACGATGTTTTCACATACAAAACTCAATGCAATGTTCATAATCCCCATAAAAACACGCTGCGTTTGGGCAGTGCATTAACACAACATTGCATACAGTAGGCACACAAGTATGTGGCACACTTTCGCCTATACTCCCAATTTCGTCTTACTGGGTTCAGGCCGAACAGGCTGGCCCTGTTCTAGAATTGGGGAGCACTCCTGGCTCTCCTTCCTACGCGACTCTTTCGCTCTGTCAATGTCTGCCTCTTGGCTTTCTGCCCTGGGAAATTCTTTCATATCCCAAGCATACAAAAAGTTTTCGGGGCGGCATGCACATGCGAACAAGACAATCGACATGTTCCAAGGCACTTGCATCATAACGCAGAGGCTCACGATAAGAACCGGTGTGAACACACTCCTGGTCTCCTTCCTGAATTCGACAGTGCGGCAGGAAAACAGCCGAAGCAAGGTGCCGAACAGCACTAGAATCGTTTCTAAAGCCTGCGTTACGCTGAGCTTAGCAGAAATTCTAGACTCGTTGTTTCCACGTGTCCTTCTTTGGCTTTTCCTTCCTTCCTTCGGCATTCGTGCTCCGCTGCGGCCACTTGCTGGCTTATCCTCCAGCTTCTCGTAGCTGTTTGCTTTGTTTCCGCATGTTTCTTGCGAAGAAGGCTTCTCTTGCGCGGAACGTTCCTGCGCTACATTGTGCCGTTCTTCCTTCTTGGGTGATTCTTTCATTTCTTCCTTTCTTGCGCTAGCTCGCTCGCGCTTCCTTCGCCGCCTTTTTCCCTGTCGATCGCTGCGACGCTCTGGCGTGCAGAATTCCGATTTTTCGCCCTCGCGGCGACCGTCTGGGTCCTTGGGAAATTTTGCCCCCTTGATGTTACCCAATATAAGGTCGTATATGGGGTGTTCCATGCAAAGTGCAGTAAGTTTTCCGCTGTAGTACGGAGTCTGCACCTGCACTCTAGCTACTGGTAAGCGCTTAAAGGATCCGTCTACTAGCCGCACAAGGCTCTTCGTTCCAGTGAGATCCTTATCTCGCACCAAGCCTCGCTTTATGATGACCGCGCTGCTTCCTGTGTCTCGCAGCACTGAAATTCTTCGCGGCCCTACTTTCCCTTCCGAGACAGGCATCCTGTGCATACCGGCTTCGGGTCGCGCGTTCACTACCGCGTTCACAACCGGCACCTTCTTGCCGTTTTTCAGCTCGACAAAGCCGTTTTCGTCTTCTTCCTCCAGGTGATCACCTGAGGAGGCTCGCACGCACGATACCTGGGGAACGGACTTGCCCGGGTTGGAACAAGCCGCGGCTTTGTGCCCCTTCTGGCCGCACTTAAAACAAGCTGCAAGGTTACTGTTCGTGGCGCTCTTGCGGCAGATAGATGCGTAGTGGCCTGTCTTGTTGCACAGGTAGCACTTCGGTGGAGGCTTTGGGCTGGATCGAGTATCGCGGCTGTCGGATTTCTGAGCGCTTTCTGAATTTGCATTCTTAATTTTGGTCAGATTCGTTCCCCCTTGGGCTTCAAGAAATTGGTCGGCAAGTTCTAGCATTTCGGAGAGGGTCTTGGCCCTTCTCTCCTTGAGGTATAGCGCCAAGTTCGGGTGACAACTGCTCAGGAATTGTTCCTTGATCAGCAGCTCGCGGAGTGCACTATATTCCTGTGCGATTTCCGACAGTTCCGTCCACCTATCAAAATAGTGGCTTAATCGCGCCACATATTGGGTTGCCGTTTCTCCGTCTGTGGGCTTTCCTGTCCGGAATTTGTCCCGAAATCCCTCGGTGGTGAGTCGGAATCTTTTAAGCAAAGCGGCTTTCACCTTGCCATAACTTGCTGCGTCTTCAGGAGACAGTCGCCCGAATACACCTAGTGCTTCGCCACTCAGACACGTGCTTAGAACGGTGGCGCGCTCACTGTCTGACCAATTCTGGCTCACTGCGATCCCTTCGAATCGCTTAAGGAACGCGTCGAGATCGTCCCTTCTTTCATCAAATTTTGGAAGCAACCTACTGGCATCTATACGCAAGCTGCTACCTTCCTCTCTAGTGCTCTGAACTACAGCTGACTGATTCGCATCACGTTGCAGTTCCAGTTTCGCGGCAAGCAGCTTCATTTCGCGTTCAAATTCTCTTTCTTTTTCTTTCTCGGCTTCTTCTCGGGCCTTCTGCCTTTCCTTTTCAATTCTCTCTCTCTCTTTTTCGGCTTCTTCCCGAGCCCTCTGCCTTTCCTTTTCAATTCTCTCTCTCTCTTTTTCGGCTTCTTCCCGAGCCCTCTCTCTTTCTTTTTCGGCTTCTTCCCGAGCCCTCTGCCTTTCCTGGTCCACCCATTTACGCAGTAGAGCTCCGGACAACCCCATCTGGGTGCCGACCTCTACAAGCTCCTTTAAATTCATATTTGGAGACCGAACTCTATACTCAAGGCAACGAATACCTCTCCACGGTGAACCTCACTAACCGCTTCGGCGCGGCACCTCACAATATCGCTCTGCTGCTAACACTCGTTTACGATTCGTAAACTCCTTCCGACTCTTTCTCCGTTCTCTGTGCTTACAAACACCAAACGTCCTGTCGTGGACGCCAGAATATATTGTCACCCAGACTTCGCGCACTTTTAGTGGGAAGCTCCCAGACACCCTTAGAGCGTGTGGGGGTAGCGGTCTCGGACTCGAAGGAGATGCCCTCGGCTCAGCGTGGCCAACTCAGCGGAGACCAGCTACCAAGTGACAAGAGGTTTTTGGGCGTTCGGTGCCCAGCTTTCGCTGGTCGCAAGCCAGAGAATGGGTCGGAGCGAAAGGTTCACAAAACAAAACAAAGTTTATATAGCAACGAGACGATACAGAGGATTACACAATCACTAGTTCAGACACATACAAAGTGATTAATTGAACAAGGCAACACGTGCAAAGTTAAACTAGAGAGAATGCAATACAGAGGCAATATTGCACCTAAAGTGCACTAACACAAGAGAGAGAGGTAAACAAACAAAACACAATTTGTTCACCGGGCACTGCGGCAGTCCGACGACCAGAGTGCCATGACGATGCCGTCCCGCAGACTGGCGACCGTTGCCTCGTTGGTCCGATGCTGGCCGAGTGGTGTTTTCCCGGGAGTCGAACGGGCGCGCTTCGATGAAGCTTAAACGGCGGTCCGGACTGACTGATAGCGGTGAACGTCCTTCTTTATAGGCTCGCTCTCCCGTCTGTTTGTTGTTCGCGCCCGAGTAGGCGCGCACATACACGCAGCATTGGCAGTGCTGTCTCCCTTTCCTCTTCTCACCGGCCGCGCGTCCCCATTGGTCAGAGGTCGCGGGTCGCATCTCGAAGTTTCGAGCGTGTTCTTGAGTGGCGCCGACGCCGACGGGCGAGGGGGACGTGTCTTAGTGCACGCAAGGCTACGCCCTTTCCCCCCGTCAGCTGTAGAACCGACTCGTCTGTTCCAGAGAATTCGGCGTGGATGACTATTCCTTCGGCGCACGCCATGGCGGTGGAGAGAGAGGCACGCGCTCGGCGGGGCTTTCTCTCTCTCCCGTTGGGCTCGCGCCGGCTAGACGCCGTGCGCGCGGCGGTTTTTCTTTGTTTGTTTCTAAAATGCGCCGAATTTTGTGACACCTGCTATCGCGGCCCTTCGAACGCAGAGCGTGTCCGCGAAAGAATACGTTGAAGGTGTGCGAATGCGCCTGCTCTGTAACTGGCGAAGCTGGTTCATTGGTATCTCTTGATTAGCGTTGGTAGTGATGCGCTTCTCCCAAAACAAAAATGCTTCGCCCCTTTTCTACTTTGCGCGTGAAGTGAAGGTTGCAGGAGTTTAAGAAACTGACGCTGTGTTCAGTCTGCAGCGAAGCGTATTTCAGAGAGTGTGGCTTGCTGCGAGACTGGCGCCTGTATCTCCATGCATGGCGAGCAGTAGCCATGCTCCTCCTTAGTGTGGTCGAGCTCAGCGGTGACCACCTGGAAGAGTACCCTGCATCGCATCGCTCGCATGTCAAACAAGTACGGCGGTGCAAGGCAGGAGGCCTGTCAGACGATGGCTCATGAGGGTAGCAGTTGGCAAGATTCTCTACGGCGTCCCCGCGTACCAACTGACCACGAAAATCCACGGAGACCTAGCCCGGCTGCACAGGGCCACGTTACGCATCATAAGAGGTCTACCACGACATACGCGCATCATGGCTCTAGAGGAACCAGTGCCTCTTCTTCCTATACAAAAAAGCATTGAGGAAACTGTAACTCGGCACGAAACAAGCCGAACTTGCACGGAAAAAGGACGCGCTTTGGAACGCTGGGACGCCGACTCTCTGCGCCAGTTGATTATGGAGGCCGGCCGGCTCGACTATGGCTTCGTACTCACCTCGGCCGCTACGATCAACGGCTTCACCCAGAGCACAAACGGCGGCCCGGCCGCACTTAGCTCGGCTCACGGCTGCTGGTGGAGAACGAGATGAGGATGACATATACTTAGATGCATCCCTGAAAGACTGTGCCATATCAATGGCATGGCGCAGCCATGAGAACCTCAATTTCAACGGCTGCCGTACTATTCGTGCACCCGATGGGTGCATAAAGGAAGGGGCTCTGCTCGCTATATACGGCGCTCTACTCCAGGTGGAAAACGTTCCCGTCGGCAATCAGCTGCTACAAACTTACATGTCGCGCAATATCCGAATACTCTGTGATTCACATGAAGCTGTACGCGAGCTCCACAAACCATTCACGACTCACACATTTGCACAGCAGATTACTTCTATAATCAGAACCCACTCAACACGCAACGTGCGCATCCGCCTCGCGTGGATCGCTGGACACACGGGCGATGACGACGGGAACCAGTCCAATCACAACGCGGCTCGGGAGAGTATCTCATTTCTTCCTCCGCTGGCATACCCCGCCGTTACCGACGACACTGCTGATATCTCCAACAACTTGGCTGTACTAACCTGCAGACTATACCATGCCAAACAGAGGAGGCCTGCACGACTTACGGCCGTTACACAACCGGGTTACCTTGCTACCTCAGCTGCTCTCACAGGGCACGAGCAGATAATAATAATAATAACTTGTTTATTTCCATCAGTGATGGGGGAGACTGCGGATAAAAGCCGCTTGACAAGCAAACGACTTCACTGAAGCCCGCAGCCTCCCTGCAATGCAGGCAACGGTAGAACAACAACAACAAAAAAACTTGCAGAATGCATAACACTCAAAATTAATGCACGTACACTTCATAGTCATAGAATGTAAACATAAAAAAGGCAAGATAACTCTTTTAGTTGTTACCGTAAGCAAGGATTGCTAATTAAATGTTTGCGCAGGGTTCGTACAGAAATTGTATGTAAATCTATACCGGAATTGTGGAATGGGTGTAAAAGTGTGGGCAGTGTGTATGACACTTTTTGCGTAGAAATAATGTGTAACACGCGCATTATGTTCCCTTTCGAAAATAGCTCTGAAGTATGGAAATTATGCGGTACAATAAAAAGTGCTCGAACATTTTTTTTTTTTGCAGTATATGTATTCTTTCCAGATTTGTACGTGTCGTGGTACCCCGCACCAATACACAATAATACAAAGATGAAAAAAACGAGAGTATTGTAGGCAAGAAGCTTTATATTGAAAGGTAATATAGCTCTGTGTCGCGCCGTCATACCAACAACACGAGGTAGCTCCCCTGAAACAGATTAAATATGCGCATCCCAGCATGTTCTGTGTGATGATAACTGCAAGTATTTTAACGCTTCTCTCTATTTCGATTTTTTCGCTCTATAAAGAAGGGTAATGAGACTGCTGTCTCATCGCCGATGCCGCCTGCACGCCAAACATCATCAGTAAAAAGCTTACGGGCCCTCGCTGGCATCAATGGGACAATGTAGACGTGATGAAGTACCGGTACTGTGGCTGTATGTGTCATGTTTACCTGTACAACCTAGTTTGGCATTGTTCAGAATTCCGCAAGCGATGCGACGACCTCGTCGCCAAGCATGGCTTTCCCACCGATGACGAGGAATTTCGTGCATTGACCAAAGCCGGAGCGAACGGCATGTGGGAAAATATTGGTACATATGCTAACACAAGTGGCCTCTACAAAGCAGCTTAAAGCGTCACTAGGCCGCCCATGTCGTCCTTTCATTTATCAATGGACCCCTACCTTACCCTTCCTTAACAACCCACTTCCCCAACAAATTGACTTGCGCCTCCTTTTCTAAAAAAAATCCTCATTCATTCATTTATTTACTTTATGTGAAACGGTATAGCATACCTGTTCACAGTGCAGTGAAAACGCCGGCAATAATTTGACACAGAGAAAAAAATACAAAAAGACCTATGCGCCAGTTTGTCCTAAAATCTATAACAAGACGATCGATGTTAATAGAAGTGAATGGGCATTACCATTGCTGGAGAAAATGTCACAGCCGACGCAGTGGCTCACTGCTTAAGGCGGGCTGCTGACCCGAAAGACGCGGGTTCAATGCAGGCCGGGGCGGTCGAGTTTCGATGGAGGCTACATTGTAGAGGCCCCTGTACTTTGCGCTGACAGTGCACGTTAAAGAACCCCAGATGATCGAAATTTCTGTACCCCTTTACCACGGCGTCCCTCTTAGGCTGAGTCGCTTTGGGACGTTAAACCGCGCTAATCGAGAAGAGAGATTACTAAGTCTGGGCCTCCACAACACGATCGGGGAACTGGTGGAGGCCCACCGACAGGCTCAATACATCAGGCTCACACAAAACTCCGCAGGTCGGTATATCCTGGACTCGCTCGGAATCAGAATACCGGCCAACGACCCAACCCTCTTGGCCATCCCACGACCCTTTCACCAGGAGCTCCTCATCCGACCGCTCTCGACAAATATGCACCCGTCCCACCATGAGCTGCGCCGCAGAACCCGTGCGTAGGCACTCCATCGAGCGTACAGCTGTTATCCGGACGCCGTATGGGTGGACGCTGCCTGCATGGGTGATGAAGCGACAGAACGTGTGGTGGACTCCTCGTTATCCGCCCTCCTACCGCTACCTCTCCCTCCAGACACCTCCTCGGAGGCTGCAGAGGAAGCCGCCATTGCACTTGCTATCACCCGCACTGAAGCCCAGTACATTTTATGTGACTCTAAAACTGCGATTCTATATTTTGCTGTAGGCCGACTCCATGTCTTTGCTTTCGGCGTACTGGACTCGCCGGATGCACCCCCCCCCCCCCGCCTTGTGGAGCTGATATGGGTGCCTCGGCGCTCCGGAACTTCCGGAAACGAGGCCGCCAACCTTTTAGCCCGAGGTTCCTTAAACCGCGCTCAGGTGGTCTCGGATCAGGGATTCACAAAGGAGCGCATGCACTCATTCAGCGACCTGAACCACGCCTACAGAGCTTCACGCCAGCCCTACCCCCCGCCTCACTCCTCCCTAGATAACAAACAAGCAACACTCTGGCGCAGACTACAGTCACACTCTCTCCCCTGACCCCTTATTCTAGCCCACTATCATCCCTCCTTCCCCACTCCCCCACCCTAAGCCCAGAACCCTTCGCCTCTTCCCTTCACATCCTTCCCCTCTGTCCGGCGGACCCTCCCCCCAGGACCTAGAGAACCTGAAGACCTGGGAGGATTGGGAGACCTTGCTGCGCTCGGAGTACCCGGCCGTGCCGACCATCGCCACCGGCCGGGCTGCCAGTGTCATGGACCTTAGTGCAGGGGGGTGGTGCGGAGACCCTGGGGCGTGCCCCGAATTCCTCTTGAGATAAAGTTTTCCTCGTGCGGTGTCCCTGGGGCGCGCCACGAATGCCTGTGTAAATAAAGTTTTCTCTCTCTCTCTCTCCTCTCCAAGGAAAAAAAGTTCCGACAGGAAACTGACCAGCTCCTTTCAAGGCGGCCGCCAGCCACCGCCGCGCAAACCAAGACGACCCGCAACAAGTAACAGGCGAATAACACGTCTTGAAGAGAAGTTTATTGCACTCATTATTCATACAAAGGGACCATAGTCCCTCACAAAGACAAAAACAACAAGGCAGCGACTAGTGTCGCTCGCTACAAACAAGCCATGAAACAAGAACACGACGCCGACTGCTGTCGCCGTTCACACAAAATCATTCACAGCACAGAATGTTCAAAGGGTCCATAATGTCCAGGCATAGCGGGGGGAAGCACGCTCACTAAATACGATGAACGCGCACCGACGCCGCGCACCACACACTCAATAGGTGAGGTGCGTTTCCGCCGTCAACGCAAAGAGTCATGGGAAAATCGTCTGCTAGCTACTTCCGGTTCCAAATTGCTCAGCTGATTGCATGCATCGCCCTATTCACCGCGTAAGTTGACATCGTTTATGCGATAAATAACTCTTGATACTAGTCACTGATTGCGCTGAAGCATCGAAAGAGAAGCCCGTACTACGTATCTGCATGATCTGAGCGCAGAAATGGACAATCTAGAGAGGTAAGAGTATTTTTTCATGGTTGATATATGCCGGCCGCCGTAGTCCACGTCTGTTGTGCATATGCGCTGAGGGTGATTTCGTGTGCGTTTCGACATGTTTAGCGCATAAGTCATTATACAGCCGTTTTTTGCCGCACTTTGGTAAACTGCAATCTGTGCAGCTGATTAGACGATGCTCGTATTTTCCTGACAGCGTGTAGAGCCGCCAGTGTGCTAGCAGACGACCCATATATGCCACTGCGCGCGGCGCGCGTCTCAGCACATCGCATGGTGCAGTAATAAATCGCCTTGTCGCCTTTTTGTTATTCGAGATGAAGTGCAGGTGGCATTTCATGTGAGAACACGCAAGAACACGCCGCAAAGGAGAGTAGAGGCGTTAGATTATATATGCCACGCTGTGTTGTACGGAGCTGCGTGAATAAAATGAAATGGCTTGCCCGCGTGTTGTGGAGCAGAAATATTTTATCGAGTACTTACTGCTTTCAGTGATCCGTTGGAAATACGTTGCATGAAGTCAAGGTCACCACGTTACTTACTTCAATCGCATGTGGGATTAGCCCTGCGCTGCGCAACGTACCATATTAGAGCGAAAAGTGCGTTAGCTACCAGGCTCCTTTCGTCACCCTAAAATCACAACTGCGGCAGGCTACAAGGCGAACCAACTTAAGACTGCTCATGAGGCGAAGTTGAATTTCTCTTTCGATGCTTCAGTGCAATCAGTGACTAGTACCAAGAGTTATTTATCGCATAAACGATGTCAACTTGCGCGGTGAATAGGGCGATGCATGCAATCAGTTGAGCAATTTGGAACCGGAAGTAGCTAGCAGACGATTTTCCCATGACTCTTTGCGTTGACGGCGGAAACGCACCTCACCTATACGGCAGGAGCCGCACCGTCACGCGGCCCCCGCTGGCGGCGATGATGATGATGATGAAAAGCCTTTATTTAATAAAAGAGGTGAGGCTTTCTTAAAGAGCCCCGCAATGGGTGGAGTCCCTATTCCGGGACCCCATTGGTCGAAGCCGCCAGCTTAGCCCTCTTGACCAAAGCCTTTTGGGCCTGAAGGTCCGAGCAGCCAAGCAGGGCCGCCTCCCATTCCTCTCTGGTAGGGTTGGGGTGGGGGGAGAGAGCTGAGTTGCGCTGGCAAGCCCAAACCATGTGGTAGGTGTCAGCCACCTCGCCACAGTGTTTGCACCTGCCAGTGAACGCGGGATCGAAATGTTTTAATACTGCCGGGCACAGCATTGTATTAGTAAATAGTCTAAGTAGAACGCATTCGTTTGCTTTCCCCAGTCCCTTTGCAGGGGCTGGGTACACGCGGTGCCTATCCTTATAATAAGATGTTATGTCTTTGAACGAGAGTAAAGAGCCACCTTCAGGTTTCAGGTGCTCAGGAGCCAATGGGAACGCCCGGTGAATGAGTGCTCGGGCCGCCGCGTCTGTAGCTTCGTTTCCTGCTAGGCCCTGATGGCCCGGAGTCCAAACTATGCAGCGGGGAGTAGGATCGGTGTCTCGGCTGCAGTTCCTTAATATTCGTTCAGCTAGTGGAGTTATCCAGCCAGTCTCATAATTTTTACACGCCGAACGCGAATCAGTTATGATGTGTTTTGATTTGGTATCAGAAGCAGCTAGGGGGATAGCAACCTCTTCAGCTTGTGTTGTGCCTGGGGCTTGAAAGGACAGACCATCCACCTGTATTTCTTGATGTATGACCGCGGCAGTGTACCACCCCCCGTGGGTCGGCCCGGCTACATCTACGTAGTAGACACCTTGCTTGTTGCCATAGTGGCGCGCTAAGGCTTCCGCCCTAGCCTGGCGACGACCACTATGGTCTTCCTTATCCATCTTAGTGGGGAGGGGTCGAACTCTGACGGCGCGTCTCCAGAGTTCGGGCACTCGGACCCGCTCCTGAATGTGGAAATCGTGTTGGATGTGAAGCCGGGCTAGCAAGTCCCGGCCCGACTTCGTTTGGGCTAGCCTCGTGTATTGATTTGTGAGATGGGCTTCCTTGAGCTCCTGAAAGGTGTTCACCACTCCCAATGCAAGAAGTCTCGCATTGGAGGTGGAGACAGGAAGGTCAAGTGCCCTCTTCATCATTTTACGGAGTATTACCTCAACTTTGTCTTCGTCGTGCTTCCGCAAGTGTAGATAAGGGACCGAATCGAGAATTCGGCTGATAACGAAAGCATGGGCCAGCCGAACTGCATGAAGCGGGTGCTCCACCGCCGCAGGAACTCGTCTTCTGGGAGGGTCACATGATCTTAACACGCCTGTTGAAACAGGCGCGCCCGAACCCTCTGAAGCATGAGGAACATGGCGCGTTGAGGTCGGCCCTGCAAGGAAGCGACGCCTCTCTGGCGCCACAAAACAAAGGCCCCGACGCACAGCAAGAGCCGCAGAAATGCGTCCCGGCCTGGTGTGCGAGTCGAGGCTAACAAAAAACATGCGCGACATCAGCCGCCAAAAAGTACGCGCTACGACGCACTCAAAAAGCGCGTGTTCGAGGGTCTCTGTCGCTCCGCACTGGGGACACCGAGAAGAAGCGATGCCCCACGCGGCGATGCGGACCCCCGTTGGGAGGACTCTCCAGCCTCGCAGCCAGCCGAAGTCGCGGACGTCTCGTGGTATCCAGTGCGACGTCAGGTCTCGCCACCGTACCCGCCTGCTCCGCTCTAGCTGTTCAGGTGTAGCCTCCTGGATGGCAAGGAGCCCGCAAACGCGGGAGGCCTGCGTCTGAGAGACGTCGACCTCGGGCAGGGTGGCGGTGAGAGACTCGGCCGTCCGACAGACATACCGGAAGAACGCCGGCTGCTGTTCGGCTGAAGGACCTACGAGTTCACCAAAAAAGAGGCGCCGCGAAGTCCCGAGAAGGTAGGCAAGGAGCCCTCTTCCCGGGTAGTCGGTGTCGTTGACCAGGTCGCGGACGCCTCGAACAGCAAGTACGCAGCACATTGTGGGCAGGTTGGGCAGGTTGAACCCGCCCATGCGCGTGGGAAGACGGAGGAGCGCGCGAGCGACGGTCTCCGTTTTTCCCGCCCAGAGAAAACTGCCACAGAGAGTGGCCAAGCGGCGCGTAAAGGTGCGCGGCGGACAAGCGACGCGCGCTATATAATAGAGCGGCGCGCACACCGATGACCTGAAGATAAACGCGCGTTCCGACAGCGACAGGCGGAAACGCGCTGCTACTGTCAGGCGTCGCTCAGCGGTCGCTCTCAACTCGGTCCACGAGTCGCGGGCTACCTTCCCCGCACCTTACAAGCCGGGACCCACTCCACCTCGCCCAGCAGGTCCGACGCGAAGGCCCCAAAACGAAGGGCCTTGCTCTTGCCCCTGTTGAGGAGGGCGCCGGACAGCTCGCTGTAACTGGAAAAAAGCCGTAGAAACGCTACGAAGCTGTCCGCGTCCCTCAGAAACAAGGACACGTCGTCAGCGTATGCTGACACCTTCACCTGGCCCTGGCCAGGCAAAGGGAAACCGCGAATCGACGGAGACTCTGCTACGCGACGCAAGAACGGGTCTAAACATAACACGAAGAGCATTGGTGACAGGGGACAAACCTGGCGAATACCGCGCTCTATCCCGAAACGTGCGGTCAACGCCCCGTTGAAGAGCAAGCAAGCTGTAAGATAGGAGTACAGCCGCTCCAACAGCTCTACGAACTCCGGCGGAAAGCCGAAAGCCCCGAGAACTCCAAAAAGGTATCGGTGCTCGACCCGATCGAAGGCTTTTTAGCCTGATCGAGAGAGACGAAACAACCCAGAATTCCTGTTCTCGAGGTGAACGTGAACAAGTCACGCGTTAGTGCGAGAGACGAGAACACCGAGCGTCCGGGCATGCTGCAGGTCGGCGCAGGGCTTACGAGCACCGATAAAACCTTACTCAACCTTTTAGCCAGCAGTGACGCCACGATCTTGTAGTCTGCGTTTAGCAGAGTGATCGGGCGCCACGCCTGCGGGTCAGATCGACACCCGCCGGGCTTCAGGATGAGCACTACGCGGCTCTCTCTCGAAGACTCCGGCCTCTCGCCGTCGCTGACGAAGGCGTTCACCATCCGGAGGAGGTGATCCTCCAGGACGGTGTAAAACCTAGCATAAAAGCTGATGGGAATGCCGTCAGGGCCTGGAGCTGAGGCGGCGTTCATGCCCTTAACGGTGGCGAAGAGCGCTTCCGCGCCTACGGGAGCGCTCAGCTGCGCGCCGAGATCGCTCGGGACCTGCGGTAGCGTAGCGCAGAAACTACGGAGGGAGTCCGTGAAACAGGCGTCGTCCCGCCTTTCGGCCTCGGAAGCAAACAGCTGCGAAAAGTGACGCGTAAAGGCGTCAGAGGTGTCAGCCGCGCTGCTGCTCCTGGTACCGTCCGGCAAAACTACCTCCTGCACGCGGGCCTGTCGCTCCTCGTCAAGGCTACCTGCCCGTACTTGGCGTAATACGGCCGGATCGGAAACCGGTCGGCCCTGTACGAGCGCCCTACTTGCTGTCCGCGATGACTGACGCAGGAGTATGTGGTAGCGCGCCTTCAAGATGTTCAAGTAATCGCGCATGGCGAAAGTAAGCGGCGCGCCGCGCTGCACGGCGCGTATACGAGCGAGGGTGATGTAAATTTCGCCCGTTATTCGCCTACGGCGTTGGCGCCCTTCGGTGATCAGGAGCGCGCGCCATGCTGCTTTTCGCTCGTCCCAGGTAATGCGCGTCGCGTCGCGTCCACCCGGGTTTCCCAGCGCATGTTCAAGGGCTATCACGCTCGACCAATCTGTCAGCAGACATGGGTCCATACGCCACGCTTCCAAGCGTGGGGCGCCCTGTCCAGTACTGCTGACAGTGGTCGATGGTCGCTAATGCGCGGTGTACCCGGGGGGAACGCGAGCACATTGCAGGCCATCAATAAACACTCGAGCTCTCGAGGGAACAAGAACTTGTCAATTCTGCTCGCTGAGCTGCCCCGCTCCCAAGTTCCACCAAAACAACCATCGTGAAGCTTAACTCTCACGAAAGCAAATCGGTACTGCTCTTGCAGCCGCCTTCAGAACACATTTGCGCCTGATCGCCATTAGTAAAAGAGCGCTCTATTGCGCCGAATAACCAGCGCGATAATACGTGCACTGTCCCAATCATATGGACAAACACTATCGAGCGGCGCTAGTTGCGCTTCAGTGATTTAATTTCATAGAGTTGTTATCAGCATGTAAAAGAAGAAGAGAAATGCAATAGAGAGAATACAATATACCCTGAAAATCGTTCGGGGCAAAGGCAAAAAAAATGGCTGAGGCTTAACTTGTTTAACCCTGGTCAGATGCGAAGCATATTGATGGCTAGGCTTGGTAATACATGGCTTTCCTTGGTTGAATACTTGGTCATTTTAATACAACCACTAGAAGCCTTCGTCGTGGGGGAAGACAACGGCATGGCTACAGTGGAACGCCGACTAACCCCGAGACGCGTGTTGGGTGAGCGGCTGGATTGCCACGGAAGCCGCGTCCGCCTGCCCGGTGGAGCGAGCGTTTCACCTACACCGAGTGTGAACGCGCGTTCGAAATGCGCGGGAATGCCGCTCGAGGACATTCCGGCGTCTGTGAGATGGCATCGTTCTCCCTCTCCCAGCGCGTGACGGCGATCTGTCGTGACGTCATTGTGTCACGTGGTGTGACGTCACCATACCACGTGGTCTGCACGGCGTGCAACCGCAGCGACGGCACAAGTTGGAGCCCCGTCTCTCATCTGTCGTGACGTCATTGTGTGACGTGGTGTGACGTCACCATACCACGTGGTCTGCACGGCGTCCAACCGCAGCGACGGCACGAGTTGGAGCCCCATCTCTCATCTGTCGTGACATCATTGTGTCACGTGGTGTGCACGGCGTGTAACCGTCACAAAGGGCTTGGGTTACCTATTTTATTATGCTTCGCATAAAAAATAAAATGCACAACTGCGTTCTGTGTGCGTTTAAAAAAGTTGGCAGTGGTTTAGTTCTGGTTGAACCAGGTAAATTGCTTTAGCAATGGTGCGCGCGTTCTTCTGGTGATTCTTCGGCGCGTTGTCTTCGCCTGGTAGCCTTGCGGCATTCCTAAGAAGTCATTTGTTGAGATTCACCGGTGACCGATGACGAGGAGCCACTCTGCGAATAGAACATTTTCGCTCAGCTGCATCCTTAGCACGAGGATTTCCAAGACGTTCTTCACGCTGTTGTGGCCTCCCTTGTGCACGTTGTCGCTTTCTCGCTTCTTTCTGTCGCTGTCACTTCTCCTGAGAAGACTGCATAGCAAAGCAATCACGCTGTTGTTGCGACTGAGAGAAGGTTGGTTGGTTGGTTGGTTGGTTTATGGGGTTTAACGTCCCAAAGCGACTCAGGCTATGAGGGACGCCGTAGTGGAGGGCTCCGGAAATTTCGACCACCTGGGGTTCTTTAACGTGCACTGACATCGCACAGTACACGGGCCTCGAATTTCTCCTCCAAAGAAATTCAACCGCCGCGGCCGGGATCGAACCCGCTTCTTTCGGGACAGCAGCCGAGCACCTTAGCCACTGAGCCACCACGGCGGCACTGAGAGAAGGATGAAAAGGAAATTGCATGGGCCTGCCTACTGGCTCGAGCCAAGCCACCACCGCTGCCCCGTGCAGATAGAGGAGAGTTCAAAGATCACAGGAAAAAGAAAAAGGAAAGAAAAGACGCGCGTCGCAGCCAACGTTTTTAGATCTAAAAACGTTGGTCGCAGCAACAACTGCGTCCGCCTGAGCGGACGCTGGCTGAAAGAACAGATAAGCGGCCGTATCCGCGATTCGTCACCACCTCCGCCAAAGCCTTCACGCGAAGGCAAGCGCGCATTTATAGACGCTTTACAGCGTTGGAGCATGGGCGCCGCTATATTTGGTCACGTGAACATTCCGCCACGCTGCCAGGGAGTCCAAGGAACGCCATCGCCCGTTTGGCTGTGCGCCTGCTCGTCAGTAAATTGGCTTTTGAGGAAAGGAAATGTATCTGTCTCGCATATCATGGTGGACACATGAACCTCGCAGTAACGGAAAGGAAGAAAGATGGGAGTGAACGAAGATACCGAATTCACTAGACGCGCCTTTCTTCTTTCAAATTCGTCCAGCTGGCATTGCGAAGATAGCTTCCTCGTCTCGCACTCTGGACAGCCTGGTTCGATTCCCCAACTCGACCACTTTCCTACTCGGTGTTATTTATTTATGTAGGCTGAATAGAGATTAGGCTAATTGCTTAGCCGATATCATTCGAATACCATTGATGCACTGCGCGCCAATGCTGCTAACACCTGCTTCGAAGGCCAGAAGTGGCGGACCCCCTACTAGCGTCATCTGTCATTGTCGTAGACACAGCAAGCTGCTCGGTGCTGCTCCCACGCGGCGCGCCGACGGCGCTGTCATCTGGCGGTGCGCTGCTGAAGCAACGCTGTTCAAGGTGATCCCTCCCTCCCTCCCTCCCTCCCTCCCAACCGACCCCAGCTACGCGACGAGGCAAAATCTACAGTGGTATTGCTAACGCAATAAAAAATCCAGAGCTTACCTTAATGGCTTAGTACATAAATCAGCTAAAGCCGGTTGACCCGCTGCACTAGTACGGAGTACCGAGGCTTCAACCTGAGCGTTGCTGCTAGGTTTCGATAAATACACAATGCGCGTAAGTGCTGATTGATGTCAGTGCACGTTTATTTATTTATTTATTTATTTATTATTGATACCCTCAGGGCCAAATGCATTTCAGAGGGGAGTGGTTACAAATTACAGAAAGAGAACAAAAACAAAAATTCAACATACAGGCGTCATGTTCCTGGTTATACAATTCAGTAAAAGAAGTAAGCATAATATGTAAGTGCAAGGTAAGACAACAAACAAAGGAAACTAAAGTAAACAAAGGAAATGGAGAATGATAAGTACATTTGTTGTGAGCCTTAGTATACAATGTCAGCTAAATTGTTACGGAAGCGGAGGATGTCTTGAATGCAGGCTATCGATCCGGGAAGGTGGTTCCAATCTGCTGATGTACGGGGAATGAACGACTGTGAAAAGCTTTTGTTTCGTGCGACGTTATACCGACCTTGTGAACGTGATATAGCCGTGGAGAGATGAAAGACGGAGGAGATATCAATTCATCGCGTAGATTGGGACAGTTGTAAAAAAGTTTATGAAATAAACATAACCGTGAAATGTTTCGACGGGAGGCTAAGGGTGGGAGGTTGAGCGTATTTTTCATGGAGGTGACACTTGCAGTACGATTGAAGTTAAGTAGGGTGAAACGGGCGGCGTTATTTTGTACAAGCTCGAGAGCATTAATTGAATTTGCGTAGCTGGGGTCCCAAATTGCAGATGCGTATTCTAGTTTACTACGGGCAAGGGTTTTATATAACATGAGTTTTAGGGAGGTAGGGGAATTGGAGAAATTCCGGCGTAGGTAGCCTAGCATGCTGTTAGCGTTGTTAATTATGACGTTAATATGGAGCGACCAATTTAGAGTGGAAGATATATGAACTCCGAGGTAGCGATATGACGTGACGGCCTCCAGTATGGTATTATTTAGACAATATGCACCTGTAGTAGATGATGTGCGGGCGACACGTAAAACTTTGCATTTAGAAGAATTAAGTTGCATTAACCATAAGTTGCACCATGCAGATATAGCAGATAGATCATTCTGTAGAGCGCATAAGTCGTTAGTGTCGTTAATTTCCCGAAAAATTACGCAGTCATCAGCGAATAAGTGTATGTTCGAGGTTACGCAAGAAGGTAGGTCATTAATATAAATAAGAAATAAAAGAGGGCCTAAGACGGATCCCTGTGGCACTCCAGAATGGACGGGGGTTGGTGGAGAGGTGGCATTGTTAGCAGTTACGAACTGAGTGCGGTTGCAAAGGAAATATTCGAGCCAGGAAAAAAGCCTCGGATCAAGGTTTAGTTTGCTTACCTTAAAAAGTAGTAATTTGTGGCATACCTTTTCGAAGGCTTTTGCGAAGTCGAGGAAGACGCAGTCAGCTATTGAGCGGCGATGAAGGATGAGATTAAGTTTATGCGTAAATGATGCTAACTGAGTTTCGCAAGACAGTCGCTTACGAAAACCATGCTGCATGTCTGTAAAAAATGAATTTGACTCCAGGAAGTTCGCGATACCTGTGTATAATATGTGCTCCAATACTTTACATGGAATACTTGTCAAGGATATGGGACGGTAGTTAAGGGGTGAATTCTTGTTTCCTGATTTATGGTTTGGGACCACCTTCCCGGCCGTCCAGTCAGCAGGCAGAGCACCGGTGTCGAGGGACTGTTGAAATATCTTGCAAAGCAGCAATGAACAGTAAGTTTGAGAACCCTTAAGAAATTTCGCGTTGATTAAGTCAGTACCTGGACTGGAGCATGGTTTAAGGGATTCAATAATCTTCTCGATACCACAAGCTTCGATGCAAATGGGATCCATAGTTATGTAGTTGTAAGTCTGCGCTTGTGGAAAAATGGTGTTAGTACAATGAACAAAGTAATTACAGAATCTGGAGTTCAGTACCGCTGGGCATTCTGCATCGGGGATGGCAAGGCCATTCTCGTCTAATAAGTTAATGGTATCGCTGTGGCTGGGGTTGACAATGCGCCAGAACTTTTTAGGATCAGTGGAAAGAATGTTAGGAAGTGTGTTGTGAAGAAATTTTTTTTTGTGCTTTTAAGTGCAGTTACGTAAACGTCGTTAGCTTCGCGGTACGCCTCCCATTTTGCGTTACTACCAGACCTTTTCGCAACTCGGTAAAAACGTTTTTTTTTTCGATTGGATAATCGTTTAAGATAGGAGTTGTACCACGGGGCTCTCGAGTGGGAACAGATTGTCCGTAATGGTATGTATGTATCTCTTAGTTCTTTAACCTTGGTAACGAATAGACTCCAGTTAGTATCGACAGAGCGGTCATCAAACCCGTTGCAATAATAATCGAGAAAGTCAGCGAGTTTCCTGTTAATGGCCTGAAAATCAGCTTTTTTATAGTCGCGGATGTGTTTAGAAATCTTCTCAGCTGGGGGAGTAACGATGCAAATGTCAAATGGGAGCGATAGATGGTCGCTGAGACCAGGTAAGTGATTTCTGAGGCCATATGGGGATGGGTAGTCAGTATTACGTCCAGCGTGTTTGCAGTGGTATTAGTAATTCTTGTCGGTTGAGAGACTAGTTGGGAAAAGGAAAAAGTGGAACAAAGGTTTAAGAAATCGGTGCTTAAGTTAGAAGAAGGGTTCTGAACTGGGGTATCAAAAGACCAAGATATGTTAGGAAGATTGAAGTCGCCAAGTAAGAAGACAGGCGCCAGGGGGTGTCGTGTGCAAACAGCATTTATGGCATCGTGCAGATCATCGAGGAAGTTAGCAGAGTGGCTGGGAGGACGGTAGCATACCCCAAAAACAATTTTTGAGTGTCCAAGTTCCACGCATGCCCAGACAATCTCGAGATCTGTTGTGATGTTAATAGCGTAAGACCGGAGTGTTTTACAAATGGCAAGTAATACGCCACCACCCTGACGTGACGTGCGGTCGCAGCGATAAAAAGTGTATCGGGATGAGTTGTGGAAAATTTCGGTGTTACGAATGTTAGAATGAAGCCATGTTTCAGTAAGTGCAATAATACCTGCGTTACACGTGTCAGCTACGGAATGAAATGCATCACGTTTGTTTACGATACTTCTTACGTTAGCGAAAAGAACAGATGTGCGTGGTGAAGGCGACGACTGCCCACGTCCCCTCTCGTGATGCTACAGGGCGTTTTCGGTGTTTTGGGCATTTGATGAAGGCGACCGCGGTGTGTCCTCTTCGGGTACTTCGGTGGGAAATTCCTTTATCAGTTCGACGTTGTTTGTGACGCTGTCGTACATGTAGCACTTATTGTTAACGTAGAGTTTGTTGTGACGAAGCTGGAACTTTGGTGACTGAGGCAGGCTTTTAGCGAAATTAGTAAGTTGCTGGCGCGCGTTACGGGTTGCTGGCGAAAAATCCTCTGATACAGAAATGTTGTTAGTTTTAAGTTTAGCTCGACATGCTAGTATTCTGCCACGGTCTTTAAATGAGCCGAACCGGATAACTACAGGCCGACATTTCTCACGTGAAAACGTACCTATCCTGTGGGCGCGCTCAATGACCGGTTGATCAAAATCAATGCCTAAGGAAGTTGAAAATGCTGTGATAACTTTTTGTTCAATCTGTTCCCAGGTTTCACGTGCGTCGGGTATACCACGTAAGATTAAATTGTTCCGTCGTGAACGGTCTTCAAGGTCATCTATACGAGCCTGTAATTCATACTGTCGCGAAATCAGCTGTTCGACAGTATCTTGAGTTGCGGCGACGTCGAGTTCTAGGGTTTCCAGAGTTTTGCATCTGCTTTCAATCAGTTCCATACGGTTGAGCACATCAAGCAACTTAGTTTCGAGGACTGCCTGGCTTGATTTGATTGTGTTAACGTCTGCACACAGTTTAGTTTGGCCAGTCGTGAGTTCAGAAGTTTTTTTGTCAATGTCTTTAAGTAATTTAATTATCTCATTTATTTTCTGAGAATCGCGTTCCGGATCAGTAGAGGCAGAGGCGGTACGTGTGTTGGGACCAGGGTTGGACTCGACATCGCAGCAGCATAGCAACAGATATGCAGAGTCAAAGCAATCGCGGGCAACAGCACAAATCACCCTTGGGCAAGGGAGCGAAATAAGGAATCTGTTATCGTTTTTCTTAGCGAAAAGAGAGTGCCGGTTACACACCTGGGGTGCGAAGAACAGATGCGTGTTAGCCATGCTGGCGCAATGGCTGCTCCCTTGCTCACTGAAGATGGTGACGGACTGCAGGGCCTTTAAGTGCTCAGGCTGCTGCGGAGTCGCTGTGGTAGCGAAGAGCCTGATATCTAGTACGATGACAGGTGATTGTTCCGCGATGTAGGCGCATGCATGGCAACAGCGATCGGTCGCATCGGCATCGGGTAGACAGCCAGCTTCAGGAAGTGTGACTGGCTGCGAAGCAAGCAGGCAACACGTCGCCAGGGACAGGAACGCCTGGGGTGCGAAGAACAGATGCGTGTTAGCCATGCTGGCGCAATGGCTGCTCCCTTGCCCACAAAGGAAGAAGGAACGGAGGTAGCCTAAAATGAGTGAGGAGAAAACTGGGCATAGGTAAAAACCAGATGTATGCGCTAAAAGAAAAACAGGGCAATGTCATCATCAATATGGATAAGACAGTTCAATTATCTGAAGAGTTCTACACAAATCTATACAGTAGCGAATGTAATCATCAAGTTACTGAGGGAGGCAGTCGAGCACAGGAATGGGACATCCCGCCAGTAACGAAGAAGGAAGTAAAGAAAGCCTTAGGAGCAATGTAAAGAGGGAAAACAGCTGGTGAGGATCACGTAACAGCAGATTTGTTTAAGGAGGGAGGAGAGATTGTGCTACAAAAACTAGCCACCCTGCATACGCAATGCCTTGTGACCTCGAGAGTACCAGAAGCTTGGAAGAACGCTAAACTTATCTTAATTCATAAGAAAGGAGACGTGAAGGACTTGAAGAATTACAGACCAATCAGCTTATTTTCCGTTGCCTACAAGGTATTTACTAAGGTAATCGCTAAGAGTCAGGACAACCTTGAACTTTAGTGAACCAAATGAACAGGCAGGCTTTCGTAAAGCATACTCGACCATAGACCACATTCACACTATCAATCAGGTGATATAGATATGCGGAGAATATAACCAACCTGTATATATAGCCTTCATTGATTACGAGAAAGCATTTGACTCAGTGGAAACCTCAGCTGTCATGCAGGCATTGCGGAATCGGGTTGTAGAAGAGTGTTATGTGAAAATATTGGAAGACATTTATAACGATTGCACAGCTACTATAGTTCTCCTATATAAAGTCAGAAATAAAATTGCAATACGGAAAGGTGTCAGGCAGGGAGACACGATATCGCCAATGCTCTTCACTGCCTGCTTACAGGAGGTATTCCGGGGAATGGAATGGGAAGAGTTGGGGATAAGAGTTGATGGAGAATACCTGAGTAATTTGCGATTCGCTGATGACATTGCCTTGCTAAGCCACTCAGGACAAGAACTGCAAACCATGATCAATCAGTTAGACAGGCAGAGCAGAACGGTGGGGCGAAGAATTAACATGCAGAAAACCAAAGTAATGTTCAACAACCTAGCAAGGGAACAGCAGTTCGCAATTGGTAGCGAGGTGCTGGACGTAGTAAAAGAATATGTCTACTTAGGGCAGGTAGTGACCGCAGATCCGGATCATGAGAGGGAAATAACTAGAAGAATAAGAGTGGGGTGGAGCGCATATAGCAGGTCCTCTCAGATAATGAATGGTAGCTTACCAATATCCCTGAAGAGAAAAATATGCGACAGCTGTATCCTACCGGTACTCACCTATGAAGCAGAAACGTGGAGGCTAACAAAGAGGGCTCAGCTTAAGTTATGAAAAACGCAGCGAGCTATGGAAAGGAAAATGATAGGTGTAACGTTAAGAGATCGGAAGAGGGCGGAGTGGGTGAGGGAACAAACACGGGTTAATGACATCTTAGTCCAAATCAAGAGGAAGAAATGGGCTTGGGCAGGACATGTAACGCGAAGGCAAGATAACCGCTGGTCCATAAGGGTAACGGAGTGGATTCCAAGAGAAAGCAAACGTAGCAGGGGAGGGCAGAAAGTTAGGTGGGCGGATGAGATTAAGAAGTTTGCGGGGATACAGTGGCGGCAACTGTCGAAGGACAGGGTTAATTGGAGAGACATGGGAGAGGCCTTTGCCCTGCAGTGGGTGTAGTCAGGCTGATGATGATGATGACGACGTTGAAGATACCCACGGATTCGAAAACATTGGGGAATCTTTTCTCGCTTTCTTTCGCTCTCGACTTCCTCCCTTCACTTAAGGCCCCTTTGAAGTGCCAGCTGAGTAGTGAGACAGCTACTACGCCATTTTTTTACAAAAATTCAGGGGGCACTTTGACTGCCTAAAGTGCGTAGAGGCGAAAGCGTTTTCCGCACCGCTTTGACTGCTTCTGTGGCACTGGTGGCGTCACATGTAATTGAGTAATAATTACTAAGTGATGACAAATCACTAATTAATAGTTAATTATTGATTTGCATTTGAATATTAATTAACTGGTAATTAATGACGCTTAAGCTCCGCCTTTAGGAGTGGAACGCGACAGCGTGTTGTTCCGCTGCAGGGAGTCCACGGAACGCCACCACGGTGCGAAGCCGTGCCCTTAGAACGCAACGCATTTTAAGGAAAGGAAATGGCGCAGTAATTCTCTGTCATCTCGGTGGACACCTGAACCGCACCGTAGAGGAAGGGAGGAAGTGGGAGTGGAAGCAGAAAGACAAAGATGGCCCGTAATGAAGAAAATGAAAATTGTATTTGAGGAAAGGAAATTATGCAGTAACTGTCTCACATATCTCGGTGGACACCCGTCAAAATTCAGGGGGAAGGGGGGCACTTTTTTTTACCAAAACTGCGGTCAGTGATGTATGGTTAAGATGATAAGCTTCGCCTCTAAGAGTGGAACGCGACCGAGTCTTGCAACGCTTCCAGGGAGTCTATAGAACGCCATAGCCCATTCGGTTCTACTCCTCGCTCGTCGGTAAATTGGTTTTTGAGGAAAGGAAATATATCTGTCTCTCATATCTTGGTGGACACTTAAACCTCGCCGGAAGGGAAGGGAGGAGGATGGGAGTGAGCGAAGACACCGTATTCACTAGAAGCACCTTTGTTCTTCGCAAACCATCGAGCTGGCATGGCGGAGTGGATAGCATGCTCGTCTCGCACTCCGAAGACCGGGGTTCGATTCCCGAGCTCGACCAATTTCCTGCTCGGTTTTATTTATTTATATGGCCTGACTAGAAAAGTTAATTAGGCTTATTGAGTAATTAAGCATGTAACTTAGCTCAATCCCACTTACTTGGAGCATCACTATACGATCCAATTGGTTGCCTGGTTACTAGCCAAAGTACAATTGGCCCCGTAAGAAATTCGCGCACTGTGACGTCACGACCGTTTCGACCAATTGAAAAGCGTGACATTTCTGTCGATAACTGCTGCTTGCGACGATGAGACATTAAAGGCTTTCGCCTTAAAAGTAGGTTCGGTTCAACTACTTTTGAACCTGGTTAGAGAACAAAACCTACGGCGTATCGGGCTACAGCGTATACGCGGCTTGGCGTCTCTAACGTTGAGTGCGTTCCAGACACTAGAGAGGCAGCGTGCCCACCCTGCCACCCTGATATGTGGAAGTTAACAGTTGATCGCGAGATGCTCACCCAAAGAACGCTGCGGCCTACAACTGCAGTGCGATGCAGCTCACATCTCTCTCTCTCTTTCTCACCATCCCACGTACATCAAAGCGCTATTCAGGCGTCCACTGACGCAGGGAGGCAGTTATGCGGCAAAACGCCAAAGCTAACCCCAATGAACGCAAGGAACGCCGACGGCCTATGGTTACGCATGTTGTCGAGCTTGTTATTGTCTCCCTTTTTGCACCCATGCGAAGAGATTCTGATACACCGAGTCGCATAACCTCAGATTTTATACACACAGCTGCACACACAAAGTTTATCTACACGATCCCACACGCGGCCACGGCGGTGGCCGAGCTCTGACGTTGTGAAGCGCACGTGCTGCCCTTCTACTGTTGTCGCCCAAGCGCATTCATGCACGGTGCCAGCGGGTGTAGTCGGGCTGGCGGGGCTGTTCGCTCGGCGGCGGTGGCGGACACTGACGGCACGCGCCGCGGGCCTGCTGCTCCACTCTGGTTTCGAGCATGCGCACTATCGGCCTGCTAGGCTCACGACGAAATGCTCGGCTGGGTAGCGCAGCACAGCTCTCGCTACAAAACAAATTTTCAATTTTTGCGCCGTGGTCATCTTCATCAGCACTTCATGAACCGAAGCTTTCTACCCGCTCCCGGTAATGCTGCTGATGTTCGCCGTGCTTCTTTCGCTATAGTTCGCTCCACAAGAAAAAAAAATTAGCTCTGGCTTAGCTAAGGTTAAGCCTGGATATCTCGAAGCAAAAAGCTGCGGCTTAGGCTATCCGCGGTAGTTCAGTGGTAAGGCGCTCGTCTACCGAGCCGGAGTACCCGGGTTCGAGCCCGACCTCGGCGGCCGCGTTTGGATGGAGGCGAAACGCAGACGCGCCCGTATGTTGTGCGATGTCACAGCACGTTTAAGATCCCCAGGTGGTAGAAATTATTCCGGAGACCTCCACTATGGCGCCTCTTTCTTTCTTTCTTATTTCACTCCTAACTCCCTCCCTTCCATTACGGAGACGCGCCTCAGCAGTCGGGAAGAGCGGACGTGTCTCACGTCGGCTCCGCCGAATTTTATGATCCTTTCCCGAAGCATTTGCCGAAGCGCTGTGACACCATCTGGCTACACTTCCAGAACAACGAGGAGACCACCCACCCTTGTTCAGGTGGGACCGTTTTCTCAAATCCTTCGAGAATTTGAACACTAAGCGGATCGCGGAAGTTGATAAGCCTAACAGTTAGGCCACGACTCAGCTGCCCGCCGCGGCTCCGCGGGCAAATTCTGCCGCAAACCATGACGACCCTGATGGGATACGACCCGGAGGGGATGCAGATTGTCACCATGCCGCAGGCGAAAACCCCAGTTTTCGACAAGGTTACGGAGGCGATTATGCAACGCAAGATAGAAGAGTGGGAACGCGCATCAGCCCGTGACAACCACTCGGCACGGCAGAAAGGTCGAACGCCAGATGGACGCGTCACCGCGGCAGGGGATACGCCGCTGCAGCAGACGCCCCGCACGCAAGTCAAGCGTTGGAAGCCTCCTCCGCAGCCGCGTCTGGACAAGCAAGATGCAGTGATCATAATCAAACCTAAAGGAACGCTGGATCTCAGCAAATTCAGGGGAAGCAACGCGGTCGGAAACGCCTTGCACATTGCTGCTGGCGTCGACAAGGGCTCAGCCGAGCTCAGCGTTTGGCCCATATGGGAACAGAACATCATCGTCGTCGGGGTGAGAGACACCCAAATAATCAGAAAGATCATAGGAATTCACGAAATTCAGCTTGGGGACAAGGCACAGGCAGTGTACTCCTACCTCCGCCCCTCCGACGACACTTGCAAAGGAGTAATACAAGTGGACCCGGGGGATTCCAACGAAGACACCACGAACGCGCTTCGCTCCGCGGACGCACCAGTGGTGAGCGTGAGAAAATTAGGTTCCTCCAACGTGGCCGCCATCACGTTTGAAGGATGAAAGGTTCCGTTTCACGTCTTCTACTACGGTGAAGCGGTTCCAGTACGCCTATACAAGAAAACAACGCAAGCCTGCGCACTGTGCGGGAAACTTGGACACCGGGCGGATGTTTGCCCTTGCCCTTCGAAGTCAACATGTCCGCAGTGCGGTCAGCAAGGTGTTCCAGAATCCCACGACTGCCAACCCAAGTACACGGTCTGCGAAGGTCCACATCCCATGGGGTCGAATCAGTGCAAGTACAAGTACCGAACATCGCAAAAAACCAAGCCCAAGACAGGAGAAGTCAACCACCGGTCAAGATCCAGGCTTCGCAACCGGTCCGGCAGCAGAGGCCCATCGAGCAGCGGGGACCGACTGACCCACCAGGCCCAGTCCTCCAGCAACAACTCAGCACACCCAGGCTCACGCTCTTCAAGCAATGGACCTGGGACTACCGACAAGGTGTCGCATAACAACGGCAGTCGTCCAGCCGAGAAGACAACATGACCCCATAACAAGGAGCAACGCAACGGCAGCAAGGTGAGCTGGGCAGATGTAGCTGGCTACTCCCCCGAAGCGTTGGCTTACAAACGACTTAAAGCAGAGATGGAACAACTAAAATCAGAAAATAGCACATTGAAACAGCAGTTAGGCATCGCAGTCAATCCAAACAACACATTACCTCCATCGACGCAACAGGCATGTCCGATGGAAGAAGATAAGGCAGAGCTAACCCCTCCGTCTCCACACCAGTTAGATACTAGCACCCCCGAGAGGCAAGCAACTACACCAGACGCACAACACCAGGCGCCAACTCCGCAGGCACCACCACCGCAGGCACTAAAGCCGCAATATACAGAGCACCCCCAAACCCAGGAACGCATCACTCGCTTGGAAAGAACAATTCAAGACCTCATTGAAAATAAATTACAAGTTATGATCGAGACGACAATCAAAAGCATGTTCGAATCAGTTATTAAACCCATGATGGAAAAGCTCGAATCAGTTCTAATAAGGATGCAAGCGCAAGAGATTAGAATTGACCGCCAACTTCAGGAATTATCAGATGTTTCTCACAACAAGGGTCCAAAGCTACAGGGTAAAATGGGAACTCGTCGCCTGCTAAGCACTGAGACAGATCTACAACCTGAGTGCGCACCACATGATGAGACCCACGATTCTAGTGTTCAGCATGGCTCCACAACGAAGACATAAACTTACCATCCTACAGTGGAACTGCAGGAGACTAAAACGGAAGAGGGAAACATTACAGCAATACATAGACTCTCATCCCGATACGCCGCAAATAATAGCCCTGCAAGAAGTGAATATGGAGGCTAAGATCAGAGGATACTCAACACATCAAACAAATCCCTCGACATGCATCTTGGTCCACAAATCATGCACGGCAATCACTGTAGACCTTAATCTAGACAGTGACATTGAATATACCTTCATAAAAATTCTGCCACAGCACAGAAACAGCAAGGGCACCTATATACTCAATATATATAGTCGCCCCAAATTACACCGCGTAGCCTACGACGTGATCTTTCTTAAAGCCCTAAGAGAAGCCCAAAAAGCTCCCCTAGCTATAGTTGGCGACTTTAATGCTTCTAGCCCCCTGTGGGGATACCCCAAGGAAGACACGAAAGGCAGAAAACTAGCATCCGCCATCGCTGACATGGCTCTGACCCTACTCACGGACCCGCAGCATCCGACGCGATTCGGCACCAGCGTAACGCGGGATACTTCCCCCGACCTCACGCTCGTCCGCAATGCCCGCAACTATGAGTGGCTCAATACAGGAGAGACCCTAGGCAGCGATCACTACGTGCTGCAAACCATCTTCGAAAGCAACAAGCACAGCAAACCACGAGGGCAAGCCAGAATTACAGACTGGGAGACATTCAGGAAGGACACCAAACTAACCACATCCGAAAAAAGAACCAGCTACGAAGATTGGGCGGCTTCCATTCTGGACCTTAAAGAAAAGCTCACAAAGTCTCTCGCCACCACGGAGGACCACCCAGCTGTTGACAACCACCTCCTACACCTTTGGGAAGCAAGACGTAGTCTTATAAAGCGGTGGAAAAAACAAAGACACAATCGGAAACTAAGACTTCGAATAGCCAAGCTTACTATTCAAGCAGACCAATACGCATGGGACCTCGCTCGCACCAATTGGCTAACGAAGTGCGAATCCCTCAAAGGCCGCCTAGACACCAAGGCTACATGGAACCTTCTGCGATGCCTAATTGACCCTCCGAAAGCGAAGAGTGAACAACACAGAAATTTGCATCGAGCCCTACACAGCTTTCAAGGCACGGATCAAGAACTCGTGGATGAACTGACGCGTCGCTATATATGCACCGCGCGAGACCCACAACCCTACAATAAGGAGTACCGTGGGGAACCGAACGAAGACCTAGACAGAGATTTCACTTCAGAGGAAATCATTGCAGCACTAGCAGATATGCGCCGAGGCACAGCCCCGGGACAAGACAAAATTACTGTCGGACTTCTGGCCAACTTCGGCACGGAGGCTCTGCAGCAACTCACGGATTACATAAACGAATGTTGGCGTACGGGCACCATTCCAGAAGCATGGAAAACAGCCAATGTACACTTTATTCCCAAACCCGGCAAGAAAATCAGCATCGAAAACCTGCGCCCCATATCCCTCACGTCGTGCGCAGGCAAACTCATGGAAAAGGTAGTCCACACGCGTCTCTCTAATTATCTTGAGGACAATGAGCTACTGCCACACACTATGTTTGGATTCCGGGCACACTTGTCCACCCATGATGTGCTTCTGCAAATCAAACGCGAAGTCATTGATCCCGCACGCACAAACAGTAACCGAGCGCTTCTAGCCCTTGACCTGAAGGGAGCGTTTGACAATGTCAAACACTCCACAATCCTCAACAACCTCCACAGCATGAACTGCGGACAGCGAGTCTACTCGTACATCTGCGATTTCCTTACGGACAGAACCGTCAACATCAGCACCGGCACAAAACACACAGCGCAAGTGAAGATGGGCACGAGAGGCACTCCGCAAGGGGCAGTACTATCACCACTTCTCTGCAAATTTGCACTCCTAAATCTCCCACCTCTTCTCAATCAGGTACAGGGCATACGCCACGCCCTGTACTCTGATGATATAACCATCTGGACAACCACGGGAAGTATGGGAATGATTGAAGAACAACTAAAAACCGCGGCGACAACAGTTCAAAATTATGCCCGGGCGTGTGGACTAACGTGCTCACCCGAAAAATCCGAACTCATAGTCTTCCGTAAACGCAAGAATCAAGACACCATCAATATCCGCGTAGACAACTCACCCATCAAGGAAGTTCAAACCCTGAAGATACTGGGTCTGTACATAAATAGCAATGGCAACAACCTTCTTGCCCTCCAGAAACTACGGCTCGTGAGCGAGCAAGTCGCCAGGATGATCGCCAGGATAACGAAGCGCAAATCAGGGATGCGAGAAGACGATACTCTGCGACTGGTGCAGGCTTTCGTTGTAAGCCGCGTCATCTACGTAGCGCCCTACCTCCGCCTTAAGAAGCGTGACATAAAAAACCCCGACATCATAATCAGAACTGCCTACAAGAAGGCCCTGGGACTCCCTCTTGCGACATCGACGGACAGGCTTTTGCAGATTGTAGGCGCGATATCGCACCTCATCCGCAGGGTTTCGGGACGTCATAGAGGCATGAAGGAGCGCGACCTATGTCGCCTCATTCATGCCTTTGTCCTCAGCCGTGTACTGTACACTACCCAATACTTACAACTATCCAAACATGACATAAACGCTTTGGATGCTTTGATTCGCAAGGCATTCAAGGTAGCACTTCATCTTCCCCTCAACACACCCACAGACAGATTACTAGGCCTGGGCCTCCACAACACGATCGGGGAACTGGTGGAGGCCCACCGACAGGCCCAATACATCAGGCTCACAAAAACTTCCACAGGTCGGTATATCCTGGACTCCCTGGGAATCAAAATACCGGCCAACGACCCAACCTTTCTCGCCATCCCACGATCCCTTCACCGAGAGCTTCTCATCAGGCCGCTCCCGAGGAATATGCAGCCGTCCCACCATGAGCAGCGCCGCAGAGCCCGTGCAAAGGCACTCCATCGAGCGTACGGCCCCCAGCCGGACGCCGTATGGGTGGACGCTGCCTGCACGGGTGATGAAGCGACAGCAGCTGCGGTGGACTCCTCTTCATCCACCCTCCTCACACTACCTCTCCCTCCAGATACGTCCCCAGAGGCTGCAGAGGAAGCCGCCATTGCACTTGCTATAACCCGCACGGAAGCCGGGTATATTTTAACTGACTCTAAAACTGCGATTCTAAATTTTGCTCGAGGCCGAGTTCATGTCCCTGCTTTTGGCATACTGGACTCGCCCGATGCACCCCCGCCCCGCCAAGTGGAGCTGAAATGGGTGCCTGCGCACTCCGGGAATCCCGGAAACGAGGCCGCCAACCTTTTAGCCCGAGGTTCCTTAAACCGGGCTCAGGTGGCCTCGGATCGGGGATTCACGAAGCAGCGCATGCACTCATTCAGTGAGCTGACCCAGGCATACAGAGCCTCTCGCCAGCTCTACCCCCCGCCCCACCCCTCCCTAGATAACAGACACGCAACACTCTGGCGCAGATTACAAACACATACTCTCCCCTCGCCCCTTACCCTAACCCACTATCATCCCTCCTTCCCCACTCCTGCTTGCGCCTTATGCCCAGAACCCTTCGCTTCTTCCCTCCACATCCTTTCCCTCTGCCCGGCGGACCCTCCCCCGCGGGACCTAGAGAACCTCAAGACCTGGGAGGACTGGGAGACCCTGCTGCACTCGGAGGACCCGGCCGTGCAGACCATCGCCACCGGCCGTGCTGCCAGTGTTATGGACCTCAGGAACATAAACACTTGAGTGCAGTGGGGTCGTGCGGGGACCCTGGGGCGTGCCCCGAATTCCTTTGTAAATAAAGTTTTCTCTCTCTCTCTCTCTCTCGACGGACAGGCTCTTGCGACTGGGTGTGCACAACACGAGCGATGAGCTGATAGAGGCACACCTTACGGCGCAGGTGGTACGGCTCTCCAGAACTCGAACTGGCCGACAAGTCCTGAGTGATTTAAACATCAATTGCCCCCGGCAGTTAGACACCAAAACCGACATCCCAGCCTCATGGAGAGGACAACTCAAGGCAGCTCCACTACCCAGGAATATGCACCCTGATTTTCACCAGTCAAGACGACAAGCACGAGCCGAAGCCATGAAAAGACACTACGGCGGGCGCGAGGGCGTGTTCTGTGTCGATGCTGCGGGTCCCGAGCAGGGAGTGACTGCCGTCGCGGTAGTGCACCAAAATACAACAGTCGACGGACTAGTACTAGCTTGCCAGGACATACTGGCTGCGGA
The DNA here is from genome assembly GCF_055824585.1 of Amblyomma mixtum. Classification (NCBI taxonomy): domain Eukaryota; kingdom Metazoa; phylum Arthropoda; class Arachnida; order Ixodida; family Ixodidae; genus Amblyomma; species Amblyomma mixtum. The sequence goes on along the minus strand of NC_143020.1, from coordinate 23,794,014 downwards.
AGAAGTGGCGATTGCTCTAGCTGCAACACACACTAGCTCAATATACATTCTCACAGATTCACAGACAGCGTATCGCAATTACCTCAGGGGCAGGGTCGCACCGCTAGCAGCTAAAATCCTGCAAGATAGCTACATCCGTGGCTACCAACCCACACACAAGCACTTAATATGGGTACCAGGTCACCAGGGCATCCCAGGGAACGAGAGCGCACATGCCTCAGCCCGAGCATTTCTCCCCCGGGCACCCAGTGCGGATGCCGTGGAACCTCCTACCCCACTGCTAACTTACAATGACATACTTCAGCACTTAAGATTATCCCGTCGGGTCTACCCTCCGCCGGCTAAGACAATAGATAAAGGGGAGGAACAACACCTCCGAAAGCTACAGACCAACACTTACAACAACCCACGAAGACTACATGCCAATGACCCGGAGTCAATTGACTCACAATGCAAATTCTGCGGGGAGAAGGCGGACCTGTACCAAATGGTATGGGCCTGCCAACGAAATCAGGCGATCACTGTTAATAGCCAGCCAACGCAGGAGGGGTGGGAGGCAGCTCTGTCCAGCTCGGACGAAAAGAGTCAAAAGCAACTCATCGAAAGAGCCTGGACAGCAGCCTACGCCAATGGGGTTCCGGACTGAGAGCTCCAACCACCGCTACGGGAGACGCGCCTCAGCAGTCGGGACGAGCGGACGTGTCTCACGTCGGCTCCGCCGAATTTTATGATCCTTTCCCGAAGCATTTGCCGAAGCGCTGCGACACCATCTGGCTACACTTCCAGAACAACGAGGAGACCACTCACCCTTGTTCAGGTGGGACCGTTTTCTCAAATCCTTCGAGAATTTGAAGACCAAGCGGATCGCGCGAGTTGCTAAGCCTAACAGTTAGGCCACGACTCAGCTGCCCGCCGCGGCTCCGCGCGCAAATTCTGCCGCAAACCATGACGACCCTGATGGGATACGACCCGGAGGGGATGCAGATTGTCACCATGCCGCAGGCGAAAACCCCAGTTTTCGACAAGGTTACGGAGGCGATTATCCAACGCAAGATAGAAGAGTGGGAACGCGCATCAGCCCGTGACGACCACTCGGCACGGCAAAAAGGTCGAACGCCAGATGGACGCGTCACCGCGGCAGGGGATACGCCGCTGCAGCAGACGCCCCGCACGCAAGTCAAGCGTTGGAAGCCACCTCCGCAGCCGCGTCTGGACAAGCAAGACGCAGTGATCATAATCAAACCTAAAGGAACGCTGGATCTCAGCAAATTCAGGGGGAGCAACGCGGTCGGAAACGCCTTGCACATTGCTGCTGGCGTCGACAAGGGCTCAGCCGAGCTCAGCGTTTGGCCCATATGGGAACAGAACATCATCGTCGTCGGGGTGCGAGACGCCCAAATAATCAGAAAGATCCTGGCAATTCACGAAATTCAGCTTGGGGACAAGGCACAGGCAGTGTACTCCTACCTCCGCCCCTCCGACGACACTTGCAAAGGAGTAATACAAGTGGACCCGAGGGTTTCCAACGAAGACATCACGAACGCGCTTCGCTCCCCGGACGCACCAGTGGTGAGCGTGAGAAAATTAGGTTCCTCCAACGTGGCGGCCATCACGTTTGAAGGAAGAAAGGTTCCGTTTCACGTCTTCTACTACGGTGAAGCGGTTCCAGTACGCCTATACAAGAAAACAACGCCAGCCTGCGCACTGTGCGGGAAACATGGACACCGGGCGGATGTTTGCCCTTGCCCTTCGAAGTCAAGATGTCCGCAGTGCGGTCAGCAAGATGTTCCAGAATCCCACGACTGCCAACCCAAGTGCACGGTCTGCGAAGGTCCACATCCCATGGGGTCGAATCAGTGCAAGTACAAGTACCGAACATCACAAAAAACCAAGCCCAAGACAGGAGAATTCAACCACCGGTCAAGATCCAGGCTTCGGAACCGGTCCGGCAGCAGAGGTCCATCGAGCAGCGGGGACCGACTGACCCACCAGGACCAGTCCAGCAACAACTCAGCACCACCCGGCTCACGCTCTTCAAGCAATGGACCTGGGACTACCGATAATGTGACGCACAACAACGGCAGTCGTCCAGCCGAGAAGACAACAGGACCCCATAACAAGGAGCAGCGCAACGGCAGCAAGGTGAGCTGGGCAGATGTAGCTGCCTCCTCCCCCGAAGCGTTGGCTTACAAACGACTTAAAGCAAAGATTGAACAACTAAAATCAGAAAATAGCACATTGAAACAGCAGTTAGTCATCGCAGTCAATCCAAACAACACATTACCTCCATCGACGCAACAGGCATGTCCGATGGAAGAAGATAGGGCAGAGCTACACCGTCCGTCTCCACACCAGTTAGATGCTAGCACCCCCGAGAGGCAAGCAATTACACCAGACGCACCCCACCAGGCACCAACTCCGCAGGCACCACCACCGCAGGCACTAAAGCCGCAATATACAGAGCACCCCCAAACCCAGGAACGCATCACTCGCTTGGAAAAAACAATTCAAGACCTCATTGAAAATAAATTACAAATTATGATCGAGACGACAATCAAAAGTATGTTCGAATCAGTTATTAAACCCATGATGGAAAACCTCGAACCAGTTTTAATAAGGATGCAATCTCAGGAGATCAGAATTGACCGCAAACTTCAGGAATTATCAGATGTTTCTCACAACAGAGGCACAAAGCTGCAGGGTAAAATGGGAACTCGTCGTCTGCCAAGCACTCAGCCAGATCAACAACCTGAGGGCGCACCACATGATGAGGCACAAGTTTCTAGTGTTCAGCATGGCTCCACAACGTAGACATAAACTTACTATCCTACAGTGGAACTGCAGAGGACTAAAACGGAAGAGGGAAACATTACAGCAATACATAGACTCTCATCCCGATACGCCGCAAATAATAGCCCTGCAAGAAGTGAATATGGAGGCTAAGATCAGAGGATACTCAACACATCAAACAAATCCCTCGACATGCATCTTGGTCCACAAATCATGCACGGCAATCACTGTAGACCTTAATCTAGACAGCGACATTGAATATACCTTCATAAAAATACTGCCACAGCACAGAAACAGCAAGGGCACCTATATACTCAATATATATAGTCGCCCCAAACAGCACCGCGTAGCCTTCGACGTGATCTTTCTTAAAGCCCTAAGAGAAGCCCAAAAAGCTCCCCTAGCTATAGTTGGCGACTTTAATGCTTCTAGCCCCCTATGGGAATACCCCAGGGAAGACACGAAAGGCAGAAAACTAGCATCCGCCATCGCTGACATGGCCCTGACCCTACTCACGGACCCGCAGCACCCGACGCGAGTCGGCACCAGCGTAACGCGGGATACTTCTCCCGACCTCACGCTCGTCCGCAATGCCCGCAACTATGAGTGGCTCAATACAGGAGAGACCCTAGGCAGCGATCACTACGTGCTGCAGACCATCTTCGAAAGCAACAAGCACAGCAAACCACGAGGGCAAGCCAGAATTACAGACTGGGAGACATTCAGAAAGGACACCAAACTAACCACATCCGAACAAATAACCAGCTACGAAGATTGGGCGGCTTCCATTCTCGACCTTAAAGAAAAGCTCACAAAGTCTCTTGCCACCACGGAGGACCACCCAGCTGTTGACAACCACCTCCTACACCTTTGGGAAGCAAGACGTTGTCTTATAAAACGATGGAAAAAACAAAGACACAATCGGAAACTAAGACTTCGAATAGCCAAGCTTACTATTCAAGCAGACCAATACGCATGGGACCTCGCTCGCACCAATTGGCTAAAGAAGTGCGAATCCCTCAAAGGCCGCCTAGACACCAAGGCTACATGGAACCTTCTGCGATGCCTAATTGACCCTCCGAAAGCGAAGAGTGAACAACACAGAAATTTGCATCGAGCCCTACACAGCTTTCAAGGCACGGATCATGAACTCGTGGATGAACTCACGCGTCGCTATATCTGCACCGCGCGAGACCCACAACCCTACAATAAGGAGTACCGTGGGGAACCGAACGAAGACCTAGACAGAGATTTCACTTCAGAGGAAATCATTGCAGCACTAGCAGATATGCGCCGAGGGACAGCCCCGGGACAAGACAAAATTACTGTCGGACTTCTGGCCAACCTCGGCACGGAGGCTCTGCAGCAACTCACGGATTACATAAACGAATGTTGGCGTACCGGCACCATTCCACAAGCATGGAAAACAGCCAATGTACACTTTATTCCCAAACCCGGCAAGAAAATCAGCATTGAAAACCTGCGCCCCATATCCCTCACGTCGTGCGCAGGCAAACTCATGGAAAAGGCAGTCCACACCCGTCTCTCCAATTATCTTGAGGACAATGAGCTACTGCCACACACGATGTTTGGATTCCGGGCACACTTGTCCACCCATGATGGGCTTCTGCAAATCAAACGTGAAGTCATTGATCCCGCACGCACAAACAGTAACCGAGCGCTTCTAACACTTGACCTCAAGGGAGCGTTTGACAATGTCAAACACTCCACAATCCTCAACAACCTCCACAGCATGAACTGCGGACAGCGAGCCTACTCGTACATCTGCGATTTCCTTACGGACAGAACCGTCAACATCAGCACCGGCTCAAAACACACAACGCAAGTGAAGATGGGCACGAGAGGCACTCCGCAAGGGGCAGTACTATCCCCACTTCTCTTCAACATAGCACTCCTAAACCTCCCACCTCTTCTCAATCAGGTACAGGGAATACGCCACGCCCTGTACGCTGATGATATAACCATCTGGACAACCACGGGAAGTATGGGAATGATTGAAGAACAACTACAAACCGCGGCGACAACAGTTCAAAATTATGCCCGGGCGTGTGGACTAACGTGCTCACCCGAAAAATCCGAACTCATAGTCTTCCGTCAACGCACGAATCAAGACACCATCAATATCCGCGTAGACAACTCACCCATCAAGGAAGTTCAGACCCTGAAGATACTGGGTCTGTACATAAATAGCGACGGCAACAACCTTCTTGCCCTCCAGAAACTACGGCTCGTGAGCGAGCAAGTCGCCAGGATGATCGCCAGGATAACGACGCGCAAATCAGGGATGCGAGAAGACGATACTCTGCGACTGGTGCAGGCTTTCGTTGTAAGCCGCGTCGTCTACGTAGCGCCCTACCTCCGCCTTAAGAAGCGTGACATAAAAAACCTCGACATCATAATCAGAACTGCCTACAAGAAGGCCCTGGGACTCCCTCTTGCGACATCGACGGACAGGCTCTTGCGACTGGGTGTGCACAACACGATCGATGAGCTGATAGAGGCACACCTTACGGCGCAGGTGGTACGGCTCTCCACAACTCGAACTGGCCGACAAGTCCTGAGTGATTTAAACATCAATTGCCCCCGACAGCTAGACACCAAAACCGACATCGCAGCCCCATGGAGAGGACAACTCAAGGCAGCTCCACTACCCAGGAATATGCACCCTGATTTTCACCAGTCAAGACGACAAGCACGAGCCGAAGCCATGAAAAGACACTACGGCGAGCGCGAGGGCGTGTTCTATGTCGATGCTGCGGGTCCCGAGCAGGGAATGACGGCCGTCGCGGTAGTGCACCACAATACAACAGTCGACGGACTAGTACTGGCTAGCCAGGACATACTGGCTGCGGAAGAAGTGGCGATTGCTCTAGCTGCAACACACACTAGCTCAATATACATTCTCACAGATTCACAGACAGCGTATCGCAATTACCTCAGGGGCAGGGTCGCACCGCTAGCAGCTAAAATCCTGCAAGATAGCTACATCCGTGGCTACCAACCCTCACACAAACACTTAATATGGGTACCAGGTCACCAGGGCATCCCAGGGAACGAGAGCGCACATGCCTCAGCCCGAGCATTTCTCCCCCGGGCACCCAGTGCGGATGCCGTGGAACCTCCTACCCCACTACTAACTTACAATGACATACTTCAGCACTTAAGATTATCCCGTCGGGTCTACCCTCCGCCGGCTAAGACACTAGATAAAGGGGAGGAACAACACCTCCGAAAGCTACAGACCAACACTTACAACAACCCACGAAGACTACACGCCATAGACCCGGAGTCATTTGACTCACAATGCAAATTCTGCGGGGAGAAGGCGGACCTGTACCATATGGTATGGGCCTGCCAACGAAATCAGGCGATCACTGTTAATAACCAGCCAACGCAGGAGGGGTGGGAGGCAGCTCTGTCCAGCTCGGACGGAAAGAGTCAAAAGCAACTCATCGAAAGAGCCCGGACAGCAGCCTACGCCAATGGGTTTCCGGACTGAGAGCTCCAACCACGGCTACAACCTCCTAAACCATTTCATTAAAATATTTTCACCACCACCAACCACCGCTACAACCTCCTAAACCATTTCATTAAAATATTTTCACCACCATCCCTTCCATTACGGCGCGGTTCAGGTGTCCACCGAGATAAGTGAGGCAGACACAGCGCCATTTTCTTTCCTCAAAAATCAATTTTTAACATTTAGAAGCTGCAGTGAGGCGAAGGAGGAGCCGGGCGTGTAGTGAATACGGTGCTGTCTTAGGAGATTGCTTTAGATACTTGTACTGTGGTGTGCATTCTTTTCGGCTCTACATCAAGATATGAGAGACAGGGATTTGCTTTCCTTAAAAGCAATTTTCTTTGCATTTCATTGGCCCTTACGGCGTGATTCGGGTATCCACCGAGATATGAGAGAGAGAGGCGTCCTTTCCTTTCCTTAAAACCAATTTTCTTTTCATTTTCCTTCCCTTGCGGCGTGGTTCGGGTGTCCACCGAGGTATGAGAGTTTCCTGTTGTTGTTGTTGTTGTGACTGAGAGAAGAATGAAAAGGAAAGTGCACGGGCCTGCCAACTGGCTCCAGCTGAGCAACCACCGAAGTGTCCAATCCCCATTCCCTCTCCCTCGCCAGCGGCCCTATCCGTGAGGCATCGGAGATCAGTTATCGGAGTGTTTATTAGTAGAACACGTCGCGCAGACACAACACTGGCCAAGCTGCGTAAGGTTGGAGACCAGGTGGGCCGCATGGTCCGTCGTGTCCCTAACAAACGCGGAGGTCTACGAAGCACACATGCGTTGCGACTCGCATATGCTTTCGTTACGAATCAAATACTCTATTCGCCCCCTACCTTCACTTACGCAAGCAGGACGAAGATGTCTTGGAGGTTACCCTCCGTAAGATCATCAAAAGGGCGCTCGACCTTCCGATCTCCACCTCCAACGCGAGGCTCCTCGCGTTGGGAGTGGGGAACACCTATCGGGAGCTGCAAGAAGCGCACCTCACCAACCAATACACGCGTCTTGCCCAGACCATGTCCGGTCGTCCCCTTTTAGACCGACTGCATATTGAACACAACCATCCCACCGAGGAAAGGGTACGAGTTCCCGAAATGTGGAGACGCGCCATCCACGTTCGACCCCTTCCTACGAAAATGTCCAAAGAAGACCATAATGGCCGGCGGTAGGCGCGGGCGGATGCCCTCCGTCGCCATTATGGCAACAAACACGGTGTATTTTATACGGACGTGGCCGGCCCGCACCGCTCAAGGGGGGGGGGGGGGGTACACGGCGGCGGTCATACACCAGCAAATACAGGTGGACGGGCTCACTTTCAAAGCTCCCAGCGCAACTTACGCTGAGGAGGTAGCCATAGCCCTGGCGGCCTCTCACCCTCAGGAGCAATATATCCTATCAGACTCGCAAGGAGCTTGTCGAAATTACGAGCTGGGTTGGGTCTCCCACAGAGCTTATCGAATACTTCGCAACGCGGCGCGGGACCGAGATCCTACGCTCCGCTACTTAGTCTGGACTCCGGGCCATCAAGGCCTATCATGTAACTAGGCTGCAGGCGCAGCTGCCCGCGCACTCACTTCCCGGGCCCCTGGCGATGATCTTACCAATTCGAATCTGGACAACGAACCCCTTTTAAAATTTATAGTAAATCACTACCAAGACTCTCACCGCAAGTACCCGACCCACCTCAAGGGGCTGGGAAAAGCAGGTGAGCGTCTTCTGATAAGACTTTTTACAAATTCATTGCTGAGCCCGGCAGTCATGAAACACTTCGACCCCTCCTTTTCTGGCCTCTGCCCATACTGTACAGAGGTGGCTTACACCTACCATATGGTGTGGACATGCCAGAAAATCCTTCCCTCCCCCCCCCCCCCAACCCTTACCCAACCTGAGAGGACTGGGAGGTGGCCCTGCTCGGCTGCCACGACCTTCCGGCCCAACAGGCCGTGGTCCGGCGTACCCGAGCGGCGGTAGAGTCAAATGGGCTGCCGGAATAGGGACCCCAACTAGTATTGTGAGGGGGGTGGCGCACTAGGGGCCACCTCCCGAACTACCTCAATGTGTAACTTGTAATAAATGCTTTTCACCACCACCACCACCACCGCTGCGACGTGCAGATAGAGTAGAGTTAAAAGATCAGAGGAAAGAGAAAAGGAGAGAAAAGACGCGCGTCACAGCAACAACCGCGTCTGCTGATGCGCACGCTGGCTGATAAAACTGATAAACGGCCGTAGCCTGGCGCACTACTTGTCTTTTATATATTTCTGGTTTGTGCCACGTGTGACGTCACTCATTTTGGGTGTACACCAAGATATGAGAGACAGGTATTTCCTTTCCTTAAAACCAACTTTCATTTCATTTTCCTTTTGCCCTTACGGCGCTGTTCGGTTATCCACCGAGATATGAGAGAGACAGGCGTCGTTTGCTTGCCTTACAACTAATTTTCTTTTCATTTTCCTTCCCTTACGGCGCGATCGGGTGTCCATCGAGTATAGAGGTTTCCTAGGCACTATCTGTTGCTTCTTGTTCTCCTTCCCTGGCTAGTGTCTGCGCCTGTTCTATGGGCAAGCGCGCCTTATACAGGGTCGGTTCTGAAAGTAGTCGGACTCATTTTTTTATTGCGAAAGCAATACTGCTTGCACTTGCCGTTGCGTGCCGCGGCCGGTGACCACCATCGTGCCGCGGCCGGTGGCCACCATCGTGCCGCGGCCGGTGGCCACCATCGCGCCGCGGCGGTGACCACCATTGACCTTCATTTCACCTTGATTGCATTGCATTGGATTAGATTACATTGGATTGGATTGTATTGGACTGCATTAGATTAGATTGCATTAGATTAGATTACATTGGTTTGGATAGGAGTGGATTGGAATGGATTGGATTGCATTGAATTGGATTGTATAACCGATGCATCACCACAAGTCTAACCAAGCACCACCACCAGCTACACTACCACCTGTACCATAGCGTACGTACGGATATTGCTTTCGCAATTACCGGGCTTAACCAAGATAAGCCACAGATTTTTTATATAATTTATTGAAGGGAATAGTACAAACGATTAGAATTCTTCAGAATAGCACTCTTCCGCACCTAAACGCTGCTGCCAATGAGTTTTGCGGTTTTCGTACGCGGACAGGAACGCCTGGACCGGAATGCTATTTAGCTTCCTTGTCGCGGCCTGTTGAGGCGCTTCTTCCATGATGCTTCCCCTTGAGCGTCGATTTTATTCTCGAGAATCGAAAAAAGTCTGGCAGAGCCAAGTCGGGGCTTTAGGGGACCTGAGGGAGCGCTGCCGCCTTGAGCTGGTAAAAATATCGGGCTCCTCATTCACATGATGAGGAAGATCCTGGCAGGTTGCTTTCCGGTTGGCCTTTTGCTCCTCTGACAACACTCCCGGGCCCAACTTCGCGCATACTTTCTCATGGCTAAGTCTTCTTCTGTCACGATCTCAAAAACATGGGTTTGAGAAATGCTCAAGTCATCAGCAATCAATCCGATACTCACCCTACGATCGCTGTTCAGTAAATGTTTCACTTTCTACCAGGGGTGTGCGAATATTCAAAAAGTTCGAATATAACTCGAATGTTATATTTTTAGTATTCGTATTCGATTCGAAATTCATGTATTCGTGTTGTTTCGATTATTCGACACGACACAAATATTCGTATCTAGCCGAATATTCTATTGCGAGCACTGGCGTTTATTCCGGTCCGCAAGTCCTATCGACAGAGATATAACAACATGGCGGCGCCCAGAGCAATGCGTAACGTTGGGCCATGCAGTAGCTGACTGCACTGGTGAGCTTCTTTGTGGCTATACCTGCGAAGCTGGTATAGTCAGAGCTGTGCACGAAGTACCTCGCAATACGAGCCAGTTCAGTGTCAACTGAGAGGGCATTTCCTGCGGCTGGAGAAGTCATTTCAGCTAGAAGGCAACTACTTCCGCCTGACCATGTGGAGCAGCTGGTTTTCCATCAAGACAAACTTTTATGTTCATCCCAGCAACGCGCTTTTGTGCTTATGGCAAGCTAGCCTTGATCAATGCTGTGTACTTGCTATCTTCTCTGATATTTCCACTCTTTTAAGAACAATGTTCGAGACTTTGATACTTTTTTGTGCAGCCACACACACCTTTTGTGCTCATTTCATGACTGATAGTTAAACTGTGATGTTCTTGGGTGCTCAAATAAATATTTTGTAGTGGTTAAATGCGTCTGTCCTTGATTATTCGATATTCGATTCGATATTCGGAACCAAGTATTCGTATTCGATTCGTATTCGAAAAATTTGATATTCGCACACCCCTACTTTCCTTGCTCTTGCTGGTCGAAGGACGAACGGTGCGGTAGACGTCTTCCACTCTTTCCTGACCTTCTTGGAACCGCTTGTGCCACTCCAAAAACACCTGATCTACCCATGGCAGCCTCACCGTATGCCTCATTAATCATGTAGTCAGTCGCTTTGCCTGCTTTGCCAAGATTTACACAAAATTTGATCGCGTATCGCTGATCCAGTAAACGATCTATGATTCTGCGTGACCAGACGTTTCGACAGGGGTTCACAATACAAGCAACCTGCTCTCTCCAACGGCCGAGAGCCGACTGCCGATTTTTCCCAGCATTCCCAATATCCCCCTTCAACGATCCTGCACGCGCACACCGCCTCTCGTCCGCCTGTTCGCCCAGGAGAAAACCAGTCCTACTACTTTCAGAACAGACCCTGAATACCCCACCCCTCCTTGCAAATGCGCACTGCTGCAGCGAAAGGTCAAACGGAGGTGAGGAGGAGGAGCGGCGGCGCACATGCGCAGTAGCCTGCGCCGTGCGTGACGTCACTCCGGGGGATACGGCTCACGCGAAGCGCGGTGTTGACGAGCCTAGTGAAGATTTTCGCTTCAAAATCGTAGCATATTTTGAAGTGAGAGCGACACTACCGTACCTCGAGTAGCCTTCGCTGTACGACCAGTTTTCACCTTCAAATGACCGTGAGCTTCGAAAGCAAAGGAAAGACGCTCAAGTGGCACCAAACGACAGTGGACACCTTGGTCGCGCTTTAAGCTATGAAACTAATGGAGCGGGAGCTTGGAAATCAAAGGAAAGGTGCATAACTGCCCTCTTGCATCATTGAACACCTCAGTCATGCTTTAAGCTACGTCGACGTAGTTACAGACAAGCGCTGGATGCATTGGCATGAACAACGTTGTGGCAGAAACGCAGCATTGAAGCCATAGACGTTCATTGTGTTATTGCCGTTGGCTTTGACAACGTTTTACGCTCTGATGGTTTTAAGGAAAGGAAAGGCGCATAACTGGCTCCCTTGGTCAGTGGATGCCTGAATTGCGCTTATAGGTACTTGAGGTGATGATGATAGATGTGGGCTGCTTGCGTGGCTGCGCTGACTATCCAGTGTCCGGAACGCACGCAACGTTACAACCACCAAGCCGTTTATAGTTGCCCAATACGCCATAGCTCTCGCTGTCTAATCAGGTTCAGCAGTAGGTGAACCACAGCTAATGTATTTCCCGTTGCTCCCTTCATCCGGCAATTGATGTAGCCGCGTCCTCCACAAGCGGCGCCGGCGTCTTGGTCGAAGCATTTCCATCTCCAATACATGCGCGAGCACCAACGATGGCCGTCGGAGCACAACCGTCGACACCATCACTAGCGGCGCTGTGGTGTTGACTGCAGATATGAACACTTTCCACTATTCCATCGGAACGGGGGGGCATCTACTTCTGTTGGCGTGGTGAATCTGCAAGCTAGCCTCGGCGCTAAATTTTCGCGAACATCCGTCGTGGACACCTCTTCGCATCTCGTCAACGCGGCATTGAACGCCAGTACAACGACTTTTGATAAAAGGAAATAGCGCAGTAACAGTCTATTATATCAGTGCACATTGTAACCGCAGCCACAGCCGGCGTGGCGAGCACGACAGAGAGGAACGGAAAAACGCAGAATAGGGCCGGCGGGAGAGGGCCAAAAGGGGGGACGGAAAGCAGAAAGAAGAGCGCGGCTGAACGATTTTCGCGTTATCATCGGACGCAAAAGGAGCCCTTGTGGTATGCGATTTTAGCGCGCGTTAGAAACCCATGTGGTCAATTTAATCTGGAGACTCCCACGACGGCGCACTTGCTTTCTTCCTTCTTTCACTCCCACCTTCCTCTCTTCCATTCGGGCGCGGTTTTCGGTGGCCATCTAGATGTGAGTCATGTACTGCTGAATTTTTTTATCCCTGTAAAAACCAACTTCAATTTTCAAATTTTTATTTCTCCACCTTGACATCTTTTTCTCCCTTCCTGCTCTCCGCACTACCGGAAATGAAAGAGAGCGTGCCATGAAACAATGACGGGTTCACAAACAATGACGCACATGGAGGGGTTCAGCCTGCGCAGCCTCAGCGAATTGCGTAGCGTGCTCACTTTACCATTGTTCCGCGACCTAGTCAACACCATTGACAACTGGAGGAGGGGGCTTCCGGCTTATTTTGTCAGGATGTCGCCGCAGCGTTTTTCACGACCACTGTGTGGGCCCAAATAGTCATGCCTCAGCCAGGGTTCTACATTTACGTCTGCCAGACACTTGGGTCCAACCCCACAGCCTTTTCCGATGCACATGTTATCGACACGACGCATTCCCGAACGGGCGCGAAGGATGTTCTCGATCAAGCCAGAGATGAACAGCTACAGCGGAGCAGGCATGCGTGGTGACGGGAGGTGACGTCATCAGCCTTATCACCAGACGTGATAGACCTCAGTTAGCAGCGAGGCTAGAGGGTTTTGCTCAAAGCAGTCCGCATTGCAGCGCGGACCGTAGCTCCCTCTTCCCCTTGCTGCAGTGCGGCCACGTGGAGACTTCGCAGTGCGCGCCGTTTTTAACAATCTTGTAGCTCAAGCGTTTTGGCGAGTTTTGCCTCGAATGTTCGGCGAATCATGACTTTGTCTCGAATGAAGACTTGGTCTTACGGCATGTTTTTGAAGATCGTGTCCTGTCTCCTGTGGGGGCAAATGCGTGGTGGCGGATGATCGGATCGGTGTGCCGGCATGACTTCGTAGTCCTCACACGGCCATATTCTTCCAGCTGCATTAATGCACGAACAAGCGTGCATGGATCAGGTGACTGTGGAAAAGCATCAATTTCTGAAGCGCTGCTCCACCCGTTTAACTGCGCTGCGCCATGACCGCGTCCCCGCGCGGACTCTGCATTACGAGACTAGAGTGCATGTGCGCGTCGTGTGTGCGCCGGGTGCCGTCTGTACTGTGTAAGAAAAGTGGGCGACGTGCTTGAGTGGCGCCAGCGCTGATTCTTGAACTCTGGCGGTCCTCCGTGTTTATGTGTTGTTAGTGCCTGGGGCAACGAGAGTAAGCAATTTCTTGCTGTATTGCCTAATTCTTTGAGGGACTGCAGTAACTGTGGCCGGTCCGAATTATAAACCTCTCTTTAACGGAAATGTATTCCCCAGGGCTCTACACGCCACGGTGTCTCAGATGCTTGCTCGCTGTGCTATTCATCCGCTGCACCCAGCTCCAAACCTGACCGCGGCTGCCGCGTGTCCATGGCGACGAAACACAATGCGGGCTCTTGTGCTTACAATATTTTCCTTCGACAAGGGAGAGTGAAAGGCGGGCGTGAAAGGGTGGTTGGTTGGCTTGTCAGGAACCTAAATGGTGCAGTAATTCTCTCGCATCTCAGTGGACACCTGAACCATGCCATAAGGCAAGAGAGGAAGGTGGGAGTGAATTAGGAGGGAGAGCCGTCGGTTAGTTTTGTGGAAATTGGCAATGGTTGAACTTTGTTAAACCTAGATAGTAGAGCGTCAGTGTGGTGCTTATGGTTGTTTGTGGCTTTAACTGTAATTAACTAATTAGCGGTAAATAATACGGGTCGCTTACTAGCAAAGCCCATTTACACTTGAACTAATCTTCCCAACATTATATGGCTCGAAGCACTTTCGTTTTAACTGCAGTTAACTAATTAACGATAATATATTCTGGTCGTTCACCAGTAGAGCCCATTTGCACTCAACCTAAACTTTCAAACAATATACGTATTGCAGTACATGCAGCTGGCAAAGAACCACGTTAATTGGAGAGACATGGAACCGCCTTTGACCTGCAGTGGGCGTGGTCAGATTGATAATGATGATTCTGCAACTTTTAGTTTTAACTGAAATTAACTCATAAAGCTTATTACTTCGCCTCGTTAGCTAGAACAGTATATTGTCACTCAACCTAAGCTTCCCAAGAGCATATGTCTCGATTCTAAAGTACAAAGCTTGGCTTTAGGTGTAATTAGATAATTAACATTAATTCAGGTGACTAACTAGAACAGAGCATTTGCACTTAACGTAATCTTTCCCACGGCATATGACTCGATGCTATAGCGCAAAGTTTAATTTGCAGGTAGCCAATTAGCACTGATCGGCCCTTTAATTATTGGACATAACTGCGTAATTAACCAATGTTCCAAATAGTGGTCCAAACTCACGTTCTAAGTTTTTGGTTGATCACGCGGTATACTATGCTCAGGTACATTGCTATACAGTAGCGAAATCCACTAAGTCACGCTTTGGCCTTGGATGGACGGATGGATGCATGGAAAAACCTTATTTAGCCAGAGAATTCAAGGCCCGCAGCCTCCCGTGTCTCCGTACAACCCCGCTCATGGCCTAAACGTTCAAGTGGTGTTGGTCCATGACGTATGCGGCCCGGCTGACGGCGCTTTTCTGCCTGGCCAGGTCCGCTGACCGCAGTGAGGTCTCCCCAGTCCTCCCAGGTTTGGGGAGGCACCGACCCGGCGAGGGGAGGGACGCCGGGCATGATAGGGGGATGTTGGTAAGCGCGGCCCTTGGGTGGGAGCCCAAGATGCATATAGGGATAACGACATAAATATAGAAATATTGGCTGGTGTAGGCAGCGCTTGCGTCTGCAGGTGACACCGGATTGGTTGTTTTCTGCTAGTGAGGGACGGGTGGGGTCGCGGGTAGGTCCGGAGCTAAGCGCGGGAGTTTGCGGTGAGCTCAGCAAAAGAGCGGATAGGTTCCTTCGAAAAATCCTCCACGACGCCCGCCTGCGCCCGGTTTCTAGACTCTCGCACTAAGGAGTCAGTGGCCTCGCTGCCAGGATTTCCCGAATGCGCAGGCACCCAGATGAGCTCGGCGTGTCGGGGGAGGTGGGCGTTGGTCATGTGCGGCAGTCCTTGATGATCGAAGATAATGTTATGATCTTCAAGGTAGTTGATGACCTGAGTATGTATAATATGCTCGAGTAATTTACAAACTATACTTGTTAAGGAGATGGGACGATAGTTAAGCGGAGAAGCACAATCACCTGATTTGAAAATGGGTATTATCTTAGCTATGCGCCAGTCGTTAGGAATGGTGCCAGTTGATAGCGATTGGGAAAATAATGCGGTTAACACGGAACAAATGCTATGTGATGTATTCCTTAAAATTTTATTATTGAAGCCTATAAGATCACCGCTAGAAGATTTTTTGAGATTGTTTAGTAGAGATAAAACACCAGGCTCACTGATGACTATCTCGTCCATAGTTAGTCCCACTAGTGCGCTTAATGTAGGCAAGGAAGTAATGTCTTCATCTGTGAACACAGTTACAAACGCATCGTTAAGAAGTTGAGCGCACTCTGAATCAGGGATGGGAACACCAACAGAATCTGTAAGAGTGATGTCAGGTCGAATTACTGGGTTTACCACACGCCAAAAACGGCGAATATTATTTTTCAGCATGGAAGACAAGTCATGCTGAAAAATCAGGTGGGCATCACTATCACCCCAAACAATACATCTAAAGAACACTCCCCACCCACATTCACAGTTCAATATAAGCCGAATAATTACCAAGGAACATGCACCCCCACCGTGTGCAAGGTCGCAGGAACGTGCGCGAGGCGGCAGCGCTGTTTGGGTATATGCCGCCTGCGGTGGGCACGGAGCCACTGCGTTTGCCCAGAACCCACACATAACACCCCTAACTTTCGAGCTTTCTCTCAGGCACGAATTCTGCTGACACAGCTGCGCTCTATGATCATCAATTTGGGTTGCCAAATCATTAATCTTCTTTTTAAGTCTGCGATTGTGTTTCTGTGCTGCAATGGACTTCAAATAAGCGCCAGTGTGGCATCTAGCAATAGCACCTCTTCTTTTGTATCAAAGCTCTGCGTATCAGCCTCTTGGTACTGAAGGAGTTGTCTCACTCATGCCCGTAATTCTATGTGGTGTTTAGCAGGGATATTGTGAAGTTGCTACCGGAAATTTTCTCAGTTCACCGAACGATGCTTATGCAAGTTAGGCGTGCATTGTGGACCTGCTAGAGTAAGGACAATAATGTAATGATCGCTACCTAATCTGCGTGGGATTCGTTTCCACCTCAGATGCGGCAAAGTGTCTGGCGAGCGTGAGATCTGGGCTGGTGCCCATAATCCTAACCGTATCCTGTATGGTGGGGCTAACGAAATATTTATGCACGGATAGCTGGAACTGCTTTATCTGATTCAACAGAACCTCCCCTCGGTGGTTTGAACGGCTTTAACCCCAATCAGCATGTGCGCAGTTTAGGTCCGCCGCTATTAATAAAGTTTTTTCTGGCCTCCTGCGCCATTGTTTTAATTAGATCAGCGCTGCGAGATGCGGGGCTACTAGGGTGATGTATATATTGTAGACTATTAATGACTCTTTGGTAACATAATTCGGTATGATTTCTACAGTGACGTGTGCTACCTCGTGTGTGTGCTCGTGTATACTCTGTCTTAGTGTGCGCCTTATGTAGTTCGTAGTCGTGGGCTTGTCCGCGTTGGGTGCATGGGATGCTGTACATCCTGGTATGTTACGCGCTGTATGCGTTTCTTGTCACATAATCAATCAGGTGGGAATCACTACCACCCCAACCAATACATCTCAAAGAACACTCCCCACCCACATTCACAGTTCAATATAAGCCGAATAATTACCAAGGAACATGCACCCCCACCGTGTCCAAGGTCGCAGGAACGTGCGCGAGGCGGCAGCGCTGTACAAATGGTACAGGGATGAGCCCGATGCTGTTTGGGTATATGCCGCCTGCGGTGGGCACGGAGCCACTGCGTTTGCCCAGACCCCACACATAACACCCCTAACTTTCGAGCTTTCTCTCAGGCACCACCTCTGAGGAAGCCAATGAGACCGCTATAGCCATCTCTCTGGCATTCACAGACGCCCGTTACATTAATAGGGACTCAAAAACTGCCATTCTAACTTTCACCAGGGGCAAGCTTCATCCCTTGCACAAGGACTGCCGCACATGACCAACGCCCACCTCCCCCGACACGCTGAGCTCATCTGGGTGCCTGCGCACTCGGGAAATCCTGGCAGCGAGGCCACTGACTCCATAGTGCGAGAGTCTAGAAACCGGGCACAGGCGGGCGTCGTGGAGGATTTTTCGAAGGAGCCTATCCGCTCTTTTGCTGAGCTCACCGGAAACTCCCGCGCTTAGCTCCGGACCTACCCGCCACCCCACCCGTCCCTCACTATCAGAAAACAGACAATCTGGCGTCATCTGCAGACGCGAGCGCTGCCTACACCAGCCAATATTTCTATATTTATGCCGTTATCCCTATATGCATCTTGGGCTCCCACCCAAGGGCCGCGTTTACCAACATCCCCCTATCATGCCCGGCATCCCTCCCCTCGCCGGGCCGGTGCCTCCCCAAACCTGGAAGGACTGGGGAGACCTCACTGCGGTCAGCGGACCTGGCCACGCAGAAAAGCGCCGTCAGCCGGGCCGCATACGTCATGGACCAACACCACTTGAACGTTTAGGCCATGAGCGGGGTCGTACGGAGACACGGGAGGCTGCGGGCCTTGAATTCTCTGGCTAAATAAGGTTTTTCTATGCATCCATCCGTCCATCCAAGGTCAAAGCGTGACTTAGTGGATTTCGCTACTGTATAGCACTGTACCTGAGCATAGTATACCGCGTGATCAACCAAAAACTTAGAACGTGAGTTTGGACCACTATTTGGAACATTGGTTAATTACGCAGTTATGTCCAACAATTAAAGGGCCGATCAGTGCTAATTGGCTACCTGCAAATTAAACTTTGCGCGATAGCATCGAGTCATATGCCGTGGGAAAGATTACGTTAAGTGCAAATGCTCTGTTCTAGTTAGTCACCTCAATTAATGTTAATTATCTAATTACACCTAAAGCCAAGCTTTGCACTTTAGAATCGAGACATATGCTCTTGGGAAGCTTAGGTTGGGTGAAAATATACTGTGCTAGCTAACGAGGCGAAGTAATAAGCTTTATGATTTAATTTCAGTTAAAACTAAAAGTTGCACAATCATCATCATCAATCTGACCACACCCACCGCAGGTCAAAGGCGGTTCCATATATCTCCAATTAACGTGATCCTTTGCCAGCTGCGTGTACTGCAAAACGTATATTGTTTGAAAGTTTAGGTTGAGTACAAATGGGCTCTACTGGTGAACGACCAGAATATATTATCGTCAATTAGTTAATTGCAGTTAAAACGAAAGTGCTTCGAGCCATATAATGTTGGGAAGATTAGTTCAAGTGTAAATGGACTTTGCTAGTAAGCGACCCGTATTATTTACCGCTAATTAGTTAATTACAGTTAAAGCCACAAACAACCATAAGCACCACACTGAAGCTCTACTATCTAGGTTTAAGAAAGTTCAACCATTGCCAATTTCCACAAAAGTAACCGACGGCTATCCCTCCTAATTCACTCCCACCTTCCTCTCTTGCCTTATGGCATGGTTCAGGTGTCCACTGAGATGCGAGAGAATTACTGCACCATTTAGGTTCCTGACAAGCCAACCAACCACCCTTTCACGCCCGCCTTTCACTCTCCCTTGTCGAAGGAAAATATTGTAAGCACAAGAGCCCGCATTGTGTTTCGTCGCCATGGACACGCGGCAGCCGCGGTCAGGTTTGGAGCTGGGTGCAGCGGATGAATAGCACAGCGAGCAAGCATCTGAGCCACCGTGGCGTGTAGAGCCCTGGGGAATACATTGCCGTTAAAGAGAGGTTTATAATTCGGACCGGCCACAGTTACTGCAGTCCCTCAAAGAATGAGGCAATACAGCAAGAAATTGCTTACTATCGTTGCCGCAGGCACTAACAAGACATAAACACGGAGGACCGCCAGAGTTCAACAATCTACGCTGGCGCCACGTCAAGCACGTCGCCCACTTTTCTTACACAGTACAGACGGCACACAGCGCACACACGACGCGCACATGCACTCTGGTCTCGTAATGCAGTGTCCGCGCGGGGACGTGGTCATGGCGCAGCGCAGTTAAGCGGGCGGAGCAGCGATTCAGAAATTGATACTTTTCCACAGTCACCTGATCCATGCACGCTTGTTCGTGCATTAATCCAGCTGGAAGAATATGGCCGTGTGAGGTCTACGAAGTCATGCCGCCACACCGATCCGATCTGCCGCCACCACGCATTTTGCCCCCACAGAAGACAGGACACGATCTTCAAAAACGTGCCGTAAGACCAAGTCATCATTCGAGACAAAGTCATGATTCGCCGATCATTCGAGGCAAAATTCGCCAAAACGCTTGAGCTACAACATTATTTAAAACGGCGCGCACTGCGAAGTCTCCACGTGGCCGCACTGCAGCAAGGGGAAGAGGGAGCTACGGTCCGCGCAGTAATGCGGACTCCTCTGAGCAAAACCCTCTAGCCTGGCTGCTAGCTGAGGTCTATCACGTCTGGTGATAAGGCTGATGACGTCACCTCCCGTCACCACGCCTGCCTGCTCCGCTGTAGCTGTTCATCTGTGGCTTGATCGAGAACATCCTTCGCGCCCGTTCGGGAATGCGGCGCTTCTATAATATTTGTATCGGGAAAGCTGTGGTGTTGTACCCAAGTGTCTGGCAGACGTAAATGTAAACCCTGGCTGCGGCATGACTATTGGGCCCACATGGTGGTCGTAAAAAACGGTGCCGGGACATCCTGACAAAATACGTCGGAAGCCCCCTCTTCCAGTTGTCAGTGGTGTTGACTAGGTCGCGGAACAATGGTAACGTGAGCACGGTGCGCAATTCCCTCAGGCTGCGCAGGGTGAACCTGTCCATGTACGTAGGAAGACAAAGCGTGCGTCATTGTTTCATGGCACGCTCTCTTTCATTTCCGGTAGTGCGGAGAGCAGGAAGGGAGAAAAAGATGTCAAAGTGGAGAAATAAAAATTTTAAAATTGAAATTGGTTTTTCAAAGAAAGAAAAAAATTCAGCAGTACATGCCTCACACCTAGATGGCCACCACAGACCGCGCCCTAATGGAAGAGAGGACGGTGGGAGTGCAAGAAGGAAGAAAGCAAGTGCGCCGTCGTGGGAGTCTCCAGATTAAATTGACCACATGGGTTTCTAACGCGCGCTAAAATCGCATACCACAAGGGCTCCTTTTGCGTCCGATGATGGCGCAAAAATTGGTCAGCTGCGCTGTTCTTTCTTCTTTCCGTCACCCTTTTTGGCCCTCGCCCCCCGCGCTGTTCTGCGTTTTTCCGTTCTTCTCTGTCGTGCTCGCCACGCCGGCTGTGGCTGCGGTTACGATGAGCACTGATATAATAGACTGTTACTGCGCATTTTTCCTTTTTTCAAAAGTCGTAGTACCGGCGTTCAATGCCGCGTTGACGAGATGCGAAGAGGTGTCCACGACGGATGTTCGCGAAAATTTAGCGCCGAGGCTAGCTTGCAGATTCACCACGCCCACAGAAGTAGATGGCCCCCGTTCCGATGGAATAGTGGAAAGTGTTCTAATCTATATTAATGACTTGCCTCACTGCATGTCGTCCAGAGTAAGACTGTTCGCCGATGATTGCGTAATTTACCGTACCATTTCTACTGACACTGACCATCAAGCATTGCAGTCAGACCTCAACGCAATAAACAGATGGTGTTCAGACTGGCAAATGACCCTAAATCATACTAAAACTAAGTGCATGTCATTTACACACTCCTCTTCCCGTATTCCAACTTCATACTTTATAGGTAACAACGTTGTCGAACTTACTACCAGGTAAAAATACTTAGGAGTCAACTTGCAATCGGATCTAACATGGCATCATCACATCAACGTTACTCTTGCATCTGCTAACCGTACTTTCGGAATCATGAAACACAGACTAAAGCAAGCGCCTTCACATCTAAAGAAACTCGCGTACATCACGTTAATCAGGCCTAAAATTGAATATGCATGTGCCATCTGGGACCCGAGCCAAGACTACATTATACGTAACATTGAATCCCTGCAAAGCCGTGCTGCTCGCTTCATTTTTTCAGATTATTCTCCGTACTCCAGTGTTTCATCTTTAAAAATTCGTGCCGAACTGCATCCGCTATCACTACGACGGAAACACGCCCGCTTATCTCTCTTTCACAAACTTTATCATCATGATCGTTTGCGCGACGACTTCTTTCAGTCACCCCCTGTCATTTTTCCTCGCCGTGATCATCCCTGCAAAGTCAAACGCCCAGCATGCCACTCGGCCCATTACGCACAATCATTCATCCCCAAAACCATAGCTGACTGGAATAACCTACCATCAGATATTGCCACTGAAGTTAACACCGATCAATTTCATCAAATGCTGTGGACTCATATCAGAATTTGACGTCTCTGTGCGTTTTTGTGGTTAGCTGTTTTTTTTTTCAGGACTAATTTAATACCTGTGCATCTTGTTCGATATCGTATTGTAGTTTTTTCTTTTTGTGTTATCCTTGAACCCCCGGTGTTTCAATTTTCACACTTTTTTCTTATCTTTATTCGAACTTTAATCCGCTTCTAATATAGGTGTTTGCGTATTTTGGGGTTTTCTTGCTATGTTTGCTGAAATTGTTTATTCTTACTATTTTGTTTCTTGCATATTCTTATTAGTTTGTTTCGTGTGCCCCCCCTATGTAATACCCCATTGCAGAGGGCCTTTAGGGTATTTGAATAAATAAATAAATAAATATCCACAGTCAACACCACAGCGCTGGTAGTGATGGTGTTGACGGTTGTTGTGCTCCGACGACCAGCAATTGTGGTCGCGCGTGTATTGGAGATGGGAATGCTTCGACCAAGACGCCGGCGCCGCTTGTGGAGGACGCGGCTACATCAACTGCCGGATGTAGAGAGCATAGTGAAATACATTCGCTGTGGTTCACCTGCTGCTGAACCTAATTAGACAGCGAGATCTATGGCGTATTGGGCAACTATAAACGGCTTGGTGGTTGTAACGTTGAGTGCGTTCCGGACACTGGATAGTCAGCGCAGCCACGCAAGCAGCCCACATCTATCATCATCACCCCAAGTACCTATAAGCGCAATTCAGGCATCCACTGACCAAGGGAGCCAGTTATGCGTCTTTCCTTTCCTTAAAATCATCAGAGCGTAAAATGTTCTCAACACCAACGGCAATACCACAACGAACGTCTATGGCTCCAATGCTGCATTTCTGCCACAACTTGTTTATGCCAATGCATGCAGCGCGCATCTGTAACTGCGTCAACGTAGCTTAAAGCATGACTGAAATGTCCACTGTGACGAGAGGGTAGTTATGCCCCTTTCCTTTGATTTACAAGCTTCCGCTCCATTGGTTTCATAGCTTAAAGCGCGACCAAGGTGTCCACTGTCCCTTGGTGCCAGTTAAGCGTCTTTCCTTTGCTTTCGAAGCTCACGTCATTTGAAGGTGAAAACTGGTCGTACAGCGAAGGCTACTCGAGGTACGGTAGTATCGCTCTCACTTCAAAATCTGCTACGATTTTGAAGCTAAAATCTTTACTAGGCTCGTCAACACCGCGCTTCGCGTGAGCCGTATCCCTCGGAGTGACATCACGCACGGCGCATGCTCCATGCACAGAAAATCGGTTTTAAGGGAAGCAAACGACGCCTGTCTCTCTCATATCTCGGTGCATACCCAAACCGCGCCGTAAGGACCTTAAGGAAAATGAAGTGAAATGAAAATTGGTTTTAAGGAAAAGAAATGCCTGTCTCTCATATCTTGGTGTACACCCGAAAGGAGTGACGTCACACGTGGCACAAATAAAAATTATATAAAAGACAAGCAGTGCACCGGGCTACGGCCGCTTATCTGATTTTTCAGCCAGCGTCCGCTTCGGCGGACGCGGTTGTTGCCCCGACGCGCGTCTTTTCTTGCCTTTTTCTCTTTCCTCTGATATTTTAACTCTACTCTATCTGCACGTGGCAGCGGTGGTGGCTCGGCTGGAGCCAGTTGGCAGGCCCGTGCACTTTCCTTTTCATTCTTCTCTCAGTCGCAATAACAACAGGAAACTCTTATCTCGGTGGACAACCGAACCGCGCCGTAAGGGAAGAAAAATGAAAAGAAAATTGCTTTCAAAGAAAGCAAATGCCGGTCTCTTATATTTTGGTGTACACCTGAAAGGAATGCACACCACAGTACATGTCTCTAAAGCAACCTTCTAAGACAGCACCGTATTCACTACACGCGCGGCTCTTCCTACGCCTCACCGCAGCTTTTAAAAATTAAAAATTGGTTTTTGAGGCAAGGAAATGGCGCACTGTCTGTCTCACTTATCTCGGTGGAACCGCACCGTAAAGGAAGAGAAGGGGATAGGAGTGAAATAAAAAAAAGAAAGAAAGAGGTGCCGTAGTGCAGGTCTCCGGAATAATTACGACCATCTGGGGATCTTAACGTGCACTGACATCGCACAACACACGGGCGCGTCTGCGTTTCGCCTCCATCGAAACGCGGCCGCCGCGGTCTGGTTCGAACTCGGGTACTCCGGCTCGTTAGACGAGCGCCTTACCACTGAGCCACCGCGGATAGCCTAAGCCGCAGCTTTTCGCTTCGAGATATCCAGGCTTAGCCTTAGCTAAGCCAGAGCTAATTTTTTTTTCTTGTGGAGCTAACTATAGCGAAAGAAGCACGGCGAACATCAGCAGCATTACCGGGAGCGGGTAGAAAGATTCGGTTCATGAAGTGCTGATGAAGATGACCACGCCGCAAAAATTGCAAATTTGTTTTGTAGCGAGAGCTGTGCTGCGCTACCCAGTCGAGCATTTCGTCGTGAGCCTGTCAGGCCGATAGTGCGCATGCTCGAAACCAGAGTGGAGCAGCATGTCCGAGGCGCATGACGTCAGTGTCCGCCACCGCCGCCGCGCGAGCAGCCCCGCCTACACCCGCCGGCGCTGTGCATGAATGCACATGGGCGGCAACAGGAGAAGGACAGCAGGTGCGCTTCACGACGTCAGGGCTCGGCCACCGCCGCGGCTGCGTGTGGGGTCGTGTGGATAAACTGTGTGTGTACAGCTGTGTGTATAAAATCTGAGGTGATGCGACTCGGTGTATCAGAATATCTTTGCATGGGTGCAAAAAGGGAGACAATAACAAGCTCGACAACATGCGTAACCATAGGCCGTCGGCGTTCCTTGCGTTCATTGGGGTTGGCGTTGCCGTTTTAGGCGCATAACTGCCTCCCTGCGTCAGTGGACGCCTGAAGAGCGCTTTGAGGTACGTGGTATGTTGAGAGAGAGAAAGAGAGATGTGAGCTGCATCGCACTGTAGTTGTAGGCCGCAGCGTTCCTTGGGTGAGCATCTAGCGATCAACTTTAACTTCCACATATCAGGGTGGCAGGGTGGGCACGCTGGCTCTCTAGTGTCCGGAACGCACTCAACATAAGAGACGCCAACCCGCGTATACGCTGTAGCCCGATACGCCATAGATTTTGCTCTCTAACCAGGTTCAAAAGTAGTTGAACCGCACCTATTTTTTGTCAAAAAAATCGCTGTGGCTTAGCTTGGTTAAGCCCGGTAATTGCGAAAGCAATACCCGTACCTGCACCATGGTTCAGCTCGTAGTGTAGCTGGTGGTGGTGCTTGTGGTTACATTTGTGGTGATGCATCGGTTATACAATCCAATCCAAACGAAACGAAACCGAACCTAACCAAACCAAACCAATCCAATCCATTCCAATTCAATCTAATCCACTCCAATCCAATCCACTACTATACAATCCAATCCAATGTAATGTAATCTAATCCAATCCAATCCAGTCCAATCCAGTCCAAGCTAATCCAATCTAATGCAATCAAGGTCAAATGAAGGTCAATGGTGGTCACCGCCGCGGCACGGCAAAGGCGTGAAAGTGCAAGTAGTATTGCTTTCGGAATAAAAAAATGACGTAGTAGCTGTCTCACTACTCAGCTGCCACTTCAAAGGGCCTTACGTGAGGGGAGGAAGTTGAGAGCGAGAGAGAAAAGGTTCCGCAATGCTTTCGAATCCGTGGCTACCTTCAACGTGCACTGCTATCAATCAGCACTTACGCGCATTGTGTATTTATCGAAACCTGGCAGCCACGCTCAGGTTCAAGCCTCAGTACTCCGTACTAGTGCAGCGGGCCAGCCGGCTTTAGCTGATTTATGCACTAAGCCATTACGGTAAGCTCTACATTTTTTATTGCGTTAGCAATACTACTGTAGATTTCGCCTCGTCGCGTAGCCCTGGTCGGTAGAGAGGGATGACCTTGAACAGCGTTGCTTTAGCAGCGCACCGCCAGATGGCAGTGCCGTCGGCGCGCCGCGCGGGAGCAGAACCGAGCAGTTTGCTGTGTCTACGAAAGATGACATGACGCCAGTACGAGGTCCGCCACTTCTGACCTTCGTAGCCGGCGTTAGCAGCATTGGCGCGCAGTGCATCAATGGTATTCGAATGATATCGGTTCAGCGATTAGCCTAATTTCTATTCAGACTACATAAATAAACAACACCGAGTAGGAAATTGGTCGAGTTGGGGAATCGACCCAGGCTCTCCAGAGTGCGAGACGACCAAGATAACTTCGCCATGCCGGCTGGATGAATTTGAATGAACAAAGGCGCGTCTAATGAATACGGTGTCTTCGTTCACTCCCATCGTTCTTCCTTTCCGTTACTGCGAGGTTCATGTGTCCACCGTGATATGCGAAACAGATACATTTACTTTCCTCAAAAGCCAATTTCCCGACGAGCAGGCGTACAGCCAAACGGGCGATGGCGTTCTGTGTACTCCCTGGCAGCGTGGCGGAATGTTCACGTGACCAAATATAGCGGCGCCCATGCTCCCACGCTGTAAAGCGTCTATAAATGCGCGCTTGCATTGGCGTGAATGCTATCTGACCTCGCTTCGGCGAGTGCGGCTTCGGCCGCTTATCTGTGTTTTCAGCAGCGTCCGCTCCGGCGAACGCAGTTGTTGCTGCGACGCGCGTCTTTTCTTTCCTTTTTCTCTTTCCTCTGCTCTTCTAACTCTCCTCTATCTGCACGTGGCAGCGGTGGTGGCTTGGCTCGAGCCAGTAGGCAGGCCCGTGCAATTTCCTTTTCATCCTTCTCTATCAGTCACAACAACAACAACAACAACAGCGTGAAGGCTTTGTTATGCAGTCTTCTAAGGAGAAGTGACAGCGACAGGAAGAAGCGAGAAACTGACAACGTGCAGAAGAGAGGCCAGAACAGCGTGAAGAACGTCTAGCAAAGCCTCGTGCTAAGGATGCAGCTCAGCGAAAACGTTCTATTCGCAGAGTGGCTTCTCGTCATCGGTCACCGATGAATCTCAACAAATGGCTACTCAGGAATGCCGCAATGCTACCAGGCGAAGACAACGCGCCGAAGAATCACCAGAAGAACGCGCGCTCCATTGCTAAAGCAATTTACCTGGTTCGACCGGAACAAAACCACTGCCAACTTTTTTAAACGGCCACAGAACACAGTTGTGCATTTTATTTTTTTGCCTTTGCCCCCAACGATTTTCAGGGGATATTGTCTTGTCTCTATTGCATTTATCTTCTCCTTTTACATGCTGATAACAACTCTAAAAAATTAAATCACCGAAGCGCAACTATTGCCGCTCGGCAGTGTTTGTCCATATGATTGGGACTGTGCAGGTATTATCGCGCTGGTTATTCGGCGCAATAGACCGCTCTTTTACTAATGGCGATCAGACGCGAATGTGTTCTAAAGGCGGCTGCAAGATCAGTACCTCTTCGCTTTCGTGAGCGTATTACTCGCCTGTTACTTGTTGCGGGTCGTCTTGGTTTGCGCCGCGGTGGCTGGCGGTCGCCTTCAAAGGAGCTGGTCACTTTCCTGCCGGGACATTTGAATTTTATTCTTCGGAGAGGAGAGAGAGAGAGAAAAACTTTATTTCAGGAGGAAATCGGGGTACGCCCCAGGGTCCCCGCACCACCACCCTGCACTCAAGTGTTTATGTTCCTACGGTCCATGATACTGGCAGCCCGGCTGGCGGCGATGGTCGGCACGGCCGGGTACTCCGAGCGCAGCAGGGTCTCCCAATCCTACCAAGTCATCAGGTTCTCTAGGTCCCGCGGGGGAGGGTCCGCCGGGCAGAGGGAAAGGATGTGGAGGGAAGAAGCGAAGGGTTCTGGGCATAGGGCGCAAGCAGGAGTGGGGAAGGAGGGATGATAGTGGCACAGAATAAGGGGTGAGGGGAGAAAGTTTGACTGTATTCTGCGCCAGAGTGATGCTTGTTTGTTATCTAGGGAGGAGTGGGGTGGGGGTAGAGCTGGCGTGAGGATCTGCAGACCTGTATCAGCTCGTTGAATGAGTGCATTCGCTCCTTTGTGAATCTCCAATCCGAGGCCACCTAAGCCCGGCTTAAAGAACCTCGGGCTAAAAGGTTGCGGCCTCGTTTCCGGTATTCCCGGAGTGCGCAGGCACCCATATCAGCTGCACTTGTCGGGGTGGGGGTGCATCGGGCGCATCCAGTATGCCAAAAGCTTGGACATGGATTCGGCCTCGAGCAAAATTTAAAATCGCAGTTTTAGACTCACATAAAATGTACCGGGCTTCCGTGCGGGGGATAGCAAGTGCAATGGCGGCTTCCTCTGCTGCCTCTGGGGAGGTGTGAGGAGGGAGAGGTAGTGTGAGAAGGGCGGATAAAGAGGAGTCCACCACAGCTGCTGTCGCTTCATAACCCGCGCAGGTAGCGTCCACCCATACGGCGTCCGGCTCGGAGCCGTACGCTTAATGGAATGCCTTCGCACGGGCTCTGCGGCGCAGCTCACGGTGGGACGGGTGCATATTCCTCGAGAGCAGCCTGATGAGGAGCTACCGGTGAAGGGGTCGTGGGATGGCCAGGAGGGTTGGGTCGTTGGCCGGTATTCTGATTCCGAGCGAGTCCAGGATATATCGACTAGTGGAGGTTTGTGTGAGCCTGATGTATTGGGCCTGCCGGTGCGCCTCGACCAGTTCCCCGATCGTGTTGTGGAGGCCCAGGCCTAGTAATCTCTCTTCTCCATTAGCGCGGTTTAACGTCCCAAAGCGACTGAGGCTAAGAGGGACGCCGTGGTAATGGGCTACAGAAATTTCGACCATCTGGGGTTCTTTAACGTGCTCTGCGAGCGGAAAGTACAGTGGCTTCTACAATGTAGCCTCCATCGAAGCTCGACCGCCCCGGCCTGGATTGAACCCGCGTCTTTCGGGTCAGCAGCCGAGCGCCATAAGCACTGAGCCACTGCGTCGGCTTTGAGAGTTTCTCCGGCAATATTCATGCCCATTTACTTCAATTAACATCGATCGTCTTGTTATGGTTTTTAGGACAAACTGGTGCATGGGTCTTTTTGTATTTTTTTTCTGTGTCAAATTATTGCCGGCGTTTTCACTGTACTGTGAACAGGTATGCTAACCTGTTTCACATAAAGTAAGCAAATGAATGAATGAGCATATTTAGTTACAAAGGGAGGCTAAAGGCAATTTGTTGGGGAAGTGCGTTGTTAAGGAAGGGAAAGGCAGGGGTCTATTGATACATGAAAGGATGACACGGGTGGTCTAGTGACGCTTTACATTGCTTTCTAGAGGCCACTTGCGTTAGCATATGGGCCAATATATGCCCAAATGTCGTTCACTCCGGCTTCGGTCACTGCACAGAAATCCTCATCATCGGTGGGAGAGCCATGCTTGGCGACGAGGTCGTCGCATCCCTTGCGGAATGCTGAACAATGCCAAACTAGGTGGTACAGGTCAGCACGACACATAGTCACAGTACTGGTACTTTATGACGTCTACATTGTCCCCTTGATGCCAGCGAGGGCCCGTAAACCATTTACGGATAATGTTTGGCGTGCAGGCGGCATCGGCGATGAGACAGCAGTCTCATCACCCTTCTTTATGAGAGCGAAAAACTCTAATTAGAGAGTAGCGTTAAAATACTTGTAATTATCTTCGCGCAGAATATGCTGGGACGTGCATATTGAACCTGTTTCAGGGAAGCTATCTCGTGTTGTTGGTATGACGGCGCGACACAGAGCTATATTTCCTTTGAGGGAATCGGTGAGCGCTAAAAAACACACGGAAAAGGGACGAGCACAGAGGACGAAGCGCTTTCTAACAACTGTTTTAATCTCAAAAGGAACATGACTATACACACACATTCGACGTCAAATCATGCACAGAAGAGGGAGAAAAGCACGCGCTGAAAGTAATCAAGGAAAAAGGAAAACAGGTTAAAAACTACGCGCGCTTACAACAGCCGAAGATTACTATTTTTGAGATAGGTTAATTCAGTTCCTCCTAACGTCACTGAAAGGGAGATGACGCATTGCTTATCTGCATCAACGTGCATTGCGAAAGCCTCGATAATTTCTCTTTCCCCTCTGTTTCTAGCCCTACCTGTTACCTTGGTGTTTTTTAGCAGTAGTATGAATTTACAGTGTGCAGAATAAGGTGCCATATTCCCGGATTTTGCAATTTGTTCACATGATCTTTCATGTTCCCGGAGCTTCTTGTTAAGGCATCTGCCCGTTTGCCCAATGTAAGTTCGTTGGCAGCTGAGCGGAATGCTGTAAATGACGTGTTCGTCACACTTTACATAGGTGTTTTCGTGTTTGATGTTGCACCCAGGTTTCTTTTTGTGGTCTTCAGTCACGTTGACCTTTTTACACATTCCAATGAGCTTATTGGGAGCTGAGAAATCCACGTGGACCACGTACTTGTTGGCTGTCCTCGTTATCCTGTGGGAGATATTGTGAACATACGGCATCACGGCAGGGCGTCCCTCGTAGCTCGTTTTCTTAGTTTTGTGGGACCCAGTAACTTCTCTTAGTAAGCTGTCAGCAATGCCGCAAAGTAGCTGCTCCGGATAACCGCTTTCCTTCAATCGGGAGACCTGTTGGTCTACGCTGCGAATTATCGAGTGGGGGCAAGATTTTTTTATAGCTAGTTTAAGGCAAGACGAAGCGACAGCTCGCTTTACAATTCTGGAATGACCGGAGTCAAACCGCAGCAGCGGTTTTTCTGCTCTAGGCTTGTAGACCCAGCAAGTGTGATTGCCGCAGCAAGTCATCAGCAGGTATAGGAATCTAATCTGACTGTCCTTAGGGGTTTCAGAAGTGAACTGGAGGCCAGGAAAAGCTATCTTCTATTCATTAAGAATGCTTTCCGCGTTTATAGAATCAATTGGGCTGTTGGGAAGGCAAAGCAAGTAATCATCAACGTACCTAAAGCAGGTTAAAATATGTGCATTTAGGGTGCTCGATATCCTCCGGTTACCCTGTGCCAAGAAAATGTCAGACAACACAGGCTCCAAACAAGATCCAATAGTTATGCCTCCCTTTTGCAAAAACAATTCACCTTCAAATTCTACGTCCAAGGCGCATGGGTAGCATTGAATCAATTTGAGAAAGCAGTTGACATTCATGCCACAGCCCAACAGCCCAATTGATTCTATAAACGCGGAAAGCATTCTTAATGAATGGATGATAGCTTTTCCAGGCCTCCAGTTCACTTCTGAAACCCCTAAGGGCAGTCAGATTAGATTCCTATACCTGCTGATGACTTGCTGCGACAATCACACTTGCTGGGTTTACAAGCCTAGGGCAGAAAAACCGCTGCTGCGGTTTGACTCCGGTCATTCCAGAATTGTAAAGCGAGCTGTAGCTTCGTCTTGCCTTAAACTAGCTATAAAAAAAAAAAATCTTGCCCCCACTCGATAATTCCCAGCGTAGACCAACAGGTCTCCCGATTGAAGGAAAGCGGTTATCCGGAGCAGCTACTTTGCGGCATTGCTGAAAGCTTACTAAGAGAAGTTACTGGGTCCAACAAATCTAAGAAAACGAGCTACGATGGACGCCCTGCCGTGATGCCGTATGTTCACAATATCTCCCACAGGATAAGGAGGACAGCCAACAAGTACGGAGTACACGTGGTTTTCTCAGCTCCCAATTAGCTCATTGGAATG
This sequence comes from Amblyomma mixtum, assembly GCF_055824585.1. Lineage (NCBI taxonomy): Eukaryota > Metazoa > Arthropoda > Arachnida > Ixodida > Ixodidae > Amblyomma > Amblyomma mixtum. The sequence goes on along the minus strand of NC_143020.1, from coordinate 23,762,480 downwards.
TGTAAAAAGGTCAACGAGACTGAAGACCACAAAAAGAAACCTGGGTGCAACATCAAACACGAAAACACCTATGTAAAGTGTGACGAAAACGTCATTTACAGCATTCCGCTCAGCTGCCAACGAACTTACGTTGGGCAAACGGGCAGATGCCTTAACAAGAGGCTCCGGGAACACGAACGATCATGTGCACAAATTGCAAAATCCGGGAATCTGGCACCTCATTCTGCACACTGTAAATGCATACCACTGCTAAAAACACCAAGGTAATAGGTAGGGCTAGAAACAGACGGGAAAGAGAAATTATCGAAGCTTTCGCAATGCACGTTGCTCCAGATAAGCAATGCGTCAGCTCCCTTTCAGTGACGTTAGGGGGAACTGAATTAACCTATCTCAAAAATAGTAATCTTCGGCTGTTGTAAGCGCGCGTAGTTTTTACCTGTTTTCCTTTTTTCCTTCATTACTTTCAGCGCGTGCTTTTCTCCCTCTTCTGTGCATGATTTGACGTCAAATGTGTGTATATAGTCATGTTCCTTTTGAGATTAAAGCAGTTGTTAGAAAGCGCTTCGTCCGCTGTGTTCGTCCCTTTTCCGTGTGTTTTTTAGCGCTCACCAATCCCTTCAAGTATTTATTTCCAACTAGCCCCAGTAGTAGCTCTTTTGATTTCCTTTGAATATAAAGCTTCTTGTTTACAATACTCTCTTTTTTTTTCTTTGTATTATTGTGTTATGGTATGGGGTATCACGACACGCACAAATCTTGAAAGAATACATATACTGCAAAAAAAATTGTTCGAGCACTTTTTAATGTACCGCATAATTCCCATACTTCAGAGATATTTTCGAAAGCAAAATAATACGCGTGTTTAATCTTTATAACTATAAGTTAAGTGTGACGTTGAAATGAGAGATGAAAGAAAATATAAAGTTTTTCAACAATTTTCGGATCTCGATAAAAACACACATTTCTACACCACCCGTTACCCAGAAGCGTGGAAGGTGGTCACTGCGCGGGAACATTAATCTCTGCAAAAAGTGTCACACACACTGCCAACCCTTTTAAATTCATTCCACAAATCCGGTATAGATTTACATACAATTTCTGTACGAACCCCTCGCAAACGTTTCATTAACAATCCTTGCTTACAATAACAACTAAAAGTGTTATCTTCCCTTTTCTACGTTTACCTTTTGTGGCTATCAAGTGTACGTGCATTAATTTTGACTGTTAAGCTTTCTGCAAGGTTGTTTTTTTTTCTTCTACCGCTGCCTGCGTTGTAGTGAGGCTGCGGGCTTCAGTCAAGTCGCTAGGTTATCAAGCGGCTTTTACCCGCAGACTCCCCCATCACTGATGAAAATAAACAAGTTAATATTATTATTACTATTATTAATGTTATTATTAATATTAATATTATTATTATTTATATTATTATTATTATTATTATTATTATTATTATTATTATTATTATTATTATTAGTAAAAAATGGAGCTCCACGATTTCCACGAAGGTGACATAGTTGCGGCCCATCGTCTTGCTGCCAAAAAGGATAAGACACCACCTGTTCTCGTTCGCTTTGCGTCCCTATCCGTACGTGATAAATGGCTTCTCGCTCGAGGGAAGCTTAGTTCACTGGCAGAACAAAATGTCATCCCCTCCGTGATGTTCTTGAACGAGAACTTGACACAGGCAAATAAGGAGCTGTTTTGGATGACTCGGATCAAGGCGAAACAAATGGAGTACAAATACGTGTGGACAAAGAATGGCAAAATCTTTGCCAGAAAGGAAGAGGGCAGCTCCTTATTAAGGTAGTAACCAAAGAGGATATCCAGAAACTGATCTAAGATGTCTGTGCGGTTTCATTCCATTGCCAATTGTACCGCTCATAGCTCGGTATTTGAAAAAACCTCGCGTCTTTTTCTGTTATACATGTAAACATACGCAGTATAAAGATATACTGGGACCACTTTTTAGTCAGTGTTCGGGATATCATTCATCTTATCGAGGTTTTCGTTCTGACGGAAATAAACATTTCTGACAACTTGACACATCAGATTCGTCTTCCTGGGTATCAAGAATACTACGTTACGAGACCCAAAGGAAGGGGCGGCGGCATAGCGGTCTCTATCAAATTACGATGGTCATCCCTACCCGCTCAGATAGAATTTAAGACAGCTGAGTCACTTGCACTTGATCTGGAGCTATCCGGAAGGACGATAACTCTAGTTGCTGTTTACAGGCCACCATCAGAGCATGCTCCATCCTTTTTAGAAGAATTAAAGCAATATTTAGAGAGGTTACCATCTTCCACTAATTTATGCCTAATAGGAGACTTCAATATCGACACCTTGAAAATCGACAAAGCCTTGGCGAATGATTATTTAAACATATTAGCTGAATATGGAGTGGAATCGCTAGTCCATGAGGCAACCAGAGAAGAACTTATATGCTACAGAACTGTAGTGTCATGCCTTTACCATGTGCTAGTCCGGTCTCCCGGCGGTATGAGCGTGGACTCCGTGTTAATTACCGAAAAACTGGCAGACCACTACTTCGTTGGCTGTAAAATCTACTCTGCTCAAGAGCCATGTTTGCGACCCGTTTGGAATACTTGTTAAGAAATAACCGACAGAGCTAAGCTTGACCGATTAATCTCACAACAAAATTGGAAAACGTTACACTCAAGTTCATGTCCAGGTACGTCCTATAAGAGGTTCCTAGAAATATTTTCTGATATTCGTGACAAGTGTAAAAAAACAGTTTCAGTCATAAAGCGCCATAACAATCTACACTGGTTGAATCATAATATAATAAAGGTTATAAAAGAAAAAGAACTTTGGAAGAAATGCAGACAATCGCCAAATAACCAGTCACTAAGGGATTTGTACAGAGCCACGAGAAATAAAGTCACGGCAATGCTGCGGGCTTCAAGACGGCAACATTATAACACCCAATTTTCAGCTTCTAAGAATAATGCAAAGAAAACGTGGATGCTGGTAAATGAGCTGCGTGGTTGTCAATCGCACAGTTACATTGATAACATTAAAAAAGGATTCGGAGAGATATCGTCGGAAGTTGCAAAGAGTCTAAATGACCACTTTTCGTTCGGGCCTCAAGCTATCAGTCAACGCTCCCATTATCAGGCGCCAGCGAACCTTACTACTGACTCGGCCTACCTACCACCACTTGATAAGGAAACTTTAGTGCACATTGTTCGACAGTCTCGGAAAAGACGCGCTGTTGGTGTGGATGGCATAACTGCGGACGATATCTGGCGGAATCTGCCGGTATTGACGGAACCGGTTGTTTTTATTTTGAACACCATTTTAGAGACGGGCCTGATACCCGATGAAATGAAGCAAGCACGCATCATTCCCCTATACAAAAAGGGAGAGCCTTCGAACCCCGCAAATTATCGCCCGATATCTGTACTGCCTATACTATCTCAAATTCTAGAAAAACATGTTCTCGATGTTATGTACAGCTTTGTAGAAAAGCATAACTTGCTCACACCTTCTCAATACGGATTCATAGCAGGTAGCGGTACCAATGTGCTCTTCGAAAGCCTATCAGATTTGCTACATGAAACTTTTGAGCGAAACCAGATTGCATGTGCTCTCTTCTTGGATTTAGCCAAGGCCTTTGATTCCGTCAGTCGGGACATACTGTGCAGCAAGTTGTATAGCTATGGCTTCCGCGGCCAGTTTCATGATTTTTTGCGTAATTATCTCTCGCAGCGGTCGCAGTTACTCTGTTTAGGAGAATTTAGAAGTACCATAAAATTCACTCAGACGGGTGTACCGCAAGGATCAGTGTTATCACCGTTACTATTTAACATTTATGTTAATGATTTTAGCTCGGCCATTCGATACAGTAATATTTATCAGTATGCCGATGATACACTTATTATTGCTAGGCATATGAATTACAAGGGCGCTGTGTCACTGCTTCAGTTAGACATAACTGAAACCATGGCATGGTTTCAAGAAAACAAGATAAATGTGAACCCAACCAAGACACAACTGGTATGTTTTCACAATCCGTTGCGAACTATCAGTACACAAATACCTGTGTACCTTCATTCCCACAAATGCCCGTCCAGCGCATGCCCACCCGTTCAGTACACTGATTCAGTAAAATATCTGGGTGACTACTTTGACTCTGACCTGGCTTGGAACAAACACATGTCCTTTGTCTGTACTAGACTTCGACAGATTGCTTGCATGTTGTACAGATTGCAATCGCTTGTTCCTTTACGTGTAAAAAAATGATCCTACACTCCTTAGCATACTCTGTCATACGATATGATATAGCCTGTTTTTCAATTGTTCGTTGTTTTGGAAAAATAAAATTAATGGGCTTCTGAAGAACATTATTAGAAGTATTGCTTATAACACCAACCCCCCTGCACCTGGTATTATATTGTTTAAATATCTAAAACTTCCAGACTTTGACACCCTTTTTCTCTCCATCATTGTTCCCAATTACTTTTGGAATACTGACTTTCGTCAGCGACGCAGCATCGGTAAAGCTTAACGTGCCGATACAGGTTTTGTGATACCTCCTATAAGAACACGTTACGGAAAAAGCCTTAGAAAATACTACATTCCTATGACCTTTAATGACCTTCCTGAGACAGTATTACAACAAACTACACGATCCGGAATCAAAAGATCTTTAATGAAACTTCAAAGATAGGTGGTGCATAGTGCTTTTGGTCTGTATTTTATGATGTTTTGGAGCATCCGATGCAGTTTTGTTCCTTTCTGTGTATGTGCGAAATGGCATTGCTCAGTGTGATGTGCTTTTCTTTTATTTTGTCTGACTGATTTATGCTAATACATTTCAAGTGTATTGAACTTAAAAAAAAAATTCTTTAACATATTTATAAGATAAATTATGAGTTTTCAGTGTGTACTCCAAAAGTATATTTGGCTGTCTGTTAATCTGAACAAGCGCATACCATTTGTTTTTGAATTAAGAATCTGCCCCGCTGCCGGGCTCTGCCATACAAGCCATGTAGAGGCTTCGGCAGGCCCGGTAAGTTATCATGTGTATACTATGAGGACTAATAAAATTATTATTATTATTATTATTATTATTATTATTATTATTATTATTATTATTATTATCTGCTTATGCCGTGTGACAGCAGCTGAGGTAGCAAGGTAACCCGGTGGCGTAACGGCCGTAAGTCGTGCACGCCTCCTCTGTTTGGCACGCTCTAGTCGGCACGTTAAGAGAACCAATTTGTTGGAAATATCAGCAGGGTCTTCGGTAACGGCCGGGTATGCCAGCGGAGGAAGGAACGAGATACTCTCCCGAGCCGCGTTGTGATTGGACTGGTTCCCGTCGTCACCGCCCGTGTATCCAGCGATCCGCGCGAGGCGGATGCGCACGTTGCGTGTTGAGGGGGTTCTGATTATAGAAGTAATCTGCTGTGCAAATGGGTGAGTCGTGAATGGTTTGTGGAGCTCGCGTACAGCTTCATGTGAATAAGAGAGTATTCGGATATTGCGCGACATGTCAGTTTGTAGCAACTGATTACCGACGAGAACGTTTTCCACCTGCAGTAGAGCGCCGTATATAGCGAGCAGTTCCTCTTCCTTTATGCACCCATCGGGTGCACGAATAGTACGGCAGCCTTTGAAATTGAGATTCTCATGGCTGCGCCATGCCATTGATATGGCGCCGTCTTCTAGAGATGGATCTACGTATATGTCCTCCTCATCTTGTTCTCCACCAGCAGCCGTGAGTCGAGCTAAGTACAGCCGGGCCGGAGTTTGCGCTCTGGGTGAAGCCGTTTGTCGTAGCGGCCGAGGTGAGGACGAAGCCTGGGCGGAGCCGGCCGGCCTGCATAATCAACTGGTGCAGAGAGCTGGCGTCCCAGCGTTCCAAAGCGCGTCCTTTTTCCGTGCAAGTTCGGCGTGTTTCCTGCCGAGTTACAGTTTTCTCAATGATTTTTTGTATAGGAAGAAGAGGCACTGGTTCCTCTAGAGCCGTGATGCGCGTATGTCGTGGTAGACCTCTTATGGTGCGTAACTTGGCCCTGTGCAGCCGAGCTAGGCCTCCGCAGATTTTCGTCGTCAATTGGTACGCGGGGATGCCGTAGAGAATCTTGCCAACTGCTACCCTCATGAGCCATCGTCTGACAGGCCTCCTGACTTGCACCGCCATACTTGTGTGACATAATAGCGGTGAGCTGTAGGGTACACTTCCAGGTGCTCACCGCTGAGCTCGACCACGCTAAGGAGGAGCATGGCTACAGCTCGCCATGCATGGAGATACAGGCGCCAATCTCGCAGCAAGCCACATTCTCTGAAATACGCTTCGGTGCAGACTGAGCACAGCGTCAGTTTCTAAAACTCCTGCCACCTTCACTTCTCGCGCATAAGTATCAGTATCAAGTATCACTGAGATAAAATCACTGCTGGGCTGGGAACCGTTAAACACCAGAAGAAAAAAATTGAGACTTAAATTCTTCCACCGCATCTTCTATAATTAAACAGGAATTGATAGCCATAACTACCTTTTGGAACCAACTTACGTCTCGACTCGGCAAGACCACTCCAAGAAGGTGCGCGAATACAATACTAACACAAACAGTTTTTCTAAATCATTCTTTCCAAAAACTGTGAAAGACTGGAACTTGCTGCCGGAAGAGTGTGTTTCAGTCTTTGATAATCGCGATTTTTACTGCCGACTGTATTCCTGACAATCTAATCCTTTCCTACTATTGTTTAAGATTTCTGTTACCTTTAATAATGTTTACTTATTGTTTTGTTTTACTTTGATGTTAACTTCGCTTAATGTTCTTGTTGCTTTTAGTGTGAAAATGAATACGTTGTTTTGAAACTGTCTCCCCTGCGATAATGCCTACGAGGCGACCCAGGTATTCTGTAAATAAATAAATAAATAAACAAATTGTAGTGAATTACAATTAACGCGCCTGAACTATTATGAATGCGCCTCAGGTTGCCTCGATGGCAGACGAAGAAGTTGACGACGAAGTGTGCCGGCGCGCGCGGCTCCAGCTCTCTGGCTGTGTAGACTGACTGTGATTTTGCTGCCGTCCGCTCAGCTGTTTGGTGAACTGTACAGCTGAGGTCACTAGTACGCGAACCCCCTTTCATTTGGTGGAGGTTGCGGTCGTCTGACGCCCTGGACCTTCGCAGCCGTCTTCTCCCGCCGCTCACAATGCCTAAGGACTCCGTGCCCAGTCCTGCACCACCCACCCCGACCGTTCTGTGCGCTGGAGCGCTGCGGCAGCGTGATCCCGCTTTCTTCAGTGGCACCGGCGACGATGACGTCGAGGATTGGCTGGCCTCGTATGAACGGGTGAGCACCCATAACAAGTGGGACGATGCACTCAAACTCAACAACGTCATCTTCTACCTTTCGGACGTTGCGAACCTATGGTTCAGAAACCACGAATCCGACATCCCCACGTGGTCAGCTTTCAAGTCCAATTTTTCTGATGTATTTGGCAGGCCTGCGGTGCGCAAGCTGCGCGCGGAACAACGCCTGCGAAGTCGGGCGCAGCTGCCTGGTGAAAATTTCACCAGCTACATAGAGGACGTTGTGAACCTGTGCACACGAGTTGATGCCTCTATGTCTGAGCGCGCCAAGATTGAGAACATTTTGAAAGGAATCGACGACGATGCGTTCCAGATGCTTCTGGCACGCAATCCCACCACAGTGGCCGAGGTCATTACTCATTGCCAGAACTTTGACGAACTTCGGAAGCGACGCAACCTCACCCGTTCTCCGCTCTCGCAGCAGGAATCGCTTGCTTCCCTCACATCTGACACCGACCCGGCGCAACTGTCACCGCAGATAAAGCAGTTTGTTCGGGAGGAAGTCGCGCGTCAGCTCTCGTTGATGCCCTCCAGTCACGACGCTGCGACTCCTCTGGTGGCGCCATTGCAGGAGGTCATCCGCCATGAAGTTGCCGAGGCTATTCCTACTGCACATCCAGTCTCTTCGGTTGCTCCCTTAACCTACGCCGAGGCTCAGTATCCCCAACCATCTCCTATACCCGCCCGGATGACCTACGCAGAAGCAGCGGCGCGCTCCGTGCCCCTGACTGTTCCACCTCGTCAGCCCGTCCTGCGCCCCGCCCCGTCTCTCCGACCAGCCCCGGTTTCTTCGCCGTCTCCGCAGCGGCTTTACAACCCTTGGCGCACATCGGATAACCGACCCATCTGTTATTCCTGTGGGTACGCGGGACATGTCGCCCGCCACTGTCGCCGTCGCATGGTGGCATCGCCAACCATCTCAACCCCTGTGCATCCATCCCAGATGTTTTATTCGGCTTCTCCATCCTCGCCGCTAGACGCGTACGCCCCCGACCGTCGTGCTTACGAGACACGACGTTCTCCATCACCGCGCCGTCGCTCACTGTCACCAATGCGCCGTCGCCCTCCCTCCGCTGAAGAGGGAAACTAAGATCCGCAGTTCCGGAGGCAAGAACTGCGCGCTGTTCGAAAAGCTCAAGGCCTCCGTTTTCCCCACGCAACGTTCTTCAGGTCATCGTCGACGGACTGCCGGTACATGCGCTTATAGACACGGGTGCCTCAGTATCAGTGATTCACGAAAAACTCTGCCGCCGCTTGCGCAAAGTCACGACGCCATTTACGGGTCTCTCGCTCCGCACCGCTAGTGAACAGTGCATTGCCCCTCTCGCCTCGTGCACAGCGCGAGTCATCATTGACGATATATTGTATTCAGTCGAATTGTTGGTGCTGTCCTCATGCTCACATGACATAATTCTCGGGTGGGACTTTCTGTCACACAACAACGCCGTCATCGATTGCGCCCGCGCTGAAGTTGAATTTTCCCCTTTGTTTGACGAGCTTACTACTGAAACCTCTGCCCCATTGCCACTCAAGGTCACTATCGCTGAAGATGTTGAAGTAGCGCCGGGAGCATCTGCCCTTGTTTCCCTGTCGTGCCGTGCCGCGTCGGATGACACCGTTTTATTTACGCCGTCTGCTTCCTTTGTACGCCGGAAGAACCTGCCGCTACCTTCTGCTGTCCTCGATGTTCGGCGGGGTGTCACGAAGATGCTGCTCTACAATCCATCCTCGTGTGCCCTTACCCTGCTACCTGGTGAGTCCCCTGGCTGCATTCAACCTGTTTGCCTTCTCTCTGCCCTTAATGTCCACGAGGCAGCCAGCGGTCCCTCTCTAAACGCCATGCATTCCGAGCTCGCTACTGAATCTGATCCTGACGAACTTTTCCGCGCCGCCATCGACGATACTCTTCCGTCCACCTACCGTCAGCAGCTTTCAGCCCTTCTCCACACTTTCCGCTTCGCTTTCGATGCAGCCCATCAGCCTTTAGGCCGTACATCAACCGTGGCTCATCGCATTGAGACCGGCTCCCACCCGCCTTTTCGGCAGCGCCCCTATCGCGTGTCTGCGGCTGAGCGTCAAGTGATAAGTGAGCACGTTGAAGACATGCTGCACCGTGGCGTCATTCGTCCCTCTCACAGCCCTTGGTCTTCTCCGGTGGTGCTGGTCAAGAAGAAAGACGGTTCTATCAGATTTTGTGTCGATTACCGGCGACTGAACAAAATTACCCACAAAGACAATTATCCGCTTCCCCGCATCGATGACGCTCTTGACTGTCTCCAAGGCGCCGAATACTTCTCCTCTCTTGACTTGCGTTCGGGCTACTGGCAGGTCCCGATGGCTGCCGCTGACCGTGAGAAGACCGCATTCGTTACCCCCGACGGCCTTTACGAGTTCACCGTTATGCCATTCGGCCTGTGCAACGCGCCAGCTACATTCGAAAGAATGATGGATAACGTCTTACGGAAGCTGAAGTGGCATACGTGCCTCTGTTACTTGGACGATATCGTTGTCTTTTCGGTAGATTTCTCCACTCACCTCACGCGCCTGCAGCAGGTTCTGACTTGCCTCACCGACGCCGGCCTACAGCTTAATCTGAAGAAGTGCCACTTCGGCGCCCGGCAGCTAACCATCTTGGGTCACATTGTATCTAAGGAAGGCGTTCTCCCCGACCCGGCCAAACTTCGCGCTGTTGCGGAGTTTCCCAAGCCGACAACAATGAAGCAGCTTCGGAGCTTTATCGGTCTGTGCTCCTATTTTCGGCGCTTCGTCCGCAATTTTGCGTCGATCATTGCGCCACTCACGAAACTGCTTGGAACAGACAACCACCTGTCCGCTTGGTCCCCCGAATGCGAAGACGCGTTCACCACACTGCGCCGTCTTCTTACCTCGCCGCCCATACTTCGCCACTACGATCCGAGAGCCCCTACCGAGGTGCATACTGATGCAAGTGGCGTCGGCCTCGGAGCTGTCCTGACTCAGCGGAAAGATGGTTATGAGGAATACGTCGTGGCGTATGCGAGTCGGGTGCTCAGCAAGGCTGAATGCAACTATTCCGTTACGGAGAAGGAATGTTTAGCGATCGTCTGGGCACTCATGAAATTTCGACCCTATCTGTACGGCCGCCAGTTTGATGTCGTCACGGACCATCACGCGCTTTGCTGGTTGTCGTCTCTTAAAGACCCGGCCGGCCGCCTCGCCAGGTGGGCTCTCCGCCTTCAGGAGTTCGACATCCGCGTTGTATATCGCTCTGGCCGTAGGCACATGGACGCCGACGCTCTATCTCGATCTCCTCTGCCCACCGCCGCTGCATGCTCATCCGTGCCTGAACCCGTCCTCTCGCCTCTTACCGCCTCTGATATGCTTGCGGAACAGCGCAAAGACCCGTGGCTTGCGTCGATCATCGACGTCGTGACCAACGCTCACACTGCTGTGCCTTCGCGCACTCTACGCCGCCAGGCACCACATTTTGCGTTCCGTGATGGCCTGCTCTACCGCCGTAACTACACGCAAGATGGTCGACGGTGGCTCCTCGCGATACCTCGCCATTTACGTTCTGAGATCTGTGCCTCGTTTCACGCTGACCCACAATGTGCCCACGCCGGTGTGTTGAAGACGTTTCAAAGAATATCTCAGCGTTATTATTGGCGGGGCATGTACGGGTACATTCGCCAATACGTCCGCTCCTGCATCGCCTGTCAGCGACGCAAGTCTCCCGCGCCACGTACGAGCGGCCCCTTGCAGCCATTGCCGTGCCCGGCTCGCCCATTCGATCGTGTTGGCGTCGACCTCTACGGCCCGCTGCCCTACACGTTATCTGGGAACCGCTGGATAATTGTTGGCGTCGACCACCTAACCCGATATGCAGAGACCGCCGCACTACCCGCTGCCACTGCTCGTGACGTTGCCCACTTCCTGCTGCACAATTTTGTTCTCCGCCATGGTGCGCCGCGCGAGTTGCTCAGTGATCGAGGCCGTGTCTTTCTTTCGGACGTGGTGGAAGCCCTCCTCAGAGAGTGTCGCATCATTCATCGGACCACCACTGCCTACCACCCTCAAACTAACGGGCTGACTGAGCGCTTTAATCGCACTCTCGGCGATATGCTCACCATGTACGTCTCGTCAGATCAGTCTAACTGGGACTCTGTGCTGCCTTTTGTGACGTACGCATACAATACCGCCACCCAGTCAACCACCGGATTTTCCCCTTTCTACCTGTTGTATGGCCGTGAGCCGTCCTCCACAATGGACACGGTTTTGCCGTACACTCCGGACGCCTCCGAATGCACGCCCCTTTCCGAACTCGCCAAGCACGCCGAGGAATGTCGCCAACTGGCCCGTTCTTTCACCTCGGACTCCCAAGGTCGCCGAAAGCATGAACACGATGCCCATCAAACCGCGCACGCTTTCTCTCCAGGTTCATTAGTTTGGCTTTGGGTCCCCTCCACTACACCAGGACAGTCTTCGAAATTTCGCAGAGAACATCATGGCCCTTACCGCGTCGTCGAATCAACATCCCCTGTTAATTATATTGTAGAGCCGCTTACACCCTCTTCGGACTTGCGTCGTCGCGGCCGTGAGCTTGTCCATGTCAGTCGCCTCAAGACTTATTACGACCCGCTCCTCTTGCCAGCACCATAGGTCGCCAGGATGGCTCCTCTTCCATCCCGGGGCCATTGTAGTGAATTACAATTAACGCGCCTGAACTATTATGAATGCGCCTCAGGTTGCCTCGATGGCAGACGAAGAAGTTGACGACGAAGTGTGCCGGCGCGCGCGGCTCCAGCTCTCTGGCTGTGTAGACTGACTGTGATTTTGCTGCCGTCCGCTCAGCTGTTTGGTGAACTGTACAGCTGAGGTCACTAGTACGCGAACCCCCTTTCAAAATAAATAAATAAATAAGTAGAAAAGGAGCCAAGCATTTTCGTTCTGGGAGAAGCCCAGCGCTACCAGCGCTAATCAAGAACCACCAATGAACCTGCTTCGCCAGCTAGGGAGCCTGCGCATTCGCACACCTCCAGCGTATTCTTTCGCAGGCACGCTCTGCGTTCAAAGGGCCGCGATAGGAGCGCTCCGAATTATTGTATAGAAAGCTGTGCGCTACTGTACCAGAGGCTCACATCTTTCTTGACATATACTATGTTTCATCCCCCCCCCCCCCCAAAGTTTGTCCGGAGCGCGATTATATCTACTCTCGGAAGGACGATATCTTTGGAAGAATGTATATGCCAGCGGGCTTTTGCTGACAAATGCGATAAGCTGGTGGACTTAGCTCTACAATATTTTTGCGCACTGCAAGCCGAAGAACGAAAGCTTGCTCAGAGTTTTAAGCAAGATGAGTACTATCACGTTCAGAACCCGCTCTCTGGCAGCTCCGCAGTTTGCGGGGTGCCACACGCAAGCATAGCTCTACGCATTCGTCATATCACGTGACATCCGGTGCTTTGGCACATAAATTGGCTTCGTTTATCGCGGTGTGGCTATAATACTCGTGCATTAAAAGCGTTTGGCAGGTCAGCGAGATTGATTTCCACGCAATAAAAAAATGTGCCTACGTGGCTCAAAGGCAGCGCACTAGCGTCTCCGCACAGGATGCCCAAGCTCTATACCCACAGGCCACTAATTAACTAACTTGGTTTGTCATGCAAATAATTTCTTTTAATGGCTTGTGGGTTCCTTTGAAAGTTCAGAGTAGGTAAAACCTCGCAAAACTACCATGTCACCTCTGACATCAACTCGAACAAAATGCACTACGAGGTTGGTGACGTCGCAGCTGCTCTGAACCAATGGTGAATTGTCCTACAAACATTCGGGTTCACGTCGGAAGGGAAGTCTAACATATCGCATTGATAGGCCAGCCGTGGAGCGAACGAACGCACGCGCTTCCTTGTCAATGGCGCTCTGAAGACCCTCAAGCGCGGGAAAGATATATTCATGCATGCAGCACGGTTTTTCTCGCTGCTCAACAACGTCTCCGGATACCCCACCTTTCTGTATGCAGTCCCCACAAGTCCGGTGCCGTCTGCGGAACTCATCCCGGACAGCCATCAGCCATGAGATGCGCTACGCACATTGTGGAATGGTGGGCTTTGAAACGTTGCCCATGTCTCCAGCGACGACTCGAGATGATGTATACCTGTACTGGCGCAGAGTGAAAACCTTTTAGAATTTCTGTTATATCAGCGGTCACTTGGAGTTGTTACAGCAGCAATTTAGTGCAAGCACGAATCTTTTCTCAACAATGTTCCTGAAATTATTTGCTGGAGGAAAGGATATCTACTGCAGAAATCAATGGGAGTTTTAATCAAATTATTGAGAAACTCTTGTTTTTTAATTTGACCTTCTATTGGGCCCAAGTATAACACACCTGATTCAGTACCCCCGCTTCCTCTTGTTTGTGGTTAACAAAGATATACACGAATCGAAATAGATTAGGTGTTAATAAAGAAGGAATAGGCGGGAACGTACCTGAGAGTAGTAAGTCCTAGTGGCGTAACACGTGTGCTTTTTGTATATGAGGTAAGCAATCGAGATTTCTGCATTCCGTGAAGAAACATTTCCTAGCGATTGCTGGCAACACTTTTACCATGTGTATAAGATTAGCGTGCGCTTTCGGTTAATCACTGTAGGACCTTTTTGGCGCTAGCCAATATCAAAATTCTGGGCATGTACAGACACCCACAGACTGCACACCAATGTTGGAAAGCATGGCTTGGACTGCCGCCAGCGCCCCGAAGCGATAGTCACCAAGGGGGGGAATAGCTGGGCATGTTTAAGGCCGCTGACGACAGCTGGTGCGCAGCTTGCTTAGACTGCTTTTCCACCTGTGCCCGATCGCCGCATAGAGAGCTCGCTTGTTGCGGGACGTTTCTCCGCCTTTTGCTCGTGCCAACAACCTCGCACACCATAAGAACGCTTTGCGGATTTCTTATCGCGGGAACCCTAATTTGCGCGCTAAACTGCGGCGCGCGCCTTTCGAATTTGGACGAAAGGCAACCCATGTAATTAAAAGAAATTATTGAGAGAGGGGTGCGCTCATCAGTAAACAGATATAAGCCAAATCTTCCGACAATGGTGAGAAAGTGAGATATTTCGGTAGAAAATGCTTATTACACTTTAGAATTCTGAATCACTTTCATAAAGGAAAATAATGTTGTCAACATTGTGTTCTTGAGCATTTTTCTATGGATGACTCCTGGCCATTGCACAAAATTGTAGTTTGTCGCAATGCCTGAAGCATTTACCCTGGATAACGGTGTCGAATTTCTGACTTCTAGTTTTTTTATGAAAGCAAAGGCACCATGTCTGCTCTTCTTATGGAATCAAAACGCAGCCTATGGGTCAATTATGCTTTCGTCTTCCTGAGGAGTCTGAGGAAATCAAAACGCAGAACCGTCAGATGCTTGCATAGTGACTTGAATAAACAGCGCGAACGAAGACGAGCACAAAAGACAAGAAAACGGGCGACACAGCGCTGACAGAGTGCTTGTCGTTTGTGCTCGTCTTCGTTCGCGCTGTTTATTCAAGATGCTTAACCAACTAGCCCGCCAAAACGTGTTAATGCTTGCATAGGAAAATTGAAGACTATTTATGCAAAAACAGAACAGTCAGTGGTTCCTTTAGAGTAACAGAATCATTACCAAGGGGAGGAAACCGAGGCAAATGACGAACATGATACAGCAGCGTCAGATGGACTGGTCATATGAAGTTTAAGGAGACAAGTTCCGCCTCAGCTGACACAGGACAGGGTTAATTGCGAAGTATCAGAGATTCCTTTACCATGAAGTGGACGTAGTAAAGCTGCTGATGATGATTGAAAAGCGATTTCTAGGAATAGTATCTCTCTTCGACCTTTACTAAAAAAAATTAATATGGAATATTAACAAAACGCAATAGCAGCTAGTATAGGGACACTCGTTCCTTCGGAATTTATCGCTCGACACTTTGCGTTGATAGCAAGAGTGCTCCTAGATAGCTTAAGCAGCATGGTTATTTTTTTTTTCAGGTCACGAGTTTGTTATTAGTTTTCGCTATTGTGGCATCGCATACTTAGTTTAAATTCATTGCATTCAAATGTTTCGTGCTCAGAAAAGGCACAAATCTGTCACACGTCAGAATCATTTTCAAGTAGAACTCTTCTATGGGCTTGTTATTATATCAGATTTTCAAAAGAGACGGCGTGAAAGAAAGAGAAAGGAAGCTCACAAAACGACAGGACCAGTGTCGGTCCTCTCGTTTTTCGTGCCTCCTTTGTCTCCGTTTTGTACCGCTGTCTTTATTTGCAAATCATCAGAATCCATGCTCTCCAAAGCAGCGTCAAAAAACAGGGCGCCGAGGTATTTTTCTGCAAAACCAAACCAACGTGCATTGTCAAAGATTGAAGAAATAAGCAAAAGCCTGGCATGATTTGATGCAGCAGATATATTTGCTTATTTGCAACGAGACCTTACGCGCTGCATTACTTCCTCCGTGCCCTTCTGGGTGTTTGTTTCTTGCTTCCTTGATTACGAAACAATACGTGCCCTGTGGAATATAACTTCGAAGCGCAGTGCAGAGAAGCAGCCCTTGGACCAAACTCGGAAAAGGCGCGAGCTGAGGCAAGTTAGCGCGCAATTTCGGGTTCCCGCGATAAGAAACCCACAGTGCACTTCCAGGGTGTGCGAGGCCGCATCAGGGAGCAAAAGGCGGAGAAACGCCCCCGTAACGAGCGAGCTGTTTACTCTGCGATCGGACACGTTCGGAAAAGCAATCAAATGGAGTTGCCCATCAGCTATCGTAGGCCGCCGTAAACTTACCGGGAATATTATCTCACACCCAGGGACTATCGCATCGTGGCGCTGGCTGCAGTCCAAGCCACGCTCTCCGTCATTCGTGCTAGGTTTGTGGTTGCCTGTACTGAATAGACCCGTCAGGATTGAAAATTGGTGTACAAGAAGCGGCACAGCAACACGAAAGGAAGCTTACGGTCGTTGCTTCGGCAGAGAGAGACGAATGTGGCTTGAGTCATATTGAATATAGCCTCTTATTTGCTGACCTCTCTGGTCATCAGAAAGCAATGTCCACCATAGTTTAAAAGAAAGAGCGATAAATTTTACCGTAGGAAAGGTAAATGCCAACCTGCAAAATTTGCAAGGATAATGGCCTCAGAGTGCGAGTCAAGAGTCTTACGAGATTTCTTACGAGTGCATATGGTAAAGACAAGGAATGGACATGCCGTTTTTCGGTCCAACATCACCGATCGTTTCTGTTTTGCCGAAACACATGATTCCCATGTCTTCAGTTGGTATCCTGCGAAGCAGAATAGGTAAATCCCGAGGAGCCTTCCCGATTCACACTAAGAAACAATGTCTTCTTTAGGGTTGTTGAGGTATCAATAATTTTCGATGATTGGTTTGGGAATAGCTGAAATAAGAACAGAAAATCTGACATGGACTTAGTGGCAGAGGTGTACAGAACACTAGCCGGTATTGGAGAAGTAAATGGGGATGGGGAGTGCCAAGGTGTACGGGGAGCTAAGCATTCAGTGCGAAAAAGCAAGACCACAAAGAGATAGCGCGAGACATTATCTCAGGAAGACACTCTAACCACATATCGCAAAGCACAATGAGCTCTCTTGACAGGTGCGCTTTGATCTAGATGTCCGGTCTGGACGCTTATTTGACATTCAGACATCTTTTCCCATCTGTAGCTATATACACGGTGCTGTTGTTCGCTTCTAAGAGAACTAAATTCTGCATATGTGTTTCGGGCTAAAATTGTATACTAAAGAGTAGAAAGGGCACCAAGGCATCTTAATCCGCGACACAGTAGTCTGGAAGGTTGCTTGAAACTGACGCAATTTCCGAAAAAGTAGCAGTCGGATGGTCAATTTTATAGGTAGGCACTTCGTGTTATTGGCTCATGATATACATAATTGTGCCGCGCGAACTTAGCATGGACAGATAGCCCCACACCCACACACACACGCACGCTCTTAGAGTACATACACCTATGTGCGTGCGCGTTTACCATTTGTCCGTGTTCTTCTCACACTGCATATTTATTCAGGGTCGTTAGCTCTAAATTTTCCTTTGCTCATTTTGCATCGATTCGGTCCTCTGGCTGCGATCACTCAGATATATCTTCAGCTTTCAAGCGTCAGCGGCAATCGACCCCTCTTTGGGGTAGTTGGCGATTGACCTCATCATTGGCTGCATATCGCAGCAAATATCATCCAGTGGTAAGGCATGGTCATCTTCTGTTCAGAGAGCGCTGCGATCCACCTCCGCATTGGCTGCTTATTGCATTCGATTTCCGCCAATGGTGAGGTTCAGTTGGCAAGCACGCAACGGTTTTTCACTCGCAAGAGCCGCTGCGAATAAGCGGGAACATGCGGATTAGCATAGACAGAAGGCCGAATGGGCGTGAAATTGGCACTGGAAATCAAACAGCTTATGGGATATGGCCCCAGGTCACATAACCTTGCTGCAGTTAAGACTTTCTGACAGCAAATGCGGCGTCATGAAGCCAGAGATGTTTATAGAACACCTCCCTCCGCTGTCCGCGCGTTTATATTCTTCGAGATCACTTGTCGAACCCATTCTGTCGTGTTCGTCGACCAAGCGACGGAAGGCCGCTCCAGCAGCCCTTGCCTCCTCCGCGCATACTCGCCGCCCGCTTCCAGGAAACAAGCGCGGGCCGGCCGCTCCCACAAAAGCTAGCAGGCGTCTTGCCCGACGACATCTGATCCCTACAGCCCCGTCGACTAACGCTTTCCCCCATTCCCCCTGACTGGCACCATGCTGTGACCATCCGCGCTCCCACAGCAGCGGAAGTGCTTTCTTGTACTCTCTCTCTCTCCCTCTGCTGTAATAAACCTCCAGTCTCCACCCAGCAACTGTGTTGAGAGGTTCCTCGCATGCGGGGCTCCCACGCCCCGAACTAACACTACCATTAACACTGGCGACGAGAAGCAGGATTCAGAACGCACGCAGTTCGAAGTGTCACCGATGGCTACTGGAGGACTACACGATGGCATCGAGCCTTTTAACGGCAAGAATTGGTCATCGTGGATACAGCGCCTCACCTTCTACTTCGTGGCAAATGACGTCTCCGACGAAGCAAAGAAGCGGGCGCTCCTCCTGACGCTATGCGGAGCCGACACCTTCGAGACTGCCTGCGCGCTGGTCGCACCGAAGACTCCTGGAGAAGTCAGCTATGAAGATCTGGTCACACTTCTCCAGAAGCACTTCGATCCCAGACCATCTGAGCTGTACAGCCAGCGACGTGACCAACTGCCGGAGGAAGCGATCAGCAGCTACGTCGCAGCCCTCAGAGGTTTGACAGCCGATTGCAACTTTGGGGTGCTAACGACAACGTCTGCAACATCGACGCCTCCGACAGGAAGCCATACAGCCGTCGTAACGAACCCCACCATGCTGCCACAAGACGTCATGCTTCGCGACAGGTTCGTGTGCGGGATCCGCGACGAGCACCTCCAACAGAGACTGTTCGCAGAGAAAGTATTGACGTTTCAACGTGCTTTGGACCTGACACTGTCATCAGAAAGTGCGTCAAGGCAGCAGCGAGCACTCAAGGGAGCGACGAGCTCAGCAGAAGTGCACAAGACTTCTCAACCCACAAAGGAATGCAAAAACGCACCGCAGCAACGGCGTTGCTATCGATGTGACGGCTGGCACGAGGCTGCTACCTGCAAGTTCAGGACGGCGCAATGCCGCTTTTGTTCCAAGAAGGGTCACATCGAGAACGCTTGCATCAATCGGAAGAAGAAAAGCAAGGGAGACAAGTCCAACACCAGGCAAGGAACGCACAGTGTGAACGCTCAGTCCACGAGCAACGACACTACGCACAGCGATCCATGCTACGAGCTTCACGTAGTAAGTGGGCGAAAACCCTGCCCCAAATACCTTGTTGACGTTGAAGTCGAGGGAAGGCAACTAACGTTCGAAGTCGACACGGGTGCATCATGTTCTCTGATCAGCGAGGCTGTTTACCACCAAACATGGCCAACGAACGCCCCAAAGCTTTCGAGAGAACCCCTTGACTTACGCACTTGGTCGGGAGAGGAACTTCGCACCCTCGGATCGGCACAAGTTCGTATGCGATTTAAATCAAAGGGATGTGTGCTGCCACTGCTGGTGATGAAAGTAACTGGCTGCAACTTGCTAGGACGTGACTTGTTTTCGGCGCTGCACATCTGCGTGCAGGGAATTAACCAGGTAGCTGAGCCAAGTCAGGAGCTCCGGGAGGTTCTCGCACGCCATCCTGATGTATTCAAGCAAGACATCGACGGCTACGTGGGACCTTTGGTTCATTTAGACTTGGAAAAAGACGGAAAGCCAAAGTTCTGTAAGGCACGTCCAGTACCTCTAGCCTACCAAGAGCCAATGGAGGAAGAGCTCGACCGTCTGCAAAAGCAAGGCATCCTGGAGCCGACGCAGTATGCCGTGATGGCCACACCTTTAGTATGGGTGCGCAAAAGGGACGGCAAATTTCGCATTTGCGGCGACTACAGGAGCACGGTAAACGCAGTGGTCAAGAAGACGGCGTACCCGCTACCGGCAACCGCGGAGGTATTCGCAAAGTTGCGGGGTGGCACCATCTTCTCAACGCTTGACCTCTACCAGGCCTATCAGCAGCTAAAGGTCGACGACGAGACAGCCGCATTGCTCACCGTCAACACCACCAAGGGACTGTTCAGGGTGAACCGGCTGCCTTTCGGAATATCTGCTGCGCCAGCCATCTTCCAGCGTATGATGGAGACAACACTAGCAGGAATTCCAGGGGTGAGTGTTTACCTTGACGATATTATTGTCAGTGGGAAAGACGCTACAGAGCATGCGCAACGTCTGGACCAAGTCCTGTCGAGGCTAAGCGAGAAAGGGTTGCGCCTCAAGCAAGAGAAATGCCGCTTCGGCATCATCTCAGTCGAGTTTCTAGGACACGAGATTGACGCTAAAGGGGTCCACACGACCGAGGAAAAGGTCCATCCTTCCCGCGCCGAAACCGACTGGCAAGACCTCTCTGCAGGCCTTCCTAGGGCTCCTAGCATTTTATGATCGGTTTTTGAAGAACAGAGCTACGGTTGCCGCAGATCTATACAAGCTCCTAGAGAAGAACAGGCCCTGGGCGTGGGAGGAAAAGCACCAGCCTGCGTTCGATGCGCTTAAGAGGTTGATCCGATCTTCAACAGTGCTTGCGCATTATGACGAGACAAAGCCTCTCCTTCTGTCCGTGGATGCGTCACCATATGGCGTCGGCGCAATTCTCGCTCAGAAAGATGCGTCCGGAAGAGAGGCTCCCATTGCTTTCGCGTCGCGAACTTTGGGAAGCGCGGAGAAAAACTACTCCCAGCTGGAGAAGGAAGGTCTCGCGGTGGTTTATGGAGTGAGCCACTTTCACCAGTATATCGCTGGCTGGCCGGCACGTGACCGTATTAACGGATCACCAACCGCTCCTGGGCATCATGGGAGAAAAGATACTGTTACCTCAGGTGCTCTCACCTAGGATGACCCGATGGTGTTTAAAACTAGCCACGTACGACTACGATTTGGTGTACAGGCCTGGACGCCTGCACCAAAATGCTGACGCACTGAGCAGACTGGCACTTCCCGCCCAGGTAGATGAACCATGCCCACCTGGAGATGTGCTCATGCTGGCTTCCACGCCAAGCTTCGAATTGTCCCCACGTCAACTCGCGGAAATGACCCAGGAAGACCCGTTACTATCCCGCGCAGTGAGAGCTGTCGCTATTGGAGAGCTGCACAGGTTGCCAAAACTGGAATTTTCGGCGTTCACTAAGCTTGGACCTGAGCTTTCGCTACAAGAAGGTTGCCTTCTTAGAGGTATCAAACTGATCGTTCCGGCGAAAGCGAGGAAAGACGTGCTCAGCGCGGCACACTCTGGTCACAGGGGCATAGTTGCCATGAAGGCATGCGCCCGAAGCTATTTCTGGTGGCCCGGTGTCGACAAAGACATCGAGAACCTGGTCAAAAGGTGTGCGGCTTGCTGCCAGCATCAAAGAGCGCCACCGAAGGCACCACCTCCCGATTGGAAGCGCGCGACAGCACCATGGCACACAATCCTAGCTGACTTCGCGGGCCCCGTGGAGGGAAGGATGCTACTAGTTGTTGTCTACGCGTACAGCAAGTGGTTCGAAGTGCGCTGCATGCGAAACATACAGTCACCGACCTTGATCGAGGAACTACGAAACCTGTTCGCGACGTTCGGCATTCCCGAAAGGCTGGTAACGGACAACAGCCCGTCCTTTGTTTCTACGGAAATGGAAAATTTCCTAAAGAAGAACGGGGTGACGCACATTACGAGTGCGCCCTATCATCCAGCCACTAATGGGCAAGCCGAAAGAATGGTTTTCGAGACGAAGCAGGCTTTGGCCAAGGACCAGTTTGGAACATTCGCGTGCAGACTGGCTCGATTTCTGCTGAAGCAGCACACGACGATTTCAGCGACGACGGGCAGAGCGCCAGCCGCACTCATGTTCGGTCGCGAGCTCACAACGGCACTCACACGCATTCAGCCACGACCAGTTGAGAAAGCGACCTCTGACCACAGAGTGGCTAATTCGCTGAGAGGAGTGCACGTAGGACAACCGGTCATTATCCGCAACTTCACAGGAAGCCCTGCTTGGATTGAAGGAACCGTATTGAAGAGGCTCGGAAATCGATCTTGGCTAATCAAGTCTAAAAATGGCTGAGGCTTAGCTTAGGTTAAGCCTAGTCAGATGCCAAGCATATTGTCGCCGAGTTGCATATCGAGCACGCCGCTTGGCTAGACGTTCTTCACGCTCTTCATCAGTCTCTGTAGCACGCCGCAACTTTTGCTTCTCATTCCAACGAGCAGCCCTGTCTCCAGGAGGCATCTCTATCCCATGTACGCCTAGCAGAGGCAGGCGCACCCCCTTGTATACCGCCGCTCCAGCATCACGTGTTCACTACAGCGCACCTAGCGGCAGAAGCAGGAAACACATTGGTCGCGACGCCTCGCGCGACGGCGCGAGCTGGGGCCCCGTTTCTCATCTTCTGTGACGCCACGCACCACGTGGTCATCCTTGGTCACGACGCCTCGCGCGACGGCGCGAGTTGGGCCCCCGTTTTTCATCTGCTGTGACGTCACGCATCACGTGGTATGACATGGAGGTCACGAAAGGTCAATGGTAACGACACCGCCGCGCTCGAGGAGCTGGGTTGGGCTATTTTAGTATGCTTCGCATAAAAGCGGAACAGTTCGTCGGCACCTGGATCACATTAAGCCAGGTGCAACAGCCTACCCGACGGATGATGCGCTGCCAGACAATCGGACGAACGGACCAGCAGCAAGTGAACAATACACGGTGCCGGCTCCGTACGTGATCACGCTGCCAGCGGAAACTTCGCCTGTGCTCGATCTGTCTACAGCGCCCCCCTCCGAACATGGAGAACCGGCGGCCAGTCTGGACGACAGTGCGACACAACCTTGCGGAGACCAACCCAACGGGTCCACGCAACAGCAAGCGCTACGACGCCAGCGTGAACGGCGCCCACCCGACCGATACTGTGACCACAGCTAAGGAGGAAGGGATGTCGTGTTCGTCGACCAAGCGACGCAAGGCCGCTCCAGCAGCCCTTGCCTCCTCCGCGCATACTCGCCGCCCGCTTCCAAGAAACAAGCGCGGGCCGGCCGCTCCCACAAAAGCTAGCAGGCGTCTTCCCCGACGACATCTGATCCCTACAGCCCCGTCGACTAACGCTTTCCCCCATTCCCCCTGACTGGCACCATGCTGTGACCATCCGCGCTCCGACAGCAGCGGAAGTGCTTTCTTGTACACTCGCCCTCCCTCTCTCTCTCCCCCTCTGCTGTAATAAACCTCCAGTCTCCACCCAGCAACTGTGTTGAGAGGTTCCTCGGATGCGGGGCTCCCACGCCCCGAACTAACACAACCATTAACACATTCATACATCCTGAGAACGTATTCTTAAGCTTCCCATTCTCCGTTGTCCATTTGGAGTCCCATCTGTCATCTTTCAGCGGCCACTGACATATATCCGCGGCTTTCAAGCGTCTGTGGCGAGCTACTGGGGCATTGGGTGGTTGGCGGCTGGACTTTATATGGCCGACGTTGAATGCAATATGCAGCCAATGGTGAGGTGCATTGGAGTGTTCTGGCAACAGCAACCGACGAGACCAGAACAATGCCTGCCATTAGATCAGATATGCAGTTAATGGTGAGGTCTGGTCGCCAACCACACATTGTTCGACTACCTCCCAACACACGCTTGAAAGCCGCGGGTATATCTGAGTGACTACCAAGAGAGGACGGAATGAGTTCGAAGGAGACAACGGAAAATGGGCGTGTTATTAATACAGCCCTTATTCATCGCCCAAGGTGAAAACGTGTGGTTTAATAGGATTTACACGCAAAAGTAAAATTCTTCCAGATTGTTGTAATAAGCTTGGGTGCTTTTTGAAACTTTATTTTAGCTTTACGCCGTGTCTGCCTCGTTCAGGATATTTTTGGCGCTCGCTAACTTCGTAGCGCAATCTCTTATTTTTACGTTTGAAATCACTATTAATTCTCCCTGATGCAAATGAATGTGAGGAAAGAAGGCTGACGGAGTGAGCTGAAAACTGAGCTGGAGAAGCTACTTTTGATCACAAACAATAAAGCGCAAAAAATATTGCTTTGTACTTTATAACGCAATAGCTTTGAAGTGACATACACGTTGCTTGCAAGAAATGGTCGCTGCAATAACAAGCCCAACCTATGCAAAACACCTACGCTTACGTTTCCAGGTCAAGAAACTCACCGCGAATATACGGAAAACTTGAGTCTTATTTTTTGTATTTGCGTCATTCACTTTTTGAGCCGTTTATTAATCCGTTCCCACTTGGTACGGTCCATATATGAACTATATGTATGACTGTAAGCGGGTAAAAAAGATTAGCACACATGACGCAACACCAGAGCGCTGGTATGACAACGCGTGGCGCTACGAGTAACGAAGAGGCTGATAACGAGAGTGCCGGGCCGTTCCCATTCTAAAGTATCAGGGGGGTTCACTGGGCTGCCACGGACAGCAAAATTACTGGCTATAAGCAGCGCTATCATCTATTGTTCCCGCGAGTTCGTTTTGACAAACCATCGCGGACCTAAAAAAACAGTAATAAAAAGAGGCCATCTTTGCTCATGATAACCTAGCCAAAATAAATGCCGCAAGCAGTCACGTAGGGTCGGCCCTTGTGGGGACGCCTTCGTCCCCTGCGTTCACTTTCCCGCAATGTACCCCAGCTGTGCCCCGAAACGCGCTCTTCTCAGTTTGGTTACTTTAACTAACAGGGGAGGGCGCTCGCGTCGCAGCGACAGCAGCGCCACGGATGGCGTGTTTTGCCGCTCGCGTGCGGGGGAAGGCTCGCTCTCTTCTGCTCGGCACCGGGAAGCGACCGGACGTTTCGCTCGCAGCTCCGCTCTTCGTCGACGGGCGCCTCTTGGTCAGAACTTGCTCCCGCCGAGCCCGTCGCGCTCGGCCTCGGAGTTTATCCCTTTGCCCTACCGTGGGCGAACGTTCGCTCGTGACCGTGCTGGTGAGTCGGACATCCTCGATTCCTCAGTGTATTTTGTTGCTAGCTGGCGTTATTGTTGTTATAGCAATAAATGCCTTGTTTGTGTCAGCGGAGTGTGTCGTTCCTTTGTTCCCACAAGGCCCGCCGTGGTCGGCGTGCGCTCGGTAGCGCTCGCGACCACGGGGTGGGGTCCGCGCGGCTTTGAACTGAGTCAGCCGCGCTTAAACGGGGAATACGTGTTTATCTTCCCAATTTTCAACCCCACACCCTTCAACGCTCGGGCGGTGCACGCTTGATAAAGCTTACTTCATGCCGTCCGCCCGTACGCCGCAAACATAGAAACGACCCGTCAGGAAGGTCTGCGTACCGCAGCGCCGCGTGGTGAGATATACGAATTCGGATCGTCAATGATCTGTGCTAATATTTTTGCTCGCGACTGTACCTAGCTTGATAATAACTTACAACCAAAACACAAAACAGCACCCAAGCTTATTGCAAAAATCTGGTATAATTTTACTTTTGCGCGTAAATCCTATGAAACCACACGTTTCACCTAGTGCGATGAATAGGGGCTGTATTAATAACACACCCATTTTCCGTTGTCTCCTTCGAACTCATTCCGTCCTCTCTTGGTAGTCACTCAGATATACCCGCGGCTTTCAAGAGCCTGTCGGGAGCTAGTCGAACATTGTGTGGTTGGCGACCGGACCTCACCATTAACTGCATATCTGATCCAATGGCAGCCATTGGTCTGGTGTCGTCGGTTGCTGTTGCCAGAACACTCCGATGCACCTCACCATTGGCTGCATATTGCATTCAACGTCGCCTATATAAAGTACAGCCGCCAACCACCCAATGCCCCAGTGGCTCGCCACAGACGCTTGAAAGCCGTGGATATATGTGAGTGGCCGCTGAAAAATGGCCCATGGGACGCCAAATGGACAACGGAGAATGGGAACCTTAAGAATATGTTCTCAGGATGTCTGAATGGGTTCGACAAGTGATCTCGAAGAATATAAACGCGCGGTCAGAGGAGGAAGGTGTTCTATAAACATCTCTGGCTTCTTGACGCCGCATTTGCTGTTATAAAGTCTAAACTGCAGCAAGGTTAAGTGACCTGGGGCAATACCCTATAAGCTGTTCGATAAGCTGTGCTAGTCATGCTCCTTCCGTACCCATAATTTTTTCATTGCGTACATTGTCGATGTGGCCTATCACTGCATTTTGTGTTTGCTCCTAACCGAAATTTGTTTTTCTTTTGCGCAGATACTTGCATCTATTGTACGTTTGTAACTATTGTCTTCATTATTCCTTGTTACTAGTTTCTGATCGGTGTTCGGTCTGTGTTCACTCCTGTTTTGCCTTTGAGGGGATAAAGCCTTAGTCAAGCTGCGTACGCAGCTTTTTGCTTTATCTCCTCCATTATATGTAATGAAAGACCAATAAACTTACAGCTTCCGTGAAAAGAAAAAAAACATTCACGTCCATTCGGCCTTCTGTGTGTGTTATTCCGCATGTTCCCGCGGCTTCCCAGCGTCTCTTGCGAGTTAAAAACCGTTGCGTGCTTGCCAACTGAACCTCACCATTGGCTGAAATCGAATGCAATACGCAGCCAATGCAGAGGTGCATCGCAGCGCTCTCTGAACAGATGACCATGCCTGACCACTGGATGATATTTGCTGCAATATGCAGCCAATGATGTGGTCAAGTCGCCAATTACCCCAAAGAGGGGTCGATTGTCGCTGGGGCTTGAATGCTGAAGATATATCTGAGTGATCGAAACCAGAGGATCGAATCGATGCGAAATTAATGAAGGAAAATTTACAGCTAACGACCCTGAAGAAATATGCAGCGTGAGAAGAACATGGACAAATGGTAAACGCACACGCACATAGGTGTATGTACTGTAAGAGCGTGCGTGTGTGTGTAGGTGTGGGGCTATCTGTACATGCCAAGTTCGCGCGGCATAATTATTCATATCATGAGCAAACAACACGAAGTGTCTACCTATAAAATTAACCATCCGACTGCTACTTTTTCGGAAATTGCGTCAGTTTCAAGCAATCTTACAGACTACTGCGTCGCGGATTAAAATGCATTGGTGCCCTTTGTACTCTTTAGTATACAATTTTAACCCGAAACACATATGCAGAATTTAGTTCTCTTAGAAGCGAACAACAGCAGCGTGTATATAGCTACAGATGGGAAAAGATGTCTGAATGTCAAATAAGCGTGCAGACCGGACATCCAAATCAAAGCGCACCTGTCAAGAGAGCTCATAGTGCTTTGCGATATATTGTTAGAGTGTCTTCCTGCGATAATGTCTCGCGCTATCTCTTCGCGGTCTTGCTTTTTCGCTCTGAATGCTTAGGTCTCCGTTCACCTTCGTATTCCCCATCTGCATTTACTTCTCCAACACCGGCTAGTGTTGTGTACACCTCTCCCACTTGGTCCATGTCAGACTTTCTGTTCTTATTTCAGCTATTCCCAAAACCGCCTTCGAAAATTATAGATACCTTAACGACCCTAAAGAAGGCATTGTTTCTTAGTGTGAATCGGAAAGGCTCCTCGGAATTTATCTAAAGGTGCTTCGCAGGATACCAACTGAAGTCATAGGAATCATGTGTTTTGGCAAAAAAATAAACGATCGGTGATGTTGAGCCAAAAAAACGGCACGTCCATTCCTTCTCTTTACCATATCCACTCGTAAGAAATCTCGTAAGACTCTTGACTCGCACTCTGAGGCCACTTATCCTTGCAAATTTTGCAGGTTGGCATTTACCTTTCCTACGGTAAAGTTTAGCGCTCTTTCTTTTAAACTATGGTGGACCTTGCTTTCTGATGACCAGAGAGGGCAGCAAATAAGAGGCTATATTCAATATGACTCAAGCCACATTCGTCTCTCTCTGCCGAAGCAACGACCGTAAGTTTCCTTTCGTGTTGCTGTGCCGCTTCTTGTACAGCAATTTTCAATCCTGACGGGACTAATCTGTACAGGCAACCACAAACCTAGCACGAATGACGGAGAGCGTGGCTTGGACTGCCGCCAGCGCCCCGATGAGATAGTCCCTGGGTGTGAGATAATATTCCCGGTAAGTTTACAACGACCTACGATAGCTGATGGGCAACTCTATTTGATTACTTTTCCGACCGTGTCCGATCGCAGAGTAAACAGCTCGCTCGTTACGGGGGCGTTTCTCCGCCTTTTGCTCGCTGATGCGGCCTCGCACGCCCTGAAAGCGCTTTGTGAGTTTCTTATCGCGGGAACCCGGAATTGCGCGCTAACCTGCCTCAGCACGCGCTTTTTCCGAGATTGGTCCAATGGCGGCTTCTCTGCGCTGCGCTCCGAAGTTATATTCCACAGGACACGTATTGTTTCGTAATCAAGGAAGCAAGAAACAAGCACCCAGAAGGGCACGAAGGAAGTAGTGCAGCCCGTAAGGTCTCATTCCAAATAAGCAAATATATCTGCTGCATGAAATCATTCCACGCTTTTGCTTATTTCTTTAATCTTTGACAATGCATGCACATTTCTTGGTTTTCCAGAAAAATATCTCGGCGCCCTGTTTTTTTTGACGCTGCTTTGGTGAGCATGGATTCTGATGATTTGCGAATGAAGACAGCGGTACAAAACGGAGACAAAGTAGGCACGAAAAACGGGACGACCGGCACTGGTCCTGCCGTTTTGTGAGCTTTCTTTGTCTTTGTATTTCGCGCCGTCTTTTTGAAAATCGGATATAATAACAAGCCCATAGAAGAGTTCTACTTGAAAACGATTCTGACAACGCGTGACAGATTTTTGCCTTTTCTGAGCACGAAACATTTGAATGGAATCAATTTCAACTAAGTATGCGATGCTTAAAAGCGAAAACTGATAACAAGCTTGTGACCTGCAAAAAAAAAAATAAACACGCTGCTTAAGCTAACTAGGAGCACTCTTGCTATGAACGCAAAGTGTCGAGCGATAAATTACGAAGGAACGAGTTCTCTATACTAGCTGCTATTGCGTTTTGTTAATATTCCTTCTTAATTTTAAGCATGAAATGCTTTTAGCTCCCGTTGTCGGCAGTGTGGTGACGTCACGCCGAGACCAAGAGCCATCATCCGGGCACTGAAATCCACTCATCCGGGCACTGAATTCCAGTCATCCGGGCACTGAAATCCACTCATCCGGGCACTGAATTCCAGTCATCCGGACACTGAAATCCACTCATCCGGGCACTGAATTCCAGTCATCCGGGCTCTGAAACGAGAACATCCGGGCACCGTACGAGACTTAACGAGATTTAACGAGACTCTCTAAGCCCTCCTACGCGACCGGCATGCAAGCGCCGGTTGGTCTCCAAAGGAGTCACAAAAAATAACTGCTGCCAGTGCCTTCTCAATGTTTATCAAGATATCAGTGGAGCTGTGGGTTTGATAATGCACGGAATTATAATTTCCGATTTCTAATAACGCGCGCAAAAAGCACATAAATGCCACGTTACACTTCGTTGTCATACGTGATCTCTTAGGGGCTTCGCGCATCGAAGCAAAGGCGCACAGGGGCCCGGGGGAGAAGCGCTGCGTTCAAAGGGCAGGGCATCGCGCCGAACGGGTGGTGGCGTTCCTCCCTTCCTGTATGGTGCGGTTCGGGTGTCCACCGAGATGGCAGAGAATTACTGCGCCATTTCCTTTCCTCAAAAAACCTTGCGTTCAAATGGCAAGGCATCGCGCTGAACGGGTGGTGGCGTTCCTCCCTTCCTGTATGGTGCGGTTCGGGTGTCCACCGAGATGACATTAGGCCCGTAAACATTTCATGCTTACTCTACTCTCGTTTACGGGAGAGGCAGAGTTTTTTTTTCAGTAAAGGTCGATGAGAGATACTATTCTTAGAAATCGCTTTTCAATCATCATGAGCAGCTTTACTACGCCATCTTCATGGTGAAGGAATCTCTCATACTTCGCAATTAACCCTGTCCTGTGTCAGCTAAGGCTGAACTTGTCTCCTTAAACTTCATATTATCAGTCCATCTGACGCTGCTGTATCATGTTCGTCGTTTGCCTCGGTTTCCTACCCTTGGTAGTGATTTTGTTACTCTAAAGGAACCGCTGACTGTTCTTTTTTGCATAAATAGTCTTCAATTTTCCTATGCAAGCATCTGACGTTTCTGCGTTTTGATTTCCTCAGACTCCTCAGGAATACGAAAGCAAAATTGACCCATAGGCTGCGTTTTGATTCCATAAGAAGAGCACACATGGGGCCCATGCTTTCATCAAAAAACTGGAAGTGTCAGAAATTCTACACAGTCATCCACGGTAAATGCTTCAGGCAATGCGGCAAACTACAAGTTTGTGTAATGGGCAGGAGTCATCCATAGAAAAATGCTCAAGACAACAATGTTGACAAAATTATTTCCTTTTATAAAAGTGATTCAGAGTTCTAAAGGGTAATAAGCAATTTCTATCGAAATATCTCACTTTCTTACTATTGTCTGAAGATTTGGCATATATCTGTTTACTGATGAGCGCACCCCTCTCTCAATAATTTCTTTAGTTACATGGGTTGCCTTTGGTCCAAACTCGAAAGGAGTGCGTCGCAGTTTAGCGTGCAAATTAGGGTTACCACGATAAGAAATCTGCAAAGCGTTCTTATGATGTGCGAGGTTGTTCCCACGAGCAAAAGGGGGAGAAACGCTCCCTAACAAGCGAGCTGTCTACGCGGCGATCGGGCACAGGCGGAAAAGCAGCCTAAGCGAGCTGCGCCCCAGCGGTCGTCAGCCGCCGTAAACATGCCCAGGTATTCCCTCGCACGGTGACTATGACTTCGGGGCGCTTTCGGCAGTCCATGCAATGCTTTCCGTCATTCCTGTGAGGTTTGTGGGTGCCTGTACATACCCTGAATTTTGATGTTGGCCAGCGCCCAAGAAAGCCTTTAATGATTAATCGGCAGCACACGCTAATCTTACCACCTTGTAAAAGTATTGTCAGCAATCGGTAGGAAATCTTGCTTTCGGAATGCGAAAATCTCGATTGCTTACCTCATACACAAAAAGCACACGTACTACGCAACTAGGACTTACTATTCTGAGGTACGCTCACGCCTATTTCTTCGTTATTAACACATAAAATATTTTTATTCGTGTACATCTTTCTCAGTAAGGCATGTTGACGGGCTAGTTGGTTATTCATCTTGAAACTTGGGAAAAAACCCACCTAGGCGCAAATGATTTCACGACACAAAAAGAGACGAGAAAACAACGGACAGGCGCCATTTTTGAGGCAGTCCACTCCTTCCAACAAACACCGTTCTTGGTTTTCTCCTTTTGCTTTAGCAGCAATATTCGTGTTTGTGGCGAGCAGTTCATGGGCAGGCACATCCGGTTGAATGCCGTACTTTGATCCTCTCTCAAGCACATCTAACAACCTGTCAGAGACATTTGCATCTCCTAACATCACCACGCGGCTCGTGTTGTTGTCCTTTTTCTTGTTAGCATCACCGAGAAGACCTTTTAGAACCTGCCTCCACTTGTCCTCTGTCAGCTGGGCAGCTGGGCAAATTGTCCGTTGTCTCCTCGTCTCTTTTACATCGTGAAATCATTTGCACCTAGGTGGGTTTTTACCCAACTTTCAAGTGTACATCTTTGTTAACCACAAACAAGAGGAAGCATGGGTACTGAATTAGGTACGTTATAATTGGGCTTACAGTCCCCTCCTGTGCTCGGGCATTTTGACGAAAACGCCGAAACCGAAATCCATACCGATGTAAGCAGTGTGGGCTTAGGAGCGGTCCTCGTTCAGAAAAATGGAAGACAGGAGAAAGTTACCGCGTACTCTAGCCGTTCACTGTCGAAAGCCGGTGTCAACTATTCGACCACCGAGAAAGAATGTCTCGCCATTATTTGGGCCACGTCGAAATTTCGGCCCTACCTGTACGGACGACCATTCAAGGTTGTGAGCGATCACCATGCTCTGCGCTGGCTAGCTAATTTGAAAGATCCCTCCGGCCGCCTTGCTCGTTGGAGCCTGCGCCTTCAAGAATTCGACATAATTGTAGTCTACAAATCTGGCCGCAAGCATTCCGATGCTTGTCACGAGCCCCTGTCGATGCAGCACCCGAAGAGGAAGACGACGACGCTTTCGTAGGACCGGTAAGCGCCAGCAGTTTCGCGCAGCAGCACCACTCGGATCCTAACGTGGAAAGCCTAGTTGATTATCTGAAAGGCAAGACCGCATCGACTCCCCGAGGGTTCAAGCGGCAACTGTCGTCCTTCGTCCTTCACAATAATGTCATCCTGAAGAAGAACTTCGCGCCGAACAGGGCAGTGCATCTTCTTGTCGTGCCCAAGAATCTCATGCAAGAAATTCTGCAGGCATGTCATGATGAGCCGACTGCAGGGCATCTCGGGATTGCTCGCACGTTGCACCGCATCCAGGAGAAGTACTATTGGCCGCGGCTAGCTACCGACGTTTCCCATTACGTGAAAACGTGCCATGAGTGTCAGCGGCGCAAAACGCCTCCGACTAGACCAGCCGGACTCCTGAACCCCATACCACCGCCAACTAAGCCTTTTCAGCAAATGGGGATAGACCTCCTCGGCCCCTTTCCGACCTCTTCATCAGGAAACAAGTGGATCATCGTGGCCACCGTCTACATGACCCGCTACGCCGAAGAAAAAGCGTTGCCTAGTGGAACTGCAACAGAAGTCGAAAAAGTTTTTGTCGAACAAATTCTCCTGCGACACGGCGCCCCGGAAGTGCTCATCACAGACAGAGGAACGGCGTTTACAGCGGGGCTGACGCAAGCCATTTTAAACTACAACCAGAGAAGCCATCGGAGGACGTCTGCCTATCATCCGCAAACCAAAGGGCTCACAGAGCATCTGAACAAGACCAGCGCAGACATGCTCTCCTTGTACATCGACGCCGAACACAAGACGTGGGGCTCCATTCTGCCCTACGTGATCTTCGCCTATAATACTGCCGTTTACCCCATTCCAACAACCAGGTTTACCCCATTCCAGCTGGT
This sequence comes from Amblyomma mixtum, assembly GCF_055824585.1. NCBI lineage: Eukaryota > Metazoa > Arthropoda > Arachnida > Ixodida > Ixodidae > Amblyomma > Amblyomma mixtum. The sequence continues at coordinate 23,729,566 of NC_143020.1, read as the reverse complement.
ATACGGCAGGAAGCCCACGACAACACTCGACGCAATGCTCCCGCACGTTTCCGACGAAGACAACCTCGACGTCGCCGCCTACCTTCATCGCGCCGAGGAAGCCCGAAGACTTGCGCGGTTTCGCATTCAAGACCAGCAGCACACCGACGCCCGACGCTACAATCTGCGCCGACGAGACACGCATTACAAGCCAGGTGGTCGTGTTTGGATATGGACGCCAGTTCGCCGCCGTGGACTTAATGAAAAGTTACTGCGACGCTACTTTGGCCTGTACAGGGTTCTCCGTCGCATCGGTGACCTCGACTATGAAGTCATCCCCGACGGCACGACAGCATCTCAGCGACGCCGCACACGCCCGGAAGCAGTACATGTCGTACGCCTGAAGCCATATTATGAACGCTAAAGGACTCGAAGTTTGCATTCTCCGTGCTTATTTTCATTTTAAAGCATCGAGGCGATGCTTCTTTGGGAGGGGGGTAATGCCGCGTATCATTGTAGCGCCCATTCGTTCGCGCAAGGCCGCAGGAAAGGGTTGTTATCATTTTTGTTCGTGACGCGAGAAGCGACCGGACTTATCTCGATTGATCAGAGCCATGAAGAGCTGCATCTACGTGTTTCCAGATTAGTCTAGATGATCTCGACCTGTTATCTCGAAGTTTCCTTGCCGGCTTTAAATTGAACGATGCCGCGAGCAGCAGGCATTCGTAGTTCGATGACCGACGAGCACGTTTGTTGCTGACGCCGCCGCCGAGTGATTCAGTTCTTTTGCGGGCGCTAGTCAGCCCCAAATAAAGAGCCTCGTTTCCAAGACTGGTTGGTGTCTTCCTGACCGCTGGACTGCCGTCACTACAACGTGACGATATAGTAACTGAATTATGAACCACGCAGCAAGACATTGAAGGCCAGCTTGGTCGCACAGAAGACGTGGACCGTGGCAAGAAACTGGTTCAGGCCGCTTTGGACAGCAATACCTGCACGCAGGTGGCAGCTAGGAAGTCTGCTGGTGATGAAGAGAAGGGGAGAAGCTAAATCCAAAGAATGAGGTCACAGTCTCTGATAAGAGGCGGCAGAATCAGGAAGTTAGGAGGCCGGGATTGAGTACCCTAGTGCCTATCGCTGGTGACTCAAACATGAGGTTGTGCAGATTAGCTATAATGGAGGGGCTTGTAAAGTGTGGCAGAGGGGTTGTAGTCGGGGTATTCTCAGGGAGACAATGGACGCGGTACTGAGAGAGACAAAAAGTGATCTTTCTGAGAATGTTGCAGAGTGCCATTTGATAGTGGTAGCGACAGGGCTTAATGATATCATGAATGGTGACGCCGCACAAGTAGTGGGGAGATTATATGAGAGAATTGACAATATCATGGCGATAGCACAGCATGTGCAGATCGTCATGGTATGCACAGCAACGGAGGTGCGTGCTAGGTACGGAGAAGTTGCCAAATACGTGGTCGCTTTTAATCCAGAGATAAGGAAGTTAAGCCTGGAGAAAACCTTTGAAGTGGCTGACATAAAGAGGAAAGTACAAGGAGCAAGCTTTGGCATAGGCTTTTCGCGAGATGGCATGCACTTTAGCGGAAGGGTAGGACGGGAGATCGGCTGGCGTTTGGCTGGCCGGGCCGGGTGTCCACGGCGGCTCAGGGCTTATGGGTATGTAGAAGCGAAGTAGAAAGTTTAACAATGGAGGTGAGAGCAAGAAATGGCCACTAACAGGTCGAGGAAGAAAACTACGATAAAGAAATTTAACACCAGGATCAGTAAAATTAACACGCAAGGGGGCAGAAAGGGAGCGAAATGGTTAGAAATAACACAGCAGTTAAAAGGCAAAGAAGTAGGTGTGTACGCGCAATGCAAGGCCCATCTCAGGGGTCTCGAAGTTCCACTTTTTATTGATGGCTACATCTGGAAAGGCTGCAACAGAACATCAACGGAGAACGAGGGAGGAGGGGTAGGTATGCTGATACTTCAAGAAATCGATTGGCGAAGAATAAAATATACTTGCCAAGAACATCTCTCAGTATGAGGTAGAATTGCCGGTAAAACACGTGGCTAGGGGTGGTTTTTTTTATGGACCGAGGATGAATGCTGTGAAGGAAACAAGGATCTAGTTAAATGCCTCAATGACGATATAAAGCGGTTTAGAGACGGTGCCGACATTACTTTGCTGGCTGGCATGAATCGGCACGTCGAGGACCTTGATTAGGCGTATTCGAAGGGGAAGTTAATGCTACACTTCTGTGAGCGGCGCAACATAGTTCTTGTTTATAGAGAAACAATGTGAGGGACAAATCACTTGGAAATTTTATAACAGGCGCAGGCCCGTTGACTGTTGCCTGATGTCGCAGGGATCTTAAGCAAGCTCGCTAGAATGGAAATAGAAGAAGATGGGGGAGTACAGTGTGAGAAGTGATGATAGGCGTATTAGTTCACAGTTAGGAGCCATGATGATTAGAGAAATGCAGAGAAGTCCAAAAAAGAGCGCCAAATTAAACGACGAACAAATAGCGTTAATAGCTGCCGGCATAGAGGAAGGAGTATAGAAAGGCCCCATATAAAAGTAAGGTTATAATTAGTTAGACCTGGTCATCAGAACAGAACTGAAACAAAAATGAAGTAAACCGCTAGAGAGGGAAGAATAAGCAAGGAAGCTGGTGGAGTTAGAAAATTAAGGCCAGTGAATAACGACGGGCGGCTTGAAGGAAACACAAAGAAGGGAATCTTATCTACAATAGGAACAGCAAGTTATGGTCCTCGCCTATACTAATATAAAGCACTGCTCTGATCGCTGGCTCGTTGAAGTTCGCGATGCAGCTAAAGGGGGCCAAGAAAATTCTGGAACCATATAACCTGGCTGGGTAAAACGAATCGAAGAAAGCAGGAAGAGACTCAAGATGCTGAAGGAAAATATTTAGAGAGGCGCGACGGTGCGAATTACATTACATAATTTATATCTGAGCCGTTTAGGAGCGGCGATAACGTAATCATACCAAATGAGGGAGCCACACTGGACCGCCCCAATATAAAACAGCTTAGATCTAACCAGTTTTAACTGGACCTGTCTTAAACAGTCTTAAATGCATCTGAGAGAGACATAAAATATAAGCAAATTGCGCACGTCAGAGGAGAGAGTAAAATTAATATTAATGATACAGGAAAAGAAGATGAGATATACATAAAATCCTTCTTGATGGATTAGGACCCCATTTTTAATATATAGGCCGTCATTGCAGGAGTCGCATTTAGCAATAAAGCCATGGGTAGAAATTATTAGGTTACTCAAAGAACTTCAGAATTGCTTCAGAAGCGGTGAGCGCTTAGATGATAGCCTGTTCGTGCTTACTCAATGGATAGAAATAGCTAAGGTGGAAAATAGACCTCTGTATTTAGCCTTGCTTGAAATAAGCGCTACATATGGAAATGTGAAGAGAAAACACCTATAGAGCTCAATAATATAAGAAGGTATCGACATGAGGTAATTGATTTTCTGCAGAAGATATACAGAGAAAACCAACTTGAAATTACATGGGGAGGTGTAAAAAGTACAGGTGTCGAGGCACGCAAGGTTCTCCACTCCTACCGCTGCTTTTTATGCTTCACATGATTAATATTAAAAAAAAGTTGCAAGGAAGTATTATAGGTTTTAATCTCGTGTAGAGATTCGGCGGAAGGATTGTTGAACAACAGCTCCCTGATTTAATGCATGCGGACGGTATTGTACTGTTAGCAGGTAGCCAGGAAGATTTACATGCTCTGCTTAAGGATTGTGGTCATGAAGGAGACGTTCTCGGTTTCAGGTTTTGAGCAACTCAGTCAGGTGTGATGATTTTCAACAATACAGCTGCTCAGGTGCTTACCATACAAGGCCATGGAATAACATAATGGCCGAACAGAAATACCTCGGAGTATAGGTAAACGAGGGGGCAAGGGAGGGAGACATTCTCGGAAAATCGTGACCAGTCTCTTAGGGCAGAATGGTGAAGATGTGCTGGGATAATGAATCATAGGGCATTATGGGGGTACCACAAATATGAAGTACTGAGAGGCATTTAGAAAGGAATAATGGTGTCAAGGCTTAATTACGGGATGCGGTTCTGTGCTTAAGGGCAGAAGTTCAGTCGAGATTAGAAGTAAATCAGAAGGTCGTCGGAAGATTCGCACTATGAGCCCACTGCAAAAGCCACAGTCGCGGCATTACAGGGAGATATGGGCATCTTCGAAGCACACCCAGCTCAGGGTAATATATATATATATATATATATATATATATATATATATATATATATATATATATATATATATATATATATATATATATATATATGTGTGTGTGTGTGTGTGAAGAACTCTTGAGAAAATTGGAGGATAACAGGTTGGCCGCAGAGGTATTTAATGTGTTATACAGAAAGACCGTTGACTCACAATACTGGAATGAACGAGAAAAATAACCAGCAAGAATGCTGGACACGAGGACGGAGAAGAGACGAACGCTAAAAAAGGCGCAATGTAAAAATCGCATTAATTCAATCGAAAAGAATCATAATGTGGAACTGAATCATTAATGTTAAAGGCACATCAAGAAGGAATTGTTCTATGATAACACAAAGGCAGTGCCCTACTCTTCGAAACTAAGTCCAAAAAGAAATCTCACAGTTCCAACAAGAAATCAAACGATCATGACGCATGTGTTATCTGCCGTAAATCTGTAGAAAAAATGGAACGCATCATCATCAAATGGCATGGTATCCATACGAGCGTCAATGCCGGCACAGTCCCACTTCCTGAGGCCCTACTTAGGATTTAGCGATAACAATTGTCATGCAATATTTGCATGGCCATTGTTATCACTGAAATCTGATATTGTTATCGCTAAAATCTGCTGTTGAAGATTGAAAATAGGGATTGGAAGACTCGTGGCTCAAAAGCAAAGAGAAAAGGAAAACGTATTTAATTAAAACGGCGTGTTTTATTAGCTATTTATGACACAGTTCAAGAAAACAGAAGAGAAAAGCCAAGCATGCTGGCAACTGCCACCACGCCGTTTCAAAGAGGACGCTCTTATCTTCCATCCATCCATGTTACAATTTAGGCATGCACGGGCTTCTTAACAGGCAGAAGCCGTTCTGTGGCTGGCCCCTAGCGCACGCTAGGGGCACTTTCGTCGTAACTCCGGTTGGTTACAGTTGAATATTGCGCGTTCCGTTTGCAGCGGGACAGCTTTTCGCGAGTGCGCCTTTCGGATACTTCGGAACCGTTACAGAACAACGCACTCCATACAGAGAAGAAGGCGGCTCACTGGAAGATGAGGCTACTGAATGTACGCCAGCTTTGAGGAAATGCAAAGTGATGTTTTCCTGCTTGTTTTTGCACCACGGAAATAAGAAAACCGCCATTGCTTTCGGGTTCTGCACACTATTTGCTTAAATGCTAGCAGTCGAGTTGCTTTTCTATATTTTACGGTTACATAGATTGCAACTTAAATAAACGCATAATTTGTGACAACAAATACGTACGAGAAGGAAGTGTGCAAGGACTAAAAAAAAGAGGGCGACACTGCAACGTTTCGCCCCACCGCTGGGCTCGCACACACTTAAGTGGAGCATGGCTACTGCACGCCATGCATGGAGATACAGGCGCCACTATTGCCGCTAGCCACACTCGGCGAAATATGCCTCTCTACAGACGGAGCCAGCCTCAGTCTCGAAAATTCCTGCAACCGTCCCCTCTCCGCGCAGCATAGGAAAGGACCCAAGCATTTTCGTTTTGGCAAAACCTCAGCGATACCAGCGCTAATCCAGAGCCACCAATGAACCAATTTCGCCAAGTTACGGGGCCTGCGCACATACAGATTACCGCTATATTCTTTCTCAGGCGCGCTACGAGCGATCCCCCTACGCACGATCACAGGCGGAAAACTAGTTCCTGCAGCGCCTAGAGATAATGATGCAATGACGATCCGGCCCCAAAATCCTCGTTTAGTTCTTAGTGCCCAGCGCAATTTCCTGACCATAAAAGCCGATGGAGTTGCAATCTCTGCTGTGGTTGACATGGGCGCCCACATTTCTGTCATGAGTACTGGCACTTGCTCCTACAGCCGTTTTTCTTTAGTTGCCGATGGTACAACGGCCCAGTCCTCACCCTGTGTGCTGCTCGTGTGAAGATTTCTGAACGCCATACCCCCGTGCTCTTTACCGTTCTGAACCACTGCCATCATGAAATCATACTCGGCCTTGATTTCCTTAGTGAGCACGCCGCCCTTATTGACGGTGCTACAAGTGTTGTTGTTGGACCTACCGTTCCTCTCATTAGCGCCTTCTCATTCGTTCACCGTCTCTATACTGCCTAGTTCACCCCCGTGCCAGCTGAAGCCGCTGCTTACGTATCTTTAATTCTGTTCCATCTTTCCATAAATGCCAGCATGTCATCACTCCTGTGATTTGCCGTCACAACGAATGATGCCCTTGCGCATAGAGTTGTCACAGTCTCGCAAGCAGCGCATGTCTACCTGTTCTAAACTTCTGTACGCACGTCCAGACGCTTCACAAAGGCATGTACCTCGCCACACTCTCCCGAACCGAAGAATACGGGATCTCCGCAGTCACACGCTGTGTATCGTCCTCTTCGGACGCTCGTTTCACAGCTATTTCGAGACCTGACCACAACGCCCATAAGATCGGTTTCGATCTCTCCGCAGACGAAGCACAGGCGCTTACCCATCTTCTCGTATCCTTTAAGGACATACTTCATTTCAATGGCCGCCTCTTTGCTCGTACGACTATTGTGCAGCATCGTAACAACAACGGTGATGCCGCTCCTCTGCACCGCCGGTCTTACAGGGTGCCCAGTTCCGAACGCCAAGTGGCGCAATAGGAAGTTGAAAAGATGCACGCTAATGACATCATCCAACCATCGTAAAGTCCTTGGACCTCTCCAGTCGTCCTTCTTAAAAAGAAAGACAGCAGTTGGCGTTTCTGCGCCAATTACCGCCACCTGAACGGCATCACAGAAGAGACGTGTATCCACTCCCTAAGATCAATGACGTTCTCGACTGCCTCCACGGATCTCAATACTTTTTTTCCATTCATGTTCGTTTGGCGTATTGAAAAATTGCCGCTGACGGGCAGCACTGCGAGAAGACAGATTTTGTCGCACCTGGCGGTTTATACCAGTTCAATGTTATGTCGTTCTGACTTTGTAATGTACCAGCTACTTTCGAAAGGATGATGGACTCGCTCATTTCTGGATTTAAGTGGACTACGTTTATGTGCTAACTCGACGATGTTGCTGTCTTCTCGCCTACAATTGCCGCACCTTGTACGTCTCAGGAGTATCCTGACTGGCTTTCGTACGGCTGGGTTAGAGCTCAACTAGTCCAAATGCCTATTCGCCCGCCGGCAACTCATTATTCTTGGACATCTCGTCGACGCCTGCTGTGTACAACCGAATCCACCTAAAATTGAAGTGTGGCAACATTTTCCTTGTGCACAGCGCCAGAAAGACGTGCGCTGTTTCCTTGGGCTGTGTTCCTACTTTCACCGTTTTATTCAAGATTTTGCCCTTATCGCTCGTCCCCTCACTCACCTACTGAAGACCGCCACCGAATTTACCTGGGGCCGTGATCAACAAAGTGCGTTTTCCACGCTTGTCCGCCTGCTGACGTCTTCGCTGATTCTGGCGCATTATGATCCCACTGCCCCTACTGAACTCCGCACAGACGCCTGCGGCTACGGCTTAGAGAGGGGTATTGGCACAACGCTCACGGACTCCAGCCCACGCGATTGCGTATGCTAGCCGCCTCAATTTACTAACCGATCGAAATTACTTGATTAACGAGTGTGAGCGCCTCGCCGTGCTTTGGGCTGTAGCTAAATTCTGGCCATACTTGTTCGGTCCTGCTTTTCTGTTGTCACGGACCACCGTGCCCTTTGCTGGCTGTCCTCACTGAAAGACCCTTCCGGGCGTCTTGGGTGCTGGGCGCTACGCCTTCAGGATTATTCGTACACTGTCGTGTACATGCCTGGACGTCTCCATTAAAAGGCCGATTAATTTTATCGGTACCCTGTCGAGCCACCTGATCCTAGTCACATTGACGAAATCCCTTCCCTGTTTGACATCTCTGATCTACACAACATCGCCGAGAAGCAGCGCAAGGACCCTTATTTGCAAACCATCATCGACGGCCTCAGCTCTGAAAGCTCGAAGCGCTCCCTGCAGCTCTTCGTTACCAAAAATGCATCCTGTATCGCCGAAACTTCCGTCCTGACGGGCCCTCTCTCCTTCTAGTCATTCCCCAGCAGCTGCGCTCTTCTATAACTGCAGAACTCAGTGACCTACATGCTGCTGGACACCTTGGTGTGGCACGAACACACGACCGGATACCGCGCTGTTTCTCTTCGCCTGCATTACACCTTACAGTCCGGCATCATGTCCCCACTTGCGACCTCTGTCATCGCAGGAAGGAGCCTTCGGCATCACCCCCTGGTCTTGTGCCGCCTATAGACGTTTCCGAGCTGGTCTACAGTGTGCGGCTAGACCTCAGTGGACCATTCCCGACCTCTGAATTCGGAAACAGGTGTTTCGAAGTAGCCACAGACTATGCCACACGGTACGCAATCACCCATGCATAGCCTACGAGCTGCGCGACCGCTGTAGCTGGCTTCCTTTTGCACAGTCTTATTCTTCGACGTCCCTCTTCAACGCGTTCTCGTCAAATAATCACTGACCGCGGATGCTATTTCCTGTCCAGAGTTATTGACGACATCGTGCGTTCGTGTTTTACCAAGCATAACATTGCCAATGCATACCACCCGCAGGAAAACTGGCTAACCGAGCTTTTGATCCAGACATTAAAGACATGTTGTCTATGTACGTCTCCCCCGACCACCAAGACTGGGATCTCGCCTTGCCCTATATGACGCTCGCTTACAACACCTCCCGCATGACACAACTAGTTGCCCTCAATTCTATCTCTGATACGGGAGACACGCCGTCATGCCTTTGGACAGGCTCGGCTCATCCGCTGACCGTCTTGTCACCACCTACACCTTTTACACCATTCCCCAAGCTGCCGACGCTCGTTAATAGCCCGCAGTCGGCTCTAAGCGTCCCAGTAAGCAGAGAAGTCTATGTTGTATAATTCCAACGAATCGGTGTCGCTCGTTCTTCTGTGGTGTCCTTCCCGCTTTGTCGGTCTCTCTGAGAAACATTTGTCCCCCTACCATGGCCCTTATCGTGTTGTGCGTCAGGTAACCGACGCCACGTGTGAAGGTCCTCCTCATACGGCTGCATCCTCATCATGTAGGCCACGCTCCGATATTTTTCACGTTATGCGCCTCAAGCCCTACCACGCCGCTCCTCTATCACCCCGCGTACTGTGCGTTGTCAGTGCACGTTAAAGAACCAGAGGTGGTCAAAATTTCCGGAGCCCTTCACTACGGCGTCCTTGATAGCCTGAGTCGCTTTGGGACGTTGAACCCTACAAAACGATACCAAACCTCTATCACCGGCCTAACGCCGGGACGGCGCTCCCGCTGCCGGGGGTCATGTTACGCCGATGTGGAAGACGATGTGGCGTCCCGCGGGAAAGTGACGAACGAAGTGGAAAAGGTTGATGGGGCTTCCTTTTTGCGTTGCTGCTGCCAGCTAGGAGCTATTCATTCTCAAGCCCTAACGGTTATAAATAAATGTAAATAGTATTCCCCGTAACAGTCTTCACTAACATCAATCGGCCGCCGCGGTGGCTCAGTGGTTATGGTGCTCGGCTGCTGACCCGAAAGACGCGGGTTCGATCCCGGCCGCGGCGGCTGCATTTCTTTGGAGGAGAAATTCTAGAGACCCGTGTGCTGTGCGATGACAGTGCACGTAAAAGAACCGCAGGTGGTCGAAATTTCCAGAGTCCTCCACTACGGCGTCTCTCATAGCAATAGTCGCCTGGGACGTTAAACCCCATAAACCAAACCTAACATCAATCAGTGGGGCTCTAAAACTTTTTTTCCTAATTGTGAAGAAGCATGCAATTCGCATACAATGTTTCACTCGAGAAATGTTAGCATTGTGATGCCTACAATTTGTGAAGTGTTTATAAAATGATGTCGGTTGGCTTTTGTTTTTCAACTAAATCTAAAATTGGCGCCTGTGTCCGTCTGGGCAGGAAGTATTTTTTAAACCCATGTTGTTACTTATCAACACAAAACCCTTCATTAGACAGCGTTTCAAACATTAGGAATAACTTAAGCATAAAAATTCGCCCGGAATGAGGTATTCTCACCGCTATTGTAATAACTATGATTGGTCGTAATGTGCATGGTGCTTCAAAATGGCATTTATTAAACCAAATAATAAAGTGTAAATCAGTGAAACCTGATTCACTAAGAATGTAAATGCGTACTGAAAAGGCGCCATTGGGAAATAATTCTCATGGATATCTTGTCAAAGATCACTGAAGCAGCGTTTTGTTTCGTTTTTCGCGAAGGAATAAGGAAAGCTATATATTAGTTTTCTTTTAGCCAAGATATGGGATCTCGGTACGGTCTGAATGTCACTCGCAAACAGCCGCATAAAGACTCTTGGTGGTTCTGGGATTCTTTCATTTGTAAGTTTTCATTGTTGATTATATTATTACTTTATTACTCGGCTAAACAATAAAATTTTATTCAGTTTCCGTCCCCGGAAAAGCTTATTTTAAAAACATGGCCCTCTATCACCGACTTCTCATACTTCGTTTTTACCGATTGATATTCACAAGGTGATGCTTTGAGAAGGAAATGTAGCCAGTGCATCGGCAGCACGTTTTTCCGTGTGGTAGATACACCTTGCGGTTTTATACGTCCTGGCTTAAGATGAGGAACACGGAAACCGGGAACGTAGAAATAGGAAAAGTACTGAGAGGAGTACGAATGTGAAGAACACTAGAAAAAGGATCCGAGACCCTCTGCCCCTGCAAGGCGGCTCGTGTCAGGTACCTGGAGACGTTTCCTGGAAGCGTGTTCGATCGACGATTGATACACACTTGTTAGGTGCCGCGACTTCCACTTAGGACCGTGCTAACTTCGTAATTTTCTTAGATTTCTTCGCGTGGCTCCTCAGCCAGAAAGCACAGAGCCCTTCTTCTCATAAATTTACTGGCGCCGTTTCAACCCGTGTCCGCGGCTTCCGTAGAAAGCGGCGTCTTTTGGGGAAAGCTGCCCTACTAAGCCGCATGGAGCAAAGAGAACACGAAAAGGAACTTGGGCAGAAGAAAAAACGAAGTGAAGAATAGTAAAATAAATTAAACAATATATAATAGAGTATTATTAAACTAGGAAGAAAATACGATGCGGAACAAATGTAGAAGGGCACACCATTTAGTACAAGCTTTGCGTAATGACAGGGGGGCTGTGTGCTCACCTGTCACGGATCCGTCGGGTAGCTGTGATCTGGTCAACAGGATTAGGTCATTTTGTCTTGTGGTCGCAGCGGAGGACGGGCCTGGGGCAAACGGTGAGGTCGGTTTTGGTCAGGCGGCTTGGGGCACATCAGGGCGGTGCGTTCCAGGCAGACAAGGTCGACGACCACGGCAGACGCAGCACGTCGAAATTGCAGAACCAGTATGGCGGTTATTACACGGCACCCCCACTAAACTTTACCAGTTTCACGCGACGGCAAGTCGACGACGACAAATGAAAATGTAAGATGGCTATGGTACAATTTATTGGCGTTGGGCCTAGCGCCAGAATCCGTGCTGCGCCACTGCCCACTACATTGTCTTGTAGATGGAGACAATATAGAGAAGAACCAAGATATTTTCCAGGATATTTTCCTTCCTTTCCTATGTTCAAGGCGTCGAAAAATTTTCTGCTCATTTGCCTGGTCATTCTTGCTGAGTATACTGCCTTAAATAAGGACAGTTAGTAGAATTCTTGCAGCGTTGTTAGTAGCAATAAAGCAGATGACTGAAAGTCGATGCGAATTCTTTTGTAAATAGATGCCCTCTCAGGAGCTTATTCAGGTATAAGTGTGGTCGCCTGATATGCCTTCCCATATAACCAGCGTATTGAAAAGCACCCTGATCGTCTGAGAGAACGGCGTTCTGTGGCTCCTAATGGCATAAAGTTTCTCCAGTCCTGGCGTCGCGGTAAACTTATTGCATGTACGGAGCCCCATGCACGTGTTTGAGTAAGTATTTTGGTGACATAAATGTCAGTATACAGGTTCATGACATAAAGAAGGCGAAGATGTCCGAGTTTGTTCCGTGGCTTTCTCCCTGTAGTGGTTGCAAAGGGTACATATAACGTCACATTATTGCGAAAATGCCCGTTGCCTCGTTACAACACACTAGGTTGCCTCCATTCGTGCAGTGGTGTCAGCCATTCGCCATCTCATCTGAGATTAATTCCTCTCTCCATTCAGCTCAACATTTACTTCCTTCCTCTTTTCACGAACTAGATTTTTTTCGCAGTGCAGAATGCCGTACACGCTACACTGAATAACCTCGGCGCCCTCTGGTAAATACTACTGCAAAGTGGCTGCACATTGTGTACCGAAAGGTGGAGCATTGCCTTTCTTTACCCAGTCCAAAAATACGGCAGAGGCAGTCTTAAATACAGCATCAATTTCTGTCGCCCTGTCATTAAGACAGATTTTTCTGTAGCATTGCGACATTGTCTGTTGTTGGCACAGAACTGGCTCTGTCGTGAAGATAGGCGACTGCTCAATACTATAGAAAATCCTGCTACTACAAGAATTTCTGTTCTGAAGCCCCAAAATACCACAGAAAAATCTGTTGAGACATCATAAAATTTCTGTCGTTTTTTTTCGGCTGGGTAGTGCTGTTTTTCACTCATAATGATCTAAGAAGTGTAAGAAAGTAGGCCACTCTGGTTACAATGCTTCAGTATAAACTGGATGAAGCCAGGGTGGTATATATTGATGCACAAACAATATTGTGTCAGCCACGCTTATGAACGACGATATGTGTGTTTTTTATAATTGCATTCATTCGAGGCCACAAATGCAGCTCTTGTTTCATACGGTGTACGATAACTCAATTTAGAAACTATTGTTCTACCTTTCCGTGTTAACTGTTGGGCAGTTCCGCGCGCAACGTTATCATTTTTACCACGTCATGTGCAGAAATTCATTTCGCCAAGGCAAAATTCCGAGTAATTGGAGGTAATATGATACCAGGGTGAGCACATATATATAGATCTGCTGCCCAGCGAATCTTCACACGACCAGCGACCGCATTCAGCGTCAACAGCTAGCATCGAGGGCTTCTTTTCGCTGTCACTCTGCAGGTGTGTGCCCATTTCTTATTTAATCATGCATCCTCCAAATGTAGTTTTTGCGCCGCTTTTGCGCACCATCCTTGCATGTTTAGTTTCCTCATTTTTTACTCTGTCACGATGCTTGAAGAACATCAAATGCTATGAAAATCATTTAAGGAAACCATGAACAAGGTCTCAGTGATGCAGAAAGCACTTCACTTTCTTTACAAAGCGAACACAGAGTATTAGTGGAATTATTGAGCTCATCTAGGCAGGAAGTAGATATCATGGTGTCTGAGGCGTCTTCTGATATAAGTTGAGCCGATTAAATTTGTATCAAACGATAAAAAAATGGCCTTTTACCTTCAGTAGTGTTCATCAATCGGTCTCAAACTATATAAAAATGGTCTTCTACCATAAAGAATGTTGTAAAAACTGAAACACTGAGCTCAGGCCACCTAAATGTAAACGCAAATATGCCACCCCTCAGCCTCGCCCTGGGCAAAATATAGATGATATCCTAAATGCACCCATCTGACGATGGAATTGTTTCCTATCCCGTATGCATTAAACATTGCATCTAAAAATATGTCGTATTGGCATATCGGGGTAGTTCCGAAGAAGAAATAATGTTTGGAACAGCCAGGACGTATAAAACCGCAAGGTGTATCTACCACACAGAAAAACGTGCTGCCGAAGCACTGGCTACGTTTCCTTCTCAAAGCATCACCTTGTGAACATCAATCGGTAAAAATGAAGTATGAGAAGTGGGTGATAGAGGGCCATGTTTTTAAAATAAGCTTTTTCGGGGACGGGAACTGAATAAAATTTTATTGTTTAGCGGAGTAATAAAATGATATTATAATCAACAATGAAAACTTACAAATGAAAGAATCCCAGAGCCACCGAGAGACTTCATGCGGCTGATTGCGAGTGACATTCAGACCATGCCGAGATCCCGTATCTTGGCTAAAAGAAAACTAATATATAGCTTTCCTTATTTCTTCGCGAAAAACGAAACAAAACGCTGCTTCAGTGATCTTTGACAAGATATCCATGAGAATTATTTCCCAATGGCGCCTTTTCAGTACGCATTTACATTCTTAGTCAATCAGGTTTCACTGATTTATACTATTATTTGGTTTAATCAATGCCATTTTGAAGCACCATGCACATTACGACCAATTATAGTTATTAGAATAGCGATGAGAGTACCTTATTTTGGGCGAATTTTCATGCTTAATTTATTCTTAATGTTTGAAAAGCTGTCTAATGAAGGGTTTTGTGTTGATAAGTAACAACATGGGTTTAAAAATACTTTCTGCCCAGACCGACACAGGCGGCACTTTCAGATTTAGTTGAAAACCAAAAGCCATGCGACATCATTTTATAAACAATTCACAAATTGTGGGCGTCACAATGCTGACATTTCGCTAGTGAAACATTGTATGCGAATTGAATGCTTCTTCTGACAGGATAAAATTTTTTAGAGCCCTACTGATTGATGTTAGTGAAGATGGTTACGGGGGAATACTATCTACATTTATTTATAAGCGTTAGGGCTTGAGAATGACGAGCTCCTAGCTGGGAGCACCAACGCAAAAACGAAGCCTCATCAACCTCTTCTACTTCGTTCGGCCCTTTCACGCGAGAGGCCACTTTGTCTTCCACACCGTCGTAAAATGACCCCCGGCGGCACGGGCGCCGTCCCGGCGTTAGGCCGGTGATAGAGGTTTGGTATCGTTTTGTAGGGTTCAACGTCCCAAAGCGACTCAGGCTATGAAGAACGCCGCAGTGAAGGGCTTCGGAAATTTCGACCGCCTGTGGTTCTTTAACGTGCACTGACAACGCACAGTACACGGGGTGATAGAGGAGCGGCGTGGTAGGGCTTGAGGCGCATAACGTGAACAATATCGGAGGGTGGCCTACATGATGAGGATGCAGTCGTATGAGGAGAACCTTCACACGAGACGTCGGTTACCTGACGCACAACACGATAAGGGCCATGGTAGGGGGAGAAATGTTTCTCAGAGAGACCGACGAAGCGGAAAGGAGACCACAGAAGAACGAGCGACTCCGATTCGTTGGAATTATCCTACATAGACTTATGTCCTTACTGGGACGCTTGGAGCCGACTACGGGCTATTTGGCGAGCGTCTGCAGCTTGAGGAATGGTGTCATAGGAGTAGGTGGTGACAGGACGATCAGCGGATGAGCCGAGCCTGTCCAAAGACATGACGGCGTGTCTCCCGTATAAGAGATAGAATTGAGGGCAACTAGTTGTGTCATCCGGGAAGTGTTGTAAGCGAACGTCACATAGAGCAAGGCGAGATCCCAGTCTTGGTGGTCGGGGGAGACGTACATAGACAACATGTCTTTAATGTCTGGATCAAAGGCTCGGTTAGCCAGTTTGCCTGTGAGTGGTATGCATTGGCAATGTTATGCTTGGTAAAACATGAACGCAGGATGTCGTCAACAACTCTGGACAGGAAATAGCATCCGCGGTCAGTGATTATTTGACGAGGGGCACGTTGAAGAGGGACGTTGAAGAAAAAGATTGTGCAAACGGAAGCCAGCTACAGCGGTCGCGAAGCTCGCAGGCTATGCTATGGTGATTGCGTACCGTGTGGCATAGTCAGTGGCTACTGCGAAACACCTGTTTCCGAATTCCGAGGTCGGGAATGGTCCAATGAGGTCTAGCCGCACACGGTAGACCAGCTCGAACACGTCTATAGGAGGCAGAAGACCAGGGGGTGGTGCCGAAGGCTCCTTCCTGCGATGACATAGGTCACAAGTGGGGACATAATGCCGGACTGTAAGGTATAATGCAGGCAAAGAGAAACAGCGCGGTATCCGGTCGTGAGTTCGTGCCACACCAAGGTGTCCAGCTGCAGGCTGGTCACACAGTTCTGCAGTTATAGAAGAGCGCAGCTGCTCGGGAATGACTAGAAGGAGGGAGGGCCCGTCAGGACGGAGGTTCCGGCGATAGAGGATGCCATTTTTGGTAACGAAGAGCTGCAGGGAGCGCTTCAAGCTTTGCAAATATGGGTCCTTGCGCTGCTTCGCGGCAATGTTTTGTAGATCAGAGATGTCAAACACGGAAGGGATTTCGTCAGTGTCACTGGGATCAGGTGGCTCGACATCGTACCGAGAAAATTAATCGACCTTTTACTGTAGACGTCCAGGCTTGTACACGACAGTGTACGAATAATCCTGAAGGCGTAGGGCCCAGCACTCAAGAAGCCCGGAAGGGTCTTTCAGTGAGGACAGCCAGCAAAGGGCATGGTGGTCCGTGACAACAGGAAAGCACGCCCGAACAAGTATGGCCAGGATTTAGCTACAGCCCAAAGCACGGCGAGGCGCTCAAGCTCGTTAATCAAGTAATTGCGCTCGGTAGGTAAAATAAGGTGGCTAGCTTACGCAACCGCGTGGGCTGGAGTCCGTGAGCGTTGTGCCAATACCCCTTTCTATGCCGCAGCCGCAGGCGTCTGTGCGGAGTTCAGTAGGGGCAGCTGGATCAAAATGCTCCAGAATCAGTGAAGACGTCAGCAGGCGTACAAGCGTGGAAAACGCACTTTGATGATTACGGCCCCAGGTAAATTCGGTGGCGGTCATCAGTAGGTCAGTGACGGGACGAGCGATAATGGCAAAATCTCGAATAAAACGGTGAAAGTAGAACACAGCCCCAGGAAACAGCGCACGTCTTTCTGGCGCTGTGCACAAGGAAAATGTTGCCCCACTTCAATTTTAGGTGGACCAGATTGTACAGAGCAGGCGTCGGCGAGATGTCCAAGAATGGTGAGTGTCCGGCGGCCGAATAGGCATTTCGACTAGTTGAGCTCTAACCCAGCCGTACGAAAGCCAGTCAGGATACTCCTGAGACGTACAAGGTGCGGCAATTGTGGGCGAGAAGACAGCAACATCGGCGAGGTAGCACATAAACGTAGTCCACTTAAATTCAGAAAAGAGCGAGTCCACCATCGTTTCGAAAGTAGCTGGTACATAACAAAGTCCGAACGACATAACTTTGAACTAGTATAAACCACCAGGAGCGACAAAATCTGTCTTTTCGCAGTGCTGCCCGTCAGCGGCAATTTTTTAATACGCCAAACGAGCATGAATGGAAAAAAAATATTGAGATCCGTGGAGGCAGTCGAGAATGTCATATATCTTAGGGAGTGGATACACGTCTCTTCTGGTGATGCCGTTCAGGCGGCGGTAATCGGTGCAGAAACGCCAACTGCTGTCGTTCTTTTTAAGAAGGACGACTGGAGAGGCCCAAGGACTTTACGATGGTTGGATGATGTCATTAGCGTGCATCTTTTCGACTTCCTATTGTACCACTTGGCGTTCGGAACTGGGCACCCTGTAAGACCGGCGGTGCAGAGGAGCGGCATCACCGGGGTTGCTGCACAATAGTCGTACGAGCACACAGGTGGCCATTGAAATGAAGTATGTCCTTAAAGGATGCGAGAATATGGGTAAGCGCCCGTGCTTGGTCTGCGGAGAGATCGAAACCGATCATATGGGCGTAGTGGTCAGGTCTCGAAATAGCTGTGAAATGAGCGTCCGAAGAGGACGATACACAGCGTGTGACTGCGGAGATCCCGTATTCTTCAGTTGGGGAGAGCGTGGCGAGGCACATGCCTTTGTGAAGCGTCTGGACGTGCGTACTGAAGTTTAGAACAGGTAGACATGCGCTGCTTGCGAGTCTGTGACAACTATATGCGCAAGGGCATCATTCCTTGTGACGGCAAATCAAGGACAGGAGTGATGACATGCTGGCCGTTATGGAAAGATGGAAGAGAATTAAAGATACGTAAGCAGCGGCTTCAGCTGGCAAGCGGGTGAGTTAGGCAGTACAGAGACGGTGAACAACTGGGGAAGGCGGTTCTGAGAGGAACGGTAAGTCCAACTCAACAACAGGTCTAGCAGCGTCAATAAGGGCAGCGTGCTCCTTAAGGAAATCAAGGCCGAGTATTATTTCATGATGGCAGTTGTTCAGAACGGTAAAGAGCACGGGGGTATGGCGTTCAGAAATCATCACACGAGCAGCACACAGGCTGAGGACTGGGGACGTTGTGCCATCGGTAACTAAAGAGAAACGGCTGTAAGAGCAAGGGCCAATACTTTGCGGAGGTGGCCTCGTAGGTCGGAACTCATGACAGAAATGTGGGCGCCCATGTCAGCCAGAGGAGAGACGGCAACTCCATCGACTTCTATGGTCAGGAAATTGCGCCGGGCACGAAGACCTAAACGAGGATTTTGGTTCCGGATCTTCATTGCATCATCATCTCTAGGCGCTGCAGGAACTAGTTTTCCGCCTGTGATCGCGCGTAGGGGGATCGCTCGTACCGCGCATGAAAAAGAATGAAGTGTTAGTCTGTATTTGCGCAGGCCCCCTAACTTGGCGAAATTGGTTCATTGGTGGCTCTCGATTGGGTCATTTCCTACGCTGCGCGGAGAGGGGACGGTTGCAGGAATTTTCGAGATGGAGGCTGGCTCCGTCTGTAAAGAGGCATATCTTGTCGAGTGCGGCTTGCGGCGACAGTTGCGCCTGTATCTCCATGCTTGGCGTGCAGTAGTCATGCTCCACTTAAGTGCGTGCGAGCCCAGCGGTCGGGCGAAACATTACACTGCCTGACCCTTTTTTTATAGTTTTTGCACATTTCATTCGCGTCCGTATTTGTTGTCACATATTCCGCGTTTATTTCGGTCGCACTCTATATAACCGTAAAAAATAGAGGAGCAGCTCGACTACCAGCCTGCAAGCAAATAGCGTGAATAACCCGACAGCAATGCCGATTTTACTACTTCCGTGGTGCAAAAACATGCAGGAAAACATCACTTTGCTTTTCCTCAAAATTGGCGTACATTCAGCAGCCTCATCTTCAAGTCAGCCGTTTTCTTCTCTGTATGGAGTGCATTGTTCTGTAACGGTTCCGAAGTATCCGAAAGGCGCGCTCGCGAAAAGCTGTCTCGCTGCAAACGGAACCCACCCCACCAGTGTCGCAATATTCAACCGTCACCATACGGCGCTACGACGAAAGGGCCCATACCGTGCGCAAGGGGCAGCCACATAACGGCTTCTGCCTATTAGGAACCCTGTGCAAGCCTAAATCATCCCTACTGAAAAAAGTTTTATGAGGCAATAAACTCATACAGTTTATCATACAAATGTCATAGAGTTCTCATACAAATCACATAAAATTATCATTCAAATGTCATTCATTTCTGTGAAATCTTACAGTCATCATTGAGATATCATAGAATATCATACGAATTGCATAGATTGTATGATATTCTATGATATCTCTATGATGACTGTGTGATTTCCCAGAAATGAATGACATTTGAATGATAATTTTATGTGATTTGTATGATAAGTCTATGACATTTGTATGATAAACTGTATGAGTTTATTGCCTCATAAAACTTTTTTCAGTAGGGATATCATGGATGGACGAAAGAAAAGAGCGTCCCCTTTGAAACAGTGTAGTGGCGGTTGCCAGCATGCTCGGCTTTTTATTCTATATTTTTGTTTAACTGCGCTGTAAATATATACTAAATCTCGCCGTTTTTTTTAATACGCTTTCCTACACCTATAACTTTGTCAGTTCCTTGCTTTTTAGCCATCAATCTTCGATTCACTTTTTGCAAACTTCAACAGCAGATTTTAGCGACAACAGCAGAGTTTAGAGAAAACAATTGCCATGCAAGTACTGCATGACCATTGTTATCGCTAAACCCTATGTAGGAGCTCAGGAAATCTTAATGTGCCTGCATTGACATCCGTATGGATGTCATTGCCTTTGATGATGAGGCGCTCAATTGTTTCTACAGATTTACCGCACATAGCAGATGCGTCATCTTCGTTAAGTTTATTTTTGTAACTGCGCGTTCTAAGATACCCAGACTTAGCTTCAAAGAGTAGGGCACTTTGGAGTTAACATGCAATGATTCCTTCGTGATCTGCTCTTCGATTATTGAACAGTTCTACATTATGCTTCTTTTCGATTGAAGTAATTCAATATTTACCATACGCCCTTTTTTAGCTGTCGTTTAATGCTCCTCTCCGTACTCGTGTCCTGAAAACTTGTTGGTTGGTTACCTAGTACATTCCATCATTATAAGTCAAAGCTCTTTCTGTATAACTCTTTAAATACTTCCGCTGCCTACCTTTTATCATCCAATTTTCTCACGAGTTCTTCATATAGTATTTTATACTGAGCTTCCCGTGCTCTGAATATGCCCACATCTCTCTGTACTGCCTCGATTTTCGTTTTTGCCGCGGGCACGTGGTCGGAATCTTCCTATGGCTCTGTGATTTACTGTGATCTATTATTATGTTCCATACGAGTTCCCTGTTCACGTAGTCGTATGCACCGATTATGTCCAGGAAGGCTAAATACGGAGGTTCGTTTTCCGCCTTAGCTATTTCTGGGCATTGGGTAAGCACGAACAGGCTATCATCTAAGCGCCTACCCCTTCTGAACCAGTTCTGAAGTTCTTCGAGTATCATATTACTTTCACCCATGCCTTTATTTAAAATATCGACGCCTGCATTGATGGCCTGTATATAACAGATACGATCGTAACCAGTCGGAAGGACTTGATGTTAACCTTCCTTTCCTTTGTTAATAAAAATCGTTTCACTGCCTCCTCCAATGTGCGGAACTTGCTTATTTGTTGTGAGTGTCTCCTTGTTTAGAATTTTGTCTATCCCTGCAGATGTGAATTCAGGAATATTTTCTCCTGCCTTTTTCCAGTTAAGACTGGTTAGTTCTAAGCTGTTTTATATTGGGCCGTCCTGTGTGGCTCCCTCATTTGGGAAGATTGCCCTATCGCCTCTTCTAAAAGACATGTATGAATGACGCAATGTTGTTCGCAGCGTCGCGTCCCTCTAAACATTTTTCCTCAGCAGCTTGAGTCTGTTCCTGCTTTCACCGATTCATTTTACGCAGCCAGGTTATATGGTTTCAAAATTTTCGCGGCCCCCTTTTTGTTGCATTGCGAACTTCAGAGAGCCAGCGATCAGATGACTGGGTTATTTTACCTTCGCCGAGGACGTGACCTTGCTTTCGCTTTTGTCGATAAGATTTACATTTTTCGCCTATTTCCTCTTCACATAACTGTGCCTTTTTAATTTTCTGTGTTTCCTTAAAACCATCCGTGGTTATTCACTGGCCTCCTTAATTTCCAAACTCTACCAGATTCGTGGCTTATTCTTTCCTCTCTAGCCACTTACTATTTTTTTGTTTCATTTCTGTTTTGGGAAGCAGCTCTAATATTAATCTTACGTCTATATGGGGCGTGTATCTATACTCCTTCCTCTATGCCGGCTGCTATTAGCTCTATTTGTTTTCGTTTAATTTTGCGCTCTCTTTTGGACCTCTCAGCTCATCTCTTTCAGGGCTCCTAATTGTAGACTAAAACGCTAATGATCGCTTCTCACACTGGACTCCCCCTCTTCTTCTATTTCCATTATTGCGAGCTTGCTTAAGATTCCCTGCGACATTAGGCATCAGTCAAGGGGTGTGTGCCTGTTACAAAATTCCCACGTGATTTCTCCGTCGCATTTAGTTTCCCTTTTTGCAATTACTACATTGTGCTGCTTACAGAAGTCTAACATTAACTTCCCCTTCGAATACGCCTACCCATCCAGATCCCCGATGTGTCCATTCATGTCACTCAGCCGAGTAATATCGGCACCGTCTCTAAGCTGCTTTATATCGTCATTGAGGCACTTAACTAGATCGTTGTTTCTTTGCCAGCATTCGTCCTCGGTCCCTAAAAAAACCACCCCTGCCATGTCCTTTTACCGGTAATTATACATTGATACAGAGACATGTTCTTGGCAAGTATACATCATTGTTTGCCAATCTTTTCCTTGAAGTATCAGCATACCTACCCCTCCTCCCTTGTTCTCCGTTGATCTTCTGTTGCTCCCTTTCCAGAAGTAGCCATCATAAAAAAGTGGAACTTCGGGATCCCTGAGACTTGCCTCGTATTGCGCGTATACACCAACTTCTTCCTTTAACCGTTGTGCTATTTTTGAACCATTTCGCTCTCTTTCTACCCCCTTGAATAATGATGTGACTGATCCTGGTGTCAAACTTCTATATCGCAGTTTTCTTCCTCGACCTCTTAGAGGCCATTGTTGGGCTCACCTCCATTGTTACACTTTCTACTTCACTTCTAACTACCCCTACGCCCTGAGCCGCCGTGGACCCCCTAAAAAGATAATGCCCGGCCCCATCCACGTGGCTGGCGCTGGAATGCCCGCCATTATGGCTTCTGATGGTGAGGTCGGCAATTTTTGTTTCTAATTGATCAAGCTGTTCTTGAAGTTTTTGCTTCTCGGCTCTCTCTACCTGTAGCTCTCTTTGTAGAGCATCCATACGTAACGCTAGTTTGGTGTACTCTTGGCCAACCGCTTTGAGGCGCGCACTTAGTACGCAATATTTGCGTATAAACTGTTCGCCTTCGGCTTCTTCTAGATTCCAAGCGTTTTTCCTTCAAATTCACCGACGCCTCACATTCCTTGCAATTAACCTTCAGTTGTTTGACCATCTTACCAGCACTCGATCATTGCTACCACAGAATGCTAGAATATACTACGGGCTAAAAAACACTTGCAAACCCGTGCTAATATAAAATACTGCCTACTGCAAATAAGGATCACCTGAGAAGCTGGCGCACAAGTGAGCGCGGAAAATCCTAGCGTCCCTGCAAGAACAAACGCGGCCGCTGGGTCACTGATCTAAATTCTGCTCACTAGCCTGCCCTTCACCTACCTACCTTACTTTCACGGTATTAAAGGAAGATACTCTTCTATTTGAGGCAGTCGTGTTACCCCGGCAGTGGACAGTCCGTCCATCTCCGGTCACACGCGTAATAGTAATCTTCTGGCGGCGCCATCTGTCGACGACCAGCCGAATGTGCTGCGCTCCGAATTATTTTGTGGGCGCCTGCAGACCAAGAGTGCCCTGAAATCCAGTGTGGCGATGTAAGTGGAGTGAAATTATCTGTGGAATTTAATATATTGCCACGCGCCTAACGCGCCGCGCGGCCTCCGCGCTGAGTCGAAGACGACGACGAAGCGGCGGTGGGCTCTCGAGGCGCGCTTGTTCTGTTCGGTGTCCTGGAACCTGGCGCTGTAATTAAAAGAAGGCTCCCAGTCTTTGGTTCTTCCCGACGCCTATCTCCACGGCCCCTCTGGTCGTGACAATATCATTTTAGTCTGTATTTACATGTTGACAAGGTTGCCAACAAAAACCGTTCTGAAGTTTTAGGTCTGTAGTAAGGTCTCTAGTAAGATCGAATTTTACAGGCAGTGGATACTGTCGTCTGCAGGGTGATGGCGGACAGAGGGGAAAGTTGTTGGCTCATCGACATTGTTTGAAAGATGATCAGTGGCTGTGGTTGATGAGCCTCGGATACCAACTCCAAATTTGGGAATATCATAAAACGTGTCTTCTGTGCGTCCAAGCTGGCTCCCAGTGTCTTGTTGTATGTTTCATAATTCAGTTGCTATATGTATTCGCTGTAGATACCGGATGGTGTTGAGTGAAAAAACTGCAGATAGTATAACACAAAGTCTAAAGAATGTCTAACACATTCTCTTTTGGTTTCGATTTTCAACTTCTGGTGCTCCCCATTTGAAGTTAGGCACAAACTTCGCCTTTAGCGTGGCACGTAATGCATTATGACTGAAGGCGTTGCGCGCCTTGAGCCAAGGTAGCCCTAATTCGCTAAATGTTAACGAGAAGCGCACCGTATCCCACCACATTGAGCAGCATTGCTCAAAAGTCGCTGCGCCGTACTTGTGCAACAGTGGCCCTCCTGCAGGGACGGCCTGTATACTCTGAAGGTTTGAGCAATACATACTAGCATTTTTCTCATACGCCATTGCGTTATATCTTTAATTAAATTGGTTCGATTACAGTACCCATTCTTACGGCCAGTTAAGGATGCAGTAAAGAGGAGAATAATCCTGTTAGGTGTTTCCGAGATAACAATTATTTTTGACAGAAAGCTGTTCACACTCTCGTTTATGAATGATGCTTTTCCGCGAGACTGCCGACACTCAATTAGGCAACATTCCGGTTTACAGCTGAAGATGGGGGAAGAAGGGCCACCACTCTGCGTTCAGTATTCACCCGAGGATGCTTCAGTGAAGTTTGTAGAAAACATCGACGGCACATCAACAGCACCGCAGAAGCAGAAGGGAGTGCAGAACAAGCATTCTCGCAGAAACCGGCTCCTGCTAATTGTGATAATATCCTTACTTGTATGTTTAACTGCTGCCGGACCCACTTTGACGTTCTTTTTCCTTCGTCACCCTGAAAAGGTAAGAAAATATTTTCAAGCAATTCCTTTGGGTCAAAAGGAATTCTGCTCGTTCCCATTGGGAATACCCTGGAAGGAATACATCAGCACCTTACAGTTACATTTGCTGTGTTGTGTTCGTTGTTTAAACAAAACAGCTCATATAACCTGTTTTTATACGGAAACAATACTGCTGATATTCTTTTATGTGAAAGTAAAATCAAACAGGAAATCACACAAGCACAGCAATGTGTGTTCAAGGAAAGTACATATTTGTCTCTCTTTTCATTACTTTGCATTGCTGTCTTGAAAATATATGTGCTGTTTGCAATTTGTACCTCATGGGTTCCGCTCAAGTGGCCGTTTATTTGTCTTCATTGGTGGTGGGGCAGTTAGTAGGACGACTATGTCAAAGTAACGGACTTGGTTAGGCGTTCGTACTTGTACTAATTTGCAACCGGTAGCTAATTAATCTTTAGAAGACCGCCGGTCTTAGATGTTTAAGGCAATTCTAGACGTTCAAATTTTAAGGCACAAGCCTTTAATGCCTCATCGTTATAAGCAGGAGGTGTCGACAGAAATTTCACGCTTTTCAATTGGTCGAAACGGGCGTGACGTCACATTTCGCGAATTTCAAACGGGGCCAATTGTACTTTGCCTAGTAACCATGCAAACAATTAAAGGAATCGTTAGTGATGCTCCAAGTAAGTGGAACCGAGTTTAGTCAATTGCTTAATCACCCAATTAGCCTAATTAACCTTTATAGTCAGGCGAGACAAATAAATAAAACCGAGTAAGAAGCCCGTCGGGGTCGGGAATCGAACCCCGGTCTCCGGCGTGCGAGACGAGCATGCTAACCACTCGGCCATGCCAGCCTTTTTTATGCGAAGCATGCTACTTTAGCTACCACTTCAGCCCTTCACCGTGGTTATGCGCCTCCAAATCACGTGACACGATGATGCCACACCACGTGACACGATGACGTCACGGCAGTGGAGAAACGGGGGCCCACCTCGCGCCGTCGCTGTGGTTGTTCGCCTCCAAATCACGTGATACATGACGTCACACCACGCGACACGATGACGTCACGACAGTGGAGAAACGGGGGCCCACCTCGCGCCGTCGCTGTGGTTGTGCGCCTCCAAATCACGTGATACATGACGTCACACCAAGTGACACCATGACGTAACGACAGTGGAGAAACGGGGGCCCACCTCGCGCCGTCGCTGTGGTTGTGCGCCTCCAAATTACGCGACACGCTGATGCTTCGCATTCTCCAGGCTTAACCAAGTTAAGCCTCAGCAATTTTTTTCTTTATTTTCGAGATTGACATGAAAACAATAAGACCACTTCAGCTACACTTGAGCTGATACGGGTGAAGCTCGATGGTTCGGAATGAACGAAGGCGTGTCTAGTGAATACGGTGTCTTCGTTCACTCCCATCTTCCTCCCTTCCGGTTACGGTGAGGTTCAGGTGTCCACCGAGATATGAGAGACAGATAAATTTCCTTTCCTCAAAAACCAGTTTACAGACGAGCAAGGCGTAGAACCGAACGGGCGATGGCATTCTATACACTCTCTGGCAGCGTTGCAAGATTCTGTCGCGTTTCACTCTAAGGGGCGAAGCCTAAAATCTTAACAACGCATTAGCGACACCAGCAGAAACACCGCGCTTAAGGCTTTCGCCTCACCGCAGTATAGGTGAACAAAGTGCCCCCCTGAATTTTTTGTAGAAATGTGAAATTGCATTGAAGGCTGCAAAAAAAAAGCTTTCATGATTTTTAGGATTTTTACTTGCTTTCCCAATTAAATGTTTTTGCTGTTGTTTCTTACGTAGTACCCCCATCCGAGGGTGTGTAGGCTACATTGAGTAAATCAATGGCATAAAGTCAAGTGAAAAAACACTTTTTGTCCTAAAGTTAAACACCAGGTTAACAAGCTTTGAGGCATGATAAAATTTTCAACAATGACCTGTGCAGTGGATATATCCGTTTGCATTCAGATTGAGTTATGACTTTTTGTACCATCTAGAGAGTATACGCTTTCGGATATTGCGAAATTCCTCGAGATCAAGTCTGAGCAAAAATTTAAAAATCGCGAAAATAGCCTTAATGATAGAATGAGAGAGAAACAGTTAGGCTGATATTTGGGAACATTTTGCGAGCGATCAGATAGTACTTACGGTACTCAGTTTTATGCTTCAGGGTATACCATGTTATACACAACCGAATGAGTTTCGCGTATCTTTCCAATCATTCGCGGTACCAAACCAGGAAATATCTGTTAAAAACCCCAAATAATTTTCTGCGAACACTAATACACAGCTTGTTAATAATTATGTTGTAAGTGGTTTCATTCAGCTTCAAATCACACAATATGCATTTACGATTGAAGAGGAGGTGAAAATTGGGTAAATTACAAAAAATTACTCAACGATGTGTACAAAATCAATTCATTCAAACCTCGAAAGGAAAGACCAATTGCATTTATTATCAATCACATGCCAGCTGCTGATCTAAGCATGCAAAAATTTCCTCTTGCAGGTTGCGAACTCTGAAGACCATGCTGCCTATTCTTGTGAGTTTCCTTTTGAAAATTGTGACCGCTTTTGCACAGAAGTAGAATAGTAGCTCTTCATAATAAACTTCGACACTATCCATTCAACTATAAGCGATTTTTTCTCATCTTATTGGAATTTCTTATTGACTTGATAGTTTAAAATGTTTGGTTAGCATTAATATCCCGCAAGTCACAAAAGAGATCAAATGTGCTTAACCTGCCGATATCAATTTTATGATTTGGTGAAACCGAAACCACCAGTTAATCTGTATACAGTGACATTTCACAGCCCCATCTGTGTATTCATCAGCGTCTCAGGGTTTGAAAGGTGAATTCTACAAATGGTGCCGTAGTACAACATTGCCGGCGTAATAGTTTCAAACCAACGAATGACGACACAAGGTGAGATTTGAGTTAGACTTTATATGAAAAGCTCTCATTAGCCACATAGTTGCCTCTGGTGTCAAAAAGCTTTACGTCCGATGCCTGGTTTCTGGAGTGGAAAGGAAGGTAGGTATAACCACAATTTTGGGGGATCGGAATGACATCGGAATGACATCGCGTGAACAGTGAGGTAGGACAACTAAGTCACAAACGTAAACAAATCCGTCGATTGTAACTCTCCCCGTACACCGGCCAACAGGGGTGATTAGGTGCCCACCAGCCGTGCGAGTCTGAGGCCCAGTCCACGCGGTTAAAACTTTCCTCAGTTCCTTTTCTAGCCCGTTGCTCATAACCGAATAGTCCGCTCCCATATCAACCAATGCCGTAACTGCTAAATCGTCGATATCAACCGGTAAGTCCGCAGCTTCACATCCTTTGTGATCGTCACGTGTCCTCGTTTGATAGCCGTCGTCTGGTCGGGAACGCGATGGAGGATGTTCGGCTGTTCGCTCGTCAGCTGCCTTACCTCCGCAGGCCGCTGGGTCTAGTTTCCCCGGCGAGGACTCGGTGTGCGGCTGAAACGGCTTGTCGAAGGACGGGGAGTCGGCGAACGATACCGGGTAGAGGTTGGTGGGCGGTAGTCAGGGCGAGGGAAATCAGTGTGATCCCGGCGCGTTGACAGGTGCTCCTCAATTTCGCGGGACCGTTCGCCATTGAGCGGACAGGGGACTCGCGGATGAAATCCACGAATTCCAGCTCGGCGATAAGGGCACCACCACAAGATATGGCCAGTCTCACCGCAGTGGTAACAAACGGGCCGCTGCTCAGGTGCCCGCCACACGTCTGTCTTCCGCAACCTCGCTTCGGCCAACACAGAGATAGGCGGGCGCCGCGGCTGGAAAGCAAATGGGCTTGCAATCCAAGGGGTGAGGTTGCAGTTCTGCCGGAGTACCGACGCGTACGTCTGGCGCGGGGGCGTCGGTGTAAGGGCAGCAGGAGAAATAGGTTCAGGGACCGCCTGCTGCACTTCCTCTCGTATAATTTGTGCTAACGACGGACACTGCGGCTGCAACTGGGCAGAGAGGTGCATTTTGTGCAGCTCTTCTTTGACGATAGACCGAACCAGCTCCCGCAGGGTGAAAGCGGAGTCGCTGGAGGCTGGCGCAAAGTCGGCAGTAGACACAGTGTTCACTGCGCGATTGTAATAGCGGGCACGTTGCTGCAGTGTCTTTTCGACGGTAGTGGCTCCAATAGAAATTCCGAAGTGGCGTTAGGTTTGTTTCGCACAAGCCCAGCGAACAGTTCTTCTTTTATCCCACGCATCCGGTGACGCACTTTCTTTTCCTCGGCCATGTTTGGATCCACCCTTCTGAACAGTCGTGTCATGTCCCCATAATAGATTGCGACGATCTCATTGGGTCGCTGGTTTCTTGACTGCAGCGCCGACTCAGCTCGTTCCCGGCGGTCGGTGTTAACGTAGGTCGCCAGCAACTGGCTGCGGAACCATTCCCAAGAAGTAAACGTTGTCTAGTGGTTCTCGTACCACGTCCGCTCCGAGTCGTCAAGAGCGAAGTAAACATTGTGGAGCTTCCGCTCCGCATCCCAGCCGTTGTACCTGACAACGCGCTCTAACTGGTCAAGCCACTCCTCCGCGTCCTCAAACACTTTGCCATGGAAGGTCGGCGGCGTTCGCGGCTGGAGGACCAGGAAATGAGAAGCTGAGTTTCCGTTGACAGCCGTAGCTGCCGCGTCTCCGTTGTTAGCCACAGCTGCCGCGTCAGTCCTGTGCGTCACGGCTGGAGCCCTGGAGGGAATAACGGGCCGAACTCTGGTGACTGACCTTGGAGTCGGCGGCATTCATCCAGCGGGCTCAAGACGCCCGCCAACTCGCAAGGTGCCGGATTCGACATCAACAACAACTCGACGCCGGTCGCTACAACCTCCGACACCTACACGTTCGGTAGGAGTCCGGCGATTCTGTGTGGATATGGACACCTGTGCGCAGTCGCGTACTCTCCTAAAAGCTACTCCGACGCTACTTCGGTCCGTACGAGGTGGTTTGTCGTGTTAGTGACGTCACTTACGAAGTTGTCCCGCGGGACACGGCCTCCTTACCACGTCGGTGCCATCCGACCGGGACTGTGAACGTGGTGCGCATGAACCCACCATTTTACCAGTTTAACAGTTCTCCGTGTTCTCTGTCTTCCGCCCTCTATACCGAACATTACCTTTGCCCTGCATGTTCCTTCCCGGCGTCGGGCCGCCGCCTTGATGGAGGGGGTAAAGGCGCGTGCTCACGGGAGCGCGCCGACGATGAAGCCGAAGTGTGCGTGTGTCGGTCGACGAAGACGAAGTGTGTGTGTGGTTCGGAAAGCGAGTGAGCCATCTTGTGAGTTTTCTGCTGTGCGCTGAACTTTGCTGAACCTCGAGCTGGCCAGTCCTGTCTTCGTTACAATATATATATATATATATATATATATGCACACATTTTATCATTGCATGATAGTCGCGTAACATGAATAGGGCATGCATGTTTTGTGCATAACCTCAAAGGTGCAGTGAGGAGGAATCTGAACTCGTCTTTCTGCCGCGGGAACTCGATCCACACGTTCATGGCATTCGTAGAAACTTCGACTTATTGCCCTGTGTGGCCGATTTCGCTAATTAAATCCAATTAACGTCCGGCTCCCACTTTATTTTTGGAATTCTCCTCGTACGGTGGGCGGAGTCGACCAACGCGTGGAGTGCCTTTCAGCCAGCTCCGTGGAGGCTTTGCTTTCATTTTATTTTATTTTTTTGGTTTCTGGGAATAAATAGTTTCATTCGCCGATAATATAGCAGCGAAATAAGCCCGCAGAAATAAAAATACGCGCGGATTATTTGCTACTACGGATTACTGCATATCACTCCGCCGATGGAAGAGCGGCAAGCCGCGAGGGGACTGGGTGAAAGGCGCTCCACGCGTTGGTCGACTCCGCCCACCGTACAGGGAGAATTAAAAAAAAAAAAAGGCGGGAGCCGGACGATAATTCGATTTAGTTAGGGAAATCGGCCACACAGAGCAATAAATCTAGGTTTCTAAGAATGCTCGGAAAGTGTAGATGGAGTTCTCGCGGCAAAAAGACGAGTTCAGATTCCTCTTCACTGCACCTTTAAGGCAAGCGAGGTGAAGTCTTGGGCATTGTCTCTTTAAACATGCATTATGCACTATGCTTTGGCCAATTCTTCCAGCAGCTTCTTTTTGCTCTCAGCAACTGTTTGGAAATTTCTCCCTCGTTTTCAACTCTACTCCATGTGGTTATTTGCCATCAGAGAAGACTAATACTTACAGCTTGCAGCTTGCAGCTTACAGCCTGCCGTAGAACTCTGAATCCCTTGGGAGATCGGCGCGAAAATGAGTGATAGCTGCCTCAGTTATGATTTCTAACAGGAGAAAGACGATGCGAGGTTTTGTGGTCATTGAAAAAAGGGTACACAAGGCGGCAAAATCGAAATCCATGTTTTGATTGGTTTGGTTTGGTTTATTAAGGTTTAATGTCCCAAAGCAACTCAGGCTATGAGGGACGCCGTAGTGAAGGGCTCCAGAAATTTCGACCACCTGGGGTTCTTTAACGTGCACTGACGTCACACAGTACACGGGCCTCTAGAATTTCGCCTTAATCGAAAGTCGGCCGCCGAGGCCGGGATCGAACCCGCGCCTTTCGGGTTAGCAGCCGAGTGCCGTAACCATTGAGCCACCGCGGCGGGGCTCAAGTTTTGAAAGTAGTCCAGACTGCTCAAAAGTTCGCTATTGAAAAGGAGCAACTTTCTTGGAATGCATTGGATGAGACTGGTTAAAAATAAAACAATTTTCTAAAGGTCTACTGCTACAATAGTCCGTTTCGGTTGAGACGCTCGTCTGGAGTAGACGTTCAAAGTGACTCTTAATATTTTTTACGATCGCTATAAAAAAAATTGCATTTCTTTATACTGAGCCTGCCGTCCTTCCAATATAATCACCTACCATTTTGTGTTTTGGGAACCACACAATGAAAGCAGGGCCCCTTAAATAAAAGCGCACGTGTGATTTTTTGTAGTTGGCAGCAATCTCCAGCAGATATGCGTCGACATTTCATTTTTTGTGAAAACGACGATATAAAGAAAGGCCTCAGTGAATAGCAAAATGCTTCAATACTATTTCCAGGAATGTTTAGGTACTTCATGCCCTCTCTCTGCCCTGAGTTCTTAGAAAAAATAAAGTGGTGCGAATTCTTTTTGTCTGCCTAGCAAAAATGTCTTCACTGCTAAACCTCTCTGCCAGCAGATAGAGTAGAAATAAAATAGTAAGCAGTCAGCTATTAAACTTATGAATCAAATATTGATTTTTGGTTAAATAAGCCACTCATTGCACAACTAACTTAGGGAATCCAATAGTCAGCACTGTTTTTAAGACAGATTATTTTTTCGTATTTCAACGGCTACAATGCTTATAAAATAAATTTAATTTTTTTTTCCGAAATGCCCTACTGCTTTTTGCAACCGAACTAAAAAGCTTCGCGTATCCAAAAATATCGGTCAAATGTAGGAGAGACAATTTGGTATATGTTGGCTAGGAGCAGCTTGACCAAGGATATGTTATTGGGCATGTGTCGCCAGCTTCTTTACGCAGCTATAAGCCAATTTGCTGAACACTTTACTTGCCTGTGCTGGAATTAAGTTCAACGCTGTTGTAATGAATGCATAAATTCAAGTGCCGAACCAAAATTAGCACTTTCCAGAACCCGGAAATCTTAAAAGGAACATCTGCGGCCATTTATGTATATATAAAACATCAGCTATCCATGACCACCAACAAGTACAAAAGGCCGATAGGTATGAAAATTTTTTATAAAAAAGTTTGCTGCACTCCACAGTAATTAACCAATTTCCATGCAGTTCTTCCGGACGTCCTCAACCTAAGCCTAGCATCTTCGGCGGATAACAACTTCACCGTGACCTGGCTCCGGCCTGAAGCCAGATTTGACTATTACAAGATTGAAGTCACCCAAGAGAGTGACGCCAGCCGTGGAAACACTCAGCCGCAACTTTTGGGCGCTTGCTCTAAGGGTACCATCCTACATCCCCAAGAGACCCACGTCACCTGCAGCGAACTTCAAGCTTGCGAAAAAACCAACTTTACTGTGCACACATACATCAATGGATCTCCGGAGCTCACGTCACATGGAGTTACTCTTGAAAGTATTTGCCTTCCCGGTCAAGGTATAGTTATCTGCGGCACAACTATTTTTAGTCGGTACATCTTGGCATCAAATTTGTAAGCTGGCACATCATCTGATACTTTTCGCCGCTTTCTAAGTTTGGTATCAGTAACAATGGGCTCCTTTGATGACAAACTTAAATCAGGATGTTGCCCTCGATTTGCTGCATTTACGCTCAACAGCAGAAAAGTGCTTAACGAAAGAAGTTGAATTTCTGTTTGTTCAGGAAGGAGCAATGCTTATCAACCCATGGACAACGGATCACTGTCGAGACTAAATTAAAGGGCTTCTTTTATTGTTGGTTCAGAAAATATGACAAAAAGAAGAATCCGAACTCTCAATCCTCATTTCTCTCTCCCATACGTCCCTTATCTTGAACGGCAATAGATATTGGACTTTTAAAGTTTATGGTTTTTGGGTGTTCAACGTCTCTAACCGAGTGAGGCTATAAGGGACGCTGTAGCGAAGGGATGTGGAGATTTCGACCACCTGGGGTATTTTAATCTTCGCTGACATCGCACAGTACAAGGGCCTCTAGAATTTCGCCTCCATCGAAATTCGACCGGCATGGCCGGGACCGAGCCTGCGCCTTTCGGGTTAAGAGCCCAGTGCCATAAGCACCGAGCCACCGCGGCGACTTAGTATTAGACTTTTAAAAAGCACTCTCAATAAATGAACCAATACTGAGCACTTAAACTATTTAAATGAGTTGCGTTGTCGGTCTTAACGTGTGCACAAGCGATATCAACTGCTTATATTTCAAATTCGCACTCTCCCTGCAGCATAAGAGGGTTCTCACGCAGCTTCCACCCTCTCCGTTCGATGACGTTCTACGTCACACCTGCGGTAACTCAGGACGTTCTACGTCCGCCGCTTGTGAACGTGGGTGGCGCTGATGAACACTCTCAAGTTTAGGTTACTTGTAAACATAAATACCCCCGAAAGCAGAAGAATTGACAGCCGTCGCCGTAGCTCAGAGGTAGAGCACCGGACGCGTAATTCGGAGGTCGTGGGTTCGGATCCCACCGGCGGCAGGTGGTTGTTTTTTCTTCTGCTTTTCTAATCAGTTATCTTTAAACGATAGCATATTCAGTAATATTTTAAATTGATCAACACCACAAAATAAATAACTTAAAAAAAAATCCCCTGTGCCCCTTGGTTTCTGTGGCTGTTGGCTTCTGTCATATTTATAACGAGCCCCTCATCCCCTTCCCTTGTTTGCTTAATTGCTTAGCGAGGGCCTCGATTCTGGCAGCCTTGACGCCTTAGGAAGCATAAGAGGGTTCTCACGCAGCTTCCACCCTCTCCGTTCGATGACGTTCTACGTCACACCTGCGGTAACTCAGGACGTTCTACGTCCGCCGCTTGTGAACGTGGGTGGCGCTGATGAACACTCTCAAGTTTAGGTTACTTGTAAACATAAATACCCCCGAAAGCAGAAGAATTGACAGCCGTCGCCGTAGCTCAGAGGTAGAGCACCGGACGCGTAATTCGGAGGTCGTGGGTTCGGATCCCACCGGCGGCAGGTGGTTGTTTTTTCTTCTGCTTTTCTAATCAGTTATCTTTAAACGATAACATATTCAGTAATATTCTAAATTGATCAACACCACAAAATAAATAACTTAAAAAAAATCCCCTGTGCCCCTTGGTTTCTGTGGCTGTTGGCTTCTGTCATATTTATAACGAGCCCCTCATCCCCTTCCCTTGTTTGCTTAATTGCTTAGCGAGGGCCTCGATTCTGGCAGCCTTGACGCCTTAGGAAGCATAAGAGGGTTCTCACGCAGCTTCCACCCTCTCCGTTCGATGACGTTCTACGTCACACCTGCGGTAACTCAGGACGTTCTACGTCCGCCGCTTGTGAACGTGGGTGGCGCTGATGAACACTCTCAAGTTTAGGTTACTTGTAAACATAAATACCCCCGAAAGCAGAAGAATTGACAGCCGTCGCCGTAGCTCAGAGGTAGAGCACCGGACGCGTAATTCGGAGGTCGTGGGTTCGGATCCCACCGGCGGCAGGTGGTTGTTTTTTCTTCTGCTTTTCTAATCAGTTATCTTTAAACAATAACATATTCAGTAATATTCTAAATTGATCAACACCACAAAATAAATAACTTAAAAAAAATCCCCTGTGCCCCTTGGTTTCTGTGGCTGTTGGCTTCTGTCATCTCCCTAGATTAGTAATTCCTAAATCACATGGTTGCATATCTGCCACCGCTTTACTTAGGTTTCTTGTGCGGACATCAAGGAGAAGTTTAAAGACGCCCAAATAGTGCGCAAGAACTCAGTTATCTATGAATTTATTGATGTACTTTACACTTCTCAACTAGGCTACCGATACAAAAAACGACAGAGGAGGGAGGAAGTTATTTGAACTTCTTTAGAAGATTACCGTGACTCGAACATACAGCACAAAATAGGACTCAATGTAGCCTTCCTGCTTTTCCGCTGACAACGCTGCTCAGTGACAAGAAATTGCTTTGAACAGCCTACTCAGTGTTGCAAGGAATACGTGATTAGTTCGAAATTTTCAGAGTTAGGTGAAACTTGAAAAACCTTTGTAAATACGTTCCCACTTGAGTGGTTGGAATTCTTACCAGACAGAGAAATGTTTGCACACAGCAGTTTACATCGAGCACGGATGTAAATTGGCCATTTTCTTTTACGAACACTTGCTGGATGCGCGACGATGTAGACCCTGCGCGGTATTACAATGTGCTGAAAATTCTTTTATATGTAAATCTATTTCGTGTTTACTATAGAAGAAGGATTGTTATACATAGGCAGAAATGTCCAGTGACACAACGTGAGCGTTTCTGAAACAATGCATTGTTTTATAAATAAATCTTTACGCAAAAGGTTAATTTATTGCGTGTAATAATTTTCTAAAATTATATTATAATGAGGTATTCATACTATTGAAGATATATGTATTTACGCTGCTAGGCCAGTGATAGTGGGAAGTATTAACCACAACCAAGTTTTTGGACATATTCGAAATGAGAAATGTCTCACTCGATACTCGGCATCCAAACAAATGGGTCGTATTATACTTTCAAGTTAGCCATATTTTTATTAAACATTATATTTTTACTTGTTTAAGGTTAAAATTGCTGCGAATTTACCCGACGATCACATAGCCGCTATATAGGACATAGCCGGCGTGAGTTTTGTAAGATATGTTCGAACAGTGGAGAACAAACACATACTTACATGACGACACAGCTACATTAGTGTTGCTATAAATTTGCTTCGACGAAGTCCAGTTCACAGACGACAAATGGGCAGATTTGTGCACCTAATTATGTTTAGATTCGTGTTACGCCCACTGCACCAATGCTGGCTTCTAAGATCTGAATAAACAGGGGAATTATGACCACCGTTATTTTTGGAATAAATTACACAGTCAATGGTGAAAATAGAATTCAGAAAGGTCCATTACCTGGTAAAACTTTACATACGTGAGAAAGCAGAGGGCCCAAGAACGTTCCCTTCCCCAACGTAAGATCAAAGAGATGAAAAATCCGAATCTATATATTTGGCCCTTACTAAGAGTGATCACCTTGAAAGCTATGATTGGAAATGTGCATGTAAGCTACCCGCTGCTTAAAGGCTGCTCAATTTTAAAAAAAGACCGCCGTGTCAGATATTAACAAACAGCTTAAAAAAACACATAACCGTGCAATCTGCCTCAGCCATGTACTGAACGATGCATTCTATGCATCGATATGAAACATATAATTCGAGTTTCGCAAGCTCAGGACTTGCAGTAACTGTAAGGGTCATTGTTTGAAAAGCAGACGCAGTCTTAAACGTAAACCGGCTTGGAATAGGTGACATGATGGCTTTTGCGTAGAATGCTACTGAGTGACGGTGGTCGAAATTTATCGCGGCAAAGTTTTTAGGCAAAGTTGAGCAGTGCAGTGTCTCTCCCAGCTTTCTAGTAATTGCGAATACAGCCTACATTAAGCGATTGAGCATACAGTTTGGGTGTAGATATAATAGTGTTCTTGAATTCGATATTAATCAAAACTTTAAATAATGCCATCAATGCCACAAGATTAGCAAAATGTAAACTTTTAAATTATCCCCAATTCGCATTTGTAGGACTCATATTGGCCGCATCACCATCACCTCTGGGACTCATAGACGCAAAAATAAAGTTTAGCTGATGCTGAGAAAAGCATGTTTTCCTAAAATGCCAAAAGCTGAAGTTCCAAAGAAGGGGACAGCAGTGTATTCTGTTTTATGCGACGATTTTTTTTACTAGGAGAATATATAACCATGATAAAGATTTTGTTACTATATACTCTGCGTGCACCAAAACGCCACCGATGAGGCTTTTGATGCAGTGTAGATTCCTTGACGTTCTTTTAAACGAAATTAAGATCGAAGGACAACGCTGAGATTATGAACTTTAAATGTGCACGCTCAGGGGTTTCTTCGGTACTGTTCTCAAGACTCGAAATTGGGTCACATTAGAAGAATAATGACAGATAACTTGCTCTAGTAAATGACAGGCCAAGACCAGTTAGTGTATCAGGTGAGGCATTGGCTATGAGGTCCTGTGTGCATTGCAAACTGGATTTTCAGACATTATACGTGCTACACGAATGAAATTTGAATACTGAAGCAAGTAAACATGATAACTGTGGCAGAGACACCCCTAACTGTTTACGCTAGAACACGTTTGCCAGTGAGCCGCAGTTTAACTGCGAAAAGAGCCTAATGTCGCACGAACTAGAAAGGAGTGTTAGTGAGAAACAACCGTTCTTGATGCTTCCAAAACTATAGCAATGCACCCTTGCTGGAAGTAGACCAACTCGTGAGACTCGGAAAATCACAAATCCAATCGTTTCTTCCGCATTGATTTAAGACCAAACAAAGATATCTTAGTGGTATTAATGCTACCATCTTTTGCTACTGCTTTGGTGACGATTTAAAAGGTTGTATTTTATTTGGAATAAAAAAGCGAAATAGAGATGTGTGGCTACACGGGTGTTTAGAGCATGTTTTGTAATGTGGAGCAAAGCTTTACGATTGTTTGAACATAGTATTCTGCTGATAATGCATAAGCTTGCGCATTCAACATCCCGTCCGTGCTGTTCCATTTTGTATACCACTTTACAATCAGAAACAGAGATTCTCAGTCTCTTGTATGTTCAATTGCAGACCAGGACCCACCCACAAATGTCATCTTGACAGGACTAGAACCGACCCTTTCTCGTCTGCAGTGGGAGACGCCGGCGAAGGTATTCGGCACACTTAACCGATACATGGTTAAAGTTTGCAACACTTATACAGTCTGTGAAGAACAGCAGGCCATGAATGGCTGCACAGAATTCGAGACACGGGATACGTGGCTTGAGTTTAATAGTACTCCAGGCACAAAATACTGCGTGGTGGTCATCGCTACCGTGAAATGTGGAGTGGTGGATCTCTCCAGCCGACCGGTGGCAGCATCGTTCAGGACACCCTTGTTCGGTAAGGTTTTACTTTTGTAACACAAACTCATCTATTTGGTACTTTTGGACATGGAAAAGGGAACAAAAACACCTGTCCTTGTGAAAGCGTTTGCATTCTACGTAGAAAACATTAAGGATGTTCGGAATAATTGCGCATAGACAGCATAAGCATAAAAGCAGAACATGTGTACACCGGAGTCATGTGAGGCAGATGCTGCTGAGGAACTATTCATATGGAGAAAGAGAGAGAATGAGCGGGAACAGCTAATGCGAATAACGCTATTAACGCCAATGATAAGGGGCCAGAGTAACCTTTGGGAAAGAAAAACAGGTGCCTGATAAGATTGCAGTTTTAAGCTACCTCTTTTTACGACCTCTATCTATAATTATATTTTCCCTATTTATGGCACTGTGAATTTCTGGAAACGATTCAGCTGGAATAGCCATTTCGCACTGTGGTGTAAAATCTTGGTAGTTAGCGACCTTGGCTCCCTGTGTGCAAAACGTTGGCAACAATTGCGCACATCATCTGCAGTTTTTGTTGCCAAAAAATGTGCAGGAAATGTCTCATTTTTTGCAACTGGGAAGGTAGAACGCCATGTATTTATTTAATTAAAATACACTTCAAAGGTTCTAGCCATGGGGTATTACTACAGGAATAGTTTTTACATCAAAACTAGAGAAAACATGCATCGCTTAATATAAGAGTATAGTTTTTTTTAAATGAATTTTATACAATGCTGTGAACTAGAGTGGAGCAAGGCATCAGCAAGAAGATCATTCAAGTCTTTTACGAAAGATGCACAGTAGTGGTGGGAGACAGCGTGTAAACTATTCCCCACAACAATCGCATAAAGTTAAAAAATCATACTTAGATCCGAGCTTCACAAAAATTCCACACCATTTTGTCCGATGCACTAGCATGGCTGTAAAATATATTTTACATTCCTGACGTGAAGCAAGCGTTTAAAATTGCTCACTCCTTTTCATGTTCAGATCAATTGGTTCCAAAAAGCAGGAACTGTTGACCACATCCGTCTCAAACATGCTTGTGGGATAGTTCCTCCAAAATTAGCACATGTACTGGTATGGAAATTTTCCAGCAGAACTGCAATGTGGTGATGCATTGTGGATGACGTCATGCACCACTCCCCATTTGTCTTCTCCGCGTTATTACGAAACCGCTCTATCTAGGCTAGAGATCGCTCCAAAAGCCCAGCTCCCATTAGTCACCGCCGACCAATAATCAAAAAGAGGGGGTTTCCATAGGAGGTGATCAACCGAGGAAGGGTTTCTGAACTATCTCAATTGTTCAGGTTTCCCAATACCGTCTTAGATGAAGTTTACAAACCGACGCAAGATATCATCACGGGATAACAGCGGTAGTTCTCCGCCAGAGTCGTTGCAATATTTCATCCCTAGCTCTTATTCTGCGGTAATGGCGATGAGCTAGCTACGCTGGGATAAATTCTACAAATGGGTTTTAGGTAGTAATATTCATTTATGATCACCATGCAACCACAGTTTTCGAAAGATTTAATCACGATCTCAATCAATGCACTGTCCATTCCATTTATGCCCAGTATAATAAAAAGTTTATAATGCATAAAAGATGCATAGCAGACTTGAATAGTCACAAAAAGGCGCGTACGACCCTACTGAGTTAGCAACTGCACTTCGCATAATTTCACAGGAATTATTTTTTAGGCTAGCAGTAATCATATTTCTCTTGCCTTGTAAACATCAATGTACAAAAATGCACACTGCTGCGGTCATAAAGCTCGAATAATCTGTGTACTAAAACTATTATGAACGTTTTTTGCTGTATTTCATTAAACTTCAGCCAGCGCGTATTTCTTCCCTTC
Organism: Amblyomma mixtum; assembly: GCF_055824585.1. Classification (NCBI taxonomy): domain Eukaryota; kingdom Metazoa; phylum Arthropoda; class Arachnida; order Ixodida; family Ixodidae; genus Amblyomma; species Amblyomma mixtum. The sequence goes on along the minus strand of NC_143020.1, from coordinate 23,689,487 downwards.
CTAATGTATTTTTGTACAGGAGGCTTTGCAAATATATATTGTTTCGCCATTAAGCTACCGATTCTAATCACAAATATGAGCTTTAAGAGGCGGTTCAAAACGGACTAATACTTGGATCAATATAGTATGATTATTGCATGAAGTCGTAATTTCTAGGCACTTATACAAAACTGATCAAATACGCATGGTTGCTGATGTTACTAGAAGCTACTGATTAAAATCTTATGGAAAGCATTGACTTAGAGGCAAGACCTGGTATACACAATCAAATTCAATGCAAGCGGCTAACATTATTTCAAGCCGCAATCAGCTGCTTTAATAAGGCTTGACAGGAACACGCAGATACTTTTTTAATTGTGCAGAAAGATTGTGGAAGAGAGTTATACCCATGGAGGATATTACATGCGTTTAACTCAAATCCACGTCTCTAGAAATACCAGAGTGTCTATTTCTTTTTAGAGGGCCCGAAGCGGGTCTCAGACAAAAAATGTGCCATCTTCTAAGCACGTAAGGCTCGAATATTAAGAAAGAAAAAAAATCTTATCTCGCCCCGCACCTATTGAGGTTGTCTAATTGCTTCTTATAAAATTTCGTCCTTGTGCAGCTTTTCTGTCGTCAGTCCCTATGATTCTTTTTATGAATTTCTTGTTCACAATAGCCTTATTGTTTGAAATACATAGGAGAGGTCTGACTTTCCGCTTTCAGCACTTCTTATCAACTTCGGATTTTCTAGTAGCCTAAGAAAGGAAAGTCTGTTGAGTCAGGCCCCCGTTGGTGCTCTACATGCTCAAAAATAAGCAGTTTTCGGACTGTTGTTATTATGAGTGAAATAGCGCTCATTAAATTTAGATCAAAATGACAAAATATTCTCTCACAGAGCCCCCTGATGCACTCAACCTGAGCCTTGAAGACGTAGTACCTGGCTCCTTTACCGTATCATGGGAGAAACCGGCGGCCAGCTTTGAAAAGTATTGGATAGAAACCGTGCACGAAAAGACCAGCACCGGCGACTTGAAAAACTACAACGCTAGGTCCTGTGCCAACGGTACCATGCTTCCTCGAAACCAGACGCGAGTTACCTGCGACGAACTGGAGACCTGCACAACTGTCAGCTTCACCTTGCACACACTCGTCGATGGGCCTCCGAAGCGCTCATCGAGAGGCGTCACGATGAAGAACATCTTTATTCCAGGGAAAGGTAACATCCTTTTTTTTAATTCAATAAGAAATTACCCCTGTGAAAAATGTGTCCATGACCCAAGAGTAAAGATCTGGTGCGAGATTACGCATCTTATTTATCAGGACACAGGGATCATGGCCGCATTACCGCTATCTCTTTTCTTTACACATTTGTTGCGTTTCTATAGGTTGCATCCGCTTTTTCGAAATACTGTAGACCGACCTAAATTCAAAGCTTTCGTGAACGCCCCAATGAGTCTCATTTTGCACGCAGGGACTTTCAAACAATTTTCATAGCTGCATAACTGTTTCTTGCAGTTGCAGCCAAAATTTTGCTCTTTATTCCTTCTGGCTGCTTTTTTTAGACTTTGATACATTAACAAATTCTTTACAATCATTTTGCATGCAGGATGTCAAAAATAGCTGAATCAAAGGCATGTGGCCCGCATAATCTTGCTGTGCCAATTTTTAAGCCTGCACTGAAATTGGGGCTTGGTGAAGTCTACAGTGGATTTTGTTCACCTGGAGCTAAAAAAAAGAAATTGTTCCAAGAACACCCGTTAAGGATGCGCCTCAAGAAGCGATTGACCGAAGCTATTCAAACAACTTTTTTTTTTAAGACCCGCCAATTTGTTATTACAGTGGACTTGTAGATTATATTTGTGACTTTTGTCTCCCTTTTTTCATTTTATTTTAACTGAACTATTCAAGCTGTTATCCCTGCTCGATTTTTCTCGGTGTCAGCGCTCCACCGGTGCTCCCATTCAACACGGTAGGCGCACTCGCAATTCTGTTCACCGAGTATCAGACACCTGCTTCGAGTTTGAATGGCTGTGGTGTTTCCGGATAACCAAATATCACTATAAAGCCCCTTTGAACCCTTTGTTCATATTTTCATTCCTAAACTATAGCCCAGGTGTCCTCCAGGTGAATCCATTCTACTACTACTTTTTTAGAACTGCTGATGACAGCTAAATAGCCGCGCTGGCAGATTCAGATTTCGACATGACTTTCGCAGCGTACTGCAACGTATTCAAGATTGCGCAGGAACCCATAACAAAGATGGTTGTATATGCACGGAGCACGGCCTGTGTGCAAGGCGTAGTCCCATGACCGCGGGCAGAAACTACGCGTGGTTGTGTGATGAAGGCTGTACAAGCTTCGCAAAAGAAAAACAACAAAGGCAGCTCTGGGCACATCGCGGAGGTGGTCGGATGATGCAGTAGGCGAGCAGCAACGCCGCTGAACGGAAAAGAAAGCAATAGCGATGCGTCAATAAAATTTTTGATACTACTACCTTTTAGAGCGCTCACTCCTAATTGCTAGCTTTTCAGTTTAGCCCTGTCGTCGTCAGTGTCGTTGTTGTCGTTAGCGCACGCAACACCACCAGCATCGCTTGGCGGGTGTAAAAGTACACAGAGGAAATCCCGTCACTATTTTTTAGGAAGATGGGCTCACTTGAATAGAACACAGAGTGGAAGGCAATGAATGTAAAAATAGAAAAATAGAGGTGGGAGACAGAAAGTGGGGCAGAGTAGAGAGAGAGACCATGGTTGTCGACGGGCGTCCGCTTGAGCGCCGGCAGCTGTTAGTTCGGAGCTTACCGCCTAACAAGGCTTGGTACGAGCACACCCGAGCCCATATCAGGGCTTTGTTAGGGGTTCTCAAGGGAGAGGCTCTGCAAACTCTGTTTTGTCGTCTCGGGGGCAAACATAGTTTCGAAAACCGCAGACTGCAAATAATGTGCCGAGTTCCTAGGGGCGTTCAAGGTCAAGTTCGTACGCTCTAATCGGGATGTCTATGGACATCTGCAGGTTATCAGTCACGCATCTTAACATTATTTCGAAGTAAGCGCCATTCAGACTGTCACTGCAGTCCTGGAGAAATTGGGATTCAGCTGCTGCTGTACCGATTTGCGAAAAAAAAACACGTTAGGAAAAAATTATTTGCCCACAGAAAACAGCTAACACTAACACTTTCGCGTTGCGACCATACAATCGCCCTGTGATTTTTTCTTCTGCCAGAGGTATCTTCTTGTATCAGGGAAGATTTGCACATTTAACGGACTCCTTGAATATAAATTTTGCCACAAAAATTGCCAGAGCTCACACCATTTCCCCTGAAGTTATCCAGTGATGTGCGGAGAGGATACTAGCAAGATTCCTGAGTTAAACTGTGCATTTCAAGGGACTTAGAAAGCCATAACAGGGTGCAGCAGAAAGTGAGTTGGGCAAATGAAATTAAGATGTTCACACATATGACAGGGTGTAGCTTGCACACTGAAGTGTTTTTGTCAGCTGATTTGCAGAATCATTTGTTCAGCAGGGTAGTTACCAAAAGAATGCAGAAAACACCTGTCCTCATCTCAACAATGCATGTCCATTGATGAAGCATTCTAAAGCATTTACTAGGTTGGTCGTATTGAAAAATTTTATTTATTGATCCATAGATCTTCGTACAAATTGTTCAGTTATTCTCACCTGAGTCGCGCACTCACTATGCATCTGGGTTTTTTTCCAGCCCCGGAATCGCCTACAAGTGTAACCGCATTGCAAACGGGGCAATCGGTGGTCCAGCTGAACTGGAAACCTCCAGTTGCTACTTTGTCGATCAGCGTTGCCCTCTACTCGATCGAGGTCTGCGAATCTTGCTCAGGCGGTGAACGGGGCCTCTGCTGCTGGACTAAGAACACTTCGCATCCTTCTCTGGCGTTCAATCGCACCGAAGACGAGACCTTCTGGGTGCAAGTAGCAGCCGGCCGACAGTGCGGCGGGGAGGTGACCTGGAGCAAACCAGCGAAAGCAGAGTTTGCCTTCGGTAATTGGATGATTTATAAGCTAGGCACAGAAGACTTGTCATTGTAGGCGTTCGCAGTAGACCAGGTACCACGTAAAATTTGTGAAGTGAAGATGCGCTGCTCATACGGATGTTACCCTCTCTATGGATATTTAAATTCTTAACTACCTGAGTGACAATACTTGATGTACTATCGGGGACAAAAGTGGTATACTCCACGCGGCGGGAGCCGGAGCAACGGAAAACTGCATTGCAACGCCACCTGCAGGCGGCATCTCGTACCCAGACAGCCAATCTGTGACCTTAATTATCAGCAGCCATGTCGCTTGGCTCGTTTCATATATATATATATATATATATATATATATATATATATATATATATATATATATATATATATATATATATATATATATATATATATATATACATGGTCTGTTCTGAAAGTAGTAGGACTGGTTTTTTCCTGGGCCAAAGGGCGGACGAGAGGTGGACTGCGCGTGCAGGATCGTTGAAGGGGGATATTGGGAATGCTGGGGAAAATCGGCAGTCGGGTCTCGGCCGTTAAAGAGAGGAGGTCGCTTGTACTGTGAACCCCTGTCGAAACATCTCGTCACGCAGAATCATCGAACGTTTACTGGATCAGCAATACGCGATCAAATTTTGAGTAAATCTTAGTAAAACGGGCAAAGAGACTCACAACATGATTAAGGAGGCCTACGGTGACGCTTCCATGGGTAGATCAGGTGTTTTCGATAGGCACAAGCTTTTCCGAGAAGGTAAAGAAAGAGTGGAGGAAGACGACCGCTTCAGACACCCTTCGACCAGCAAGACCAACGAAAATGTGTAGCGAGGGAAACATTTACTTAACAGTCATCGTATAATGAGTATCAGAATGATTGCTGATGACTTTAGCATTCCTCAAACCCAAGTTTTTGGGATCGTGACAGAAAACTTATCCATGAGGAAAGCGTGCGCGAAGTTGGTGCCGGGAGTGTTGTCAGAGGAGGAAAAGGCCAACCGGTAGGATTTTCTTCGTCATCTGAATGAGGACCCAGATTTTTTGTCCAGCACAAGGCGGCAACGCTGTCTCAGCACCCCTACAGCCTCGACTTGGCCCTGCCAGACTTTTTTCTATTCCCGAGAATAAAATCGACCCTCGAGGGGAAGCATCACGGATCGGTAGAGGTGGTTCAACAGGCCGTGACGAGGGAGCTAAACAGCATTCCGGTCCAGGCGTTCCTGGCGGCGTACGAAAACTGTAAAACTCATTCGCAGCAGCGTGTAGGTGCGGAAGGGTGGTACCTTGAAAAATTGTATTCGTTTGTACTATACTCTTGAATAAATGTTGTTTAAAAAAATGAGTCCTACTACTTTCAGAACAGACCATGTATATAGTAACCATAAACAACGAGCGCCGCGAAAGTTTCCGTACATTCTGCGCCAAACACCTCCATTCATTTCGAGAAGGTTCTGAGAACACGCCGGTCAAAGCATACCAAAACAAACCGAATCTCTGAGTGTCACTCGCCATTTCTGTTCCTTTTAGATGCCAATGTAACAGTAGTGAGACGACTTCATGCTGCAACGTTTAATGCATTATTAACGTTCCAGCCCCTCCGGACGTCACGGCGTTACGGGTGACAACTAGTGGGTTCAATGTGTTCACCGCTACCTGGAATCGGCCAAATGTGCACTTCGATTATTACCTGATCGACGCTACCGGCACAGATGAAGGAAGCAAGAACATCGGAAACAATTCTCTGCAATCTTGCGAAAATGGCACCATCATTCGCCCGGAAAGGACGCAAGTGACATGTGGGCTGTTTAAGGTGGACTCGATCGTCAGTTTGACAGTGCGCACGCATAGAATGGGACCACCCGAAAGGACATCCCCTGGAGTCACCGTAGAAGGTATATGCTTCCGTGGAGCAGGTTAGTCACCGCGCTTCCCAGAAAGGGGACTTGTATGCGCGTACCGCACATGGGCGAAAGAGCATGCCGCTTGTATGACGCTGATAGCACGACTCCAACTTTGCTTTTCACATTTTCTGTCTAAAGTCAATGTTTAAGATTTTGAAAAGTTATCTTAATTACTAATTAATTAATTACAAAACAAAAAATTGCCTATGATGCGCAAGCCGGTTGGTAGAGGTAAGTAAGTGGTTTCCTTGGCCTACTTCAAATATTTTATTTTTTAACCTTTGGCTAAAGTTAGCCTGGACACCCTGTATATATTTTACTGAGAGCATGTCTGGGTGAGCTTCTGGGCTGTTTTTTTTATTTAATAGTGTTCTTTTTTTGGGCAGTAAAAATGCTCCATAGGAATTACATCAAAACCTTCAGCTGGTTGTCTTTCAAGCTTGCTTTGTGGGTTCACATTAACGCTCTGTTCGTAAAGTCAAGTGTTAATTATTTAGCTACCTAGTTAGAGTTCACAAGTTTAGAGAAGAGCGCTCCAGAAAAAAAAAATGTAGTTTGTGAGCTGCATTTTAAGGCCAGTGAAAGCAACAACTTCTGAGTGCTATTTTAATTTAAAAACCAATTAAATAAAATTCTTACCTATATACAATAACAATATAAGGCAATCTAAGGAACAAAAAGAGACTACGACGAGCAACTTTCAGAGCGTGGAGTTGGTTTGACTAGGTTAGGGTACTGGTTCTTTTTACAACGTTTGGTTTATCTTCAGCCAGAAAACCTGGGATATCTATGGTTATTTACCTAACGCAGCCAGCCATTACTAAAAAAATCAAAGTTTGTACTAAAAGTTTTTTTTAGGCATTCAAAGTGGTGTGCGGTATCAGGATGTCGCTTTGTCATGCTAATTAGCAGGCTGGTGAGCTAGTTCTGAAGAATTAAATTTTAACTGTCACTGGCAGGCTCTTTATATATTGGAATACTTGTAGCTGATTGTGGGTAATATGCATTTCAATTCTTGGAATCTTTAAAAATGCCATTGTCGTAACTGATACAGCGCAAAAGAGTTTTGGGGCCACAGAGGGCCGCCTACGAATGCGCGCCACGCATGAGTCCGCCTAACACGTGGTCTCTTCTCGCTCGACGCTTATACTCTGACTGCGCGTACGGTGTTCGTGGCATCTCTACCGGTGTACAATGCTTGCTCGTCAGAGTGCCTAGCGTTCTATCAGGACGCACGGTTCCTCTGTGTGGGCATCGGAAAATTGAAGTTCAGAATGGCGCAAAAGACACACACACAGGAAAAAAGGGGATGACACAAAGAGCGCCTCTTTAGGCGCTCTTTGTGTCATCCCCTTTTTCCTGTGTGTGTGTCTTTTGCGCCATTCTGAACTTCAATCATGAACCAACTAGCCCCAAAGCAAGTTCTTCTGCATGGGAAAATTATTGCGCTGTATCCGCGACAATAATGTCATTTTCAGAATTAATAAAACTGATGCAGATAATATTTGTGATATGCTAAAAGTCTCTGATTAGCTACGAGCCTATCTGTATAGATAGAAAGTGAAGTATTACCTTGTATTTACCGGGGCTGCTTCTTAGCTCATGTTATCTGTATACTGATGTACTACACTAGTCACAAAGCTACGCCTGGAAAACCGGTCGTAGAAATTTGAAAGTCTTTTTTTAAAAATTCCTCACAGTATTAGAGAAACACCCTGCAGATATTGAACGCAGATTTATTGACCTAATCGATGCAACAAACCCAGGTTGCACTAAGAACTTTACAAATGTTGAGAACAAACCGCTGTACTCGGGTCAAGCTAGCATCTCACCTCGGATTAAGCAGTGGCTTTGATCAAGCGAGGCATTTTTGCTTTTGAGTAATGCTTGTTGTTGTTTTTTTTTTCATTTCTAGGAGATATTCAAGATTTCTCAGTGAGTGCAACATACAGGCAACACAATATGATGGATATTTACATTACATTCGGACACAAGATGACAAGGTGCCTGCTGATGAGCTGCCATGGAGAAGTGCGATGTGACAACGACTTACCTACCCGTTTTAAATGCCGCAGCCGTACTGGTGTTATCTTGTATCGCAGACTGCACCTTACGTACACAAGTTCCATGTATACCTGCTACGTCACTCTCATGAGCCCACTCAATGGCATGAAAGCTACAAAGTCAGTATCAGTTAGTCCTTAGAAAGAGAATTAAGGCGCGTATGTTAAAAATTTCTCTTTGTTCCTCCACCATGGATATCTACTGAAAAAAAAGACTCCTATAAAAAAATTGACCTTCAAATAAATCTGTTATCCCACTCTGCTTTTGATGTGCCATTTTGCTGAGTATTACGTTTTTTTTGGTGACTGGAAAGAACATTCTACGCAAAGCAATTAACGAGAGTCATTCATAGTTTAAAACAAGAATCGCGTAAAGAATCTAAACTGAATGCAAAGAAAGGCAACCCTAGAAAAGTAACCGCCATTGCGTGGTAAAGGTAAGATAAGGCTTCCGTCTTCGTGATATGAGTCTTTATATTGTGAAAAATAACACTCAGGCTAGCGAGCACCTAGATGTACATCACGATTGCCTCGATTTAGTTTTGAGAAGTAGAAATGCAAATTCACCCTGTTTTTCGCCTACTGCAATTTTCCGATCCTAGCTAAGCGCTGAGAAGATTGGAAATTGTTAATAACTGCTGGCGAACTTGGCGATAACTCTCAGTGCAGCGCAGGGTGATAGTTCAGGCAAGCGAAGTGGCAAACCATGATGTTAGATAAAGAATCTCCATGTGGTCCCAGTTCTGGAGGAAGGAAAAATAGAACTGTGTGTGTAGCGTTGCGAATCTAAACATATTCAGGCAACCCACCTCACAAAGGTTGTGTCGTAGTAAACATATTGTGCGTGACCTCTTAAAACAAGAAGTTTTGTGACTGCCTATTTGCTATCTTCAGTGCAGAAACTATTTACGTGCTCCACGAGACTGTCTAGAGTATGATTACTGCACCCCCCGCCTCCCTATTGCTCGCGTATTTTACATGAGAGGTAAAATGAACTAGTGAGTGCGACTTCATCCATTATAGAAAAAAAATTATGCGTACATGACAATATGATGCAGAACGCAGCGGCAAACACAGCGCCAAGCCCGCGTATTGGTTGTGCCTTTGGGCGTGACCCTGCGAATCTGGAAAAAATCTGAGCAGCGAGAAAGTGTGCAGCGTGATTCTAGCCAGATATCGTTAAATACAAAATCCTAAATAGAACGTTTTTTCTCTGTTCAGTGTAATTATGGTGGCCACACTGATTGGACGGAGTGTAAAAACCCGTGCTGACGGCTGCTGGCTCCAGGCGCTTTGGCCATGCGCTGGATGTACACAGGTGTCCGGCAGCCTGTTTCAAACAAAAACAAAGAAACAAGTGAAGGGCGGCTCCATTCCGTTCTTATGGGCGACCGAAAACAGTGAGGTCGCATGTTATGTGAAGTGTAAAATTGTGGCGTGTCACCCTTGCAGCTTCAAGCAATTCAGCCTTCCTACGATGTACTTAATTTCTCGCTGTGTACTTTCCGTCAAAATCCAGAATAACGATAAGCTTTATATCCCCAATACGCAAAAAGTACTATAAAACATATTAGAGTAGTGGAAAATGCGAACGCATGGTACTAGATTCGCATCGCTAGGAGTCACTTTATAATCGTCTCAGTGCTCGCTTTATTACGATTGAGCGACTTTTATAGGAACTAAAGGTCCCGTACAGCATCCAAAAATTGCTTTCAGAAGCGTGGTTTTCTGAGCAACGCCGTAACATCGCTGGCTGCCACAGCCACCACTCGTTACCTAGTTCGTAGATTTCGGTGACGAGGGCGATGAAGTCTCTTTTCGGAAGCACCAGCGAAGAATGATTATGCAGTGGAAGCACAGAATGACTAGGACAAGCTGCTATTTGAGGACAACAACGACAGAAAGGCGAAAATTTGTGCAGAGTGCCGCACACGCTCTTGAGTGGATTACGAAACTATGGCTCAACAGAGCACAGAAGAACTTCTGCCAGCAAGCACTCACAATCCTCGGACTGCGATGTTGCAGAAAAAGTGTTCAGATATTCAACAAATTCACACGGAATAAAAAAAAATGCCATTTGATTCACCGTTATACTTTAACAATGAAATGAAATAAAAGTTGTTGATTGTGCATGCAGTGTTATGTTTGCTAATAATCCTTCACGCCCACTTATAGGGTGATTGGCAGGACTGAATGCTCAAACACATGAAAAGCTGACCTTTTTATCCATTTTACGGTAGCGCATGAAAGAGAATTCTCGTGATTCCAGGGACTGAGGTTGAAGGTGGCTTTCGATGGAGAATAATTTTAAAAGAAAGCAGTTCATTATGTTCACCACACCAACATGGGCAGGTTAGAAATATGTCTAAAATACGTGTAAACAACGCTAGGATAAAGTGTAGAGGCCACAGCAAAAAATTCAGAAAGCGAAAAGAAGCGGCTGATTAGTCAACAAAATTCCTGCAGTAATCAAAGGACAGACATACCATAAACAATATAAATCCTATGTATGGTCCAAGTTATTTCTTTTCTTGTAGAATACTGGCGTGCGGAGTAACTGTAAATGTTAAACATTATATTGGCTTCCTCTACCTATCGAGCGTAGCTCACAACACTAAAGGGGAAAAATGCCATTCCACAGCGGTGTTGTGAGGAGCCTCGAATTAACTGCGTTTTTGCTTTGCACAACTGGGCTCCCTCTGTGTCTCGGTCGGCCGTCTCCATCATTACAATTACACAATGCAGAGTTGCAGCTTGGCACCTGAGAGAGGGATTAACTGATGTGAGCCGTGCAGCCGCTACTAAAAGCTCTTCTTGTTGCGGATGGATTGATGTAATATATATAGCATCAACTGGCGTTTCCTTCCATTTTGAATGAAAAACAAAGCAGCCTTTTTTTGGGCGTAATCTTCACCCCATAATTAAAGTTGAATGCGATCGGGCGCATGCTGCCCACAGCGTGGCCGCATTTAGATTGAGTGACAGCTTCTAACGCGAATCATACGTGGCAGCTACTAGTAATCCTGACGGTGAGAGTTCTTACGCACTTCAGTCTGCGGGTAAACCCAGCGTGGCATTTCTGTGACATCGTGGTATTTGGTATTTGTGGATTTAGAATGCAGCAAGCACGACCACAATTTTGGTTCGAGGGTGTTTCAAGAGTGAAGGAAACGTTGCAAATAAGTACGTCCGTAACATAAGGGAAATTTGAAATCACTGCTATACGTTATCGTTTACCCAGTATTCGGCCAAAAATACAGAGTCTGATGAATAAAATTTACATAAAGAAAGCGAAAATCCCATGTCCGACGCTTAACTATATTATGAATGCGTACCAAAGTCTACGAAGCGAGTGTTCTGGAAGAAGAAAAACATGCTCAGTGATAAATCTATCATTAATGCTGAGATTTTATGGCACGTATATTGCAAAATTCTTGATATAAATCGCGGATAAAAGTTCAATGCGACCAATCTATACCAAATTAAAAGTTGCTGGAATTCCTGCTCCATGGAGAAATTCGATCAATACCTAACCTTAACCCCAATATTCTCTAATGCCCGACATGATTTCTCTTTGTGATCTCTAACGCACCCGCGCACTAATATCAGTAATAAGATACTGATTATATGTAACCTAGACTGCTGTAAATTGTGATATCTGATAACATTGATGTTTTAAAATGCTCACGTTCTAGGCTATGCAATAATTTTTTTTGCTAACGTTCTTTTTGCGCTGTTGATACAGCTGCTCACTTGGTCAGTATTGGTGCCGCTGTATAACAATATTGTAAAATCTTTTTTATTAGTAGATATCTCGTACTTCTTTTGTGTTCCATAATTTCATTATATTACTTAAATTGCTGAAATGGTGTTCCCGGATGACGTGGAAATGAATGAAATGCGTTTTTGAGCAAACAAATTGGCGCAGCAATTGTCTCACATATCCCGGTGGGTTTGTTTATGGATGTTTAACACCCAAAGCGACTCGGGCTATGAGGGACGCCGTATCGGAGGGCTCCGGATATTTCTACAACCTGGGACGCTTTAACATGCAGGGACATCGCACAGTACACGGGTCTCTTAGAATTTGGCCGCCGTGGAAATTAGACCGCCGCGGCCGGGATCTAGCCCAGATACTCCTGGATCAGTGTTCAGAGTCCGTGCTAGCGGACGCGCTTCCTACGTGCTCCGCAAACTTTATCCTTTATGACCGCATTTACTCATTCCAGCTGACTGAAAATAGTATTATCAACCTCCGCTTCACGTAAGGAACCTGCCGATACTAACCTTTTTCCGGTTTTGGCAAACACATCAACAGGCAAGTTCATATCTTTCCCTCACAGCACTGCGTTAAGAACTTAAGTCTCGCCGCCACGCAGTAACCACTGATACGGAACCCCTCTAGAGACGCCGTTTTGTGCGCGGACCACCAGCGCGTCGGCGTCTCGACGGCGGCATGGAACCTGATGGTGGAACTCTTCTCCCACCATTACTCTGAATCTGCCTCAAGCCTCGGCCGGGCGCCTTCCCTGCCGCCTCAACTTTCTTCTCTACGCCTCACCAAGCTGCCTATCGACGATCACAAGATCATTCTCCGTCCCCGTGGCGGCCTCATCCTTCCGACAGTGAATGGCGCTGTGCTTCGCGATGCCATTCTGCAAGCAGCCCGCCTCGGACCTCAAGAGGGCAAGCCCGGCGCAGTCATTATCAATACCCTCCAACATCTCATCCTCATCAACACTCCCCATCCGCACCGCCGACTCCGCTACTTCTCCATCAAGTCCATGCATATCAAAGGCACCCCCTTAGACAAATGCTCCTATCAAGCGGCCCCGGAAGACTGTGACTGCGGCGCGGTCCACGGGGTCTCCCTCGGCCGCTCATACGAAGATGTCAAGGACCGCCTCACTCACGAGCGGAGCCCTTCCATCCTCGACTTTAGACGGATGGGCTCGACAGAGTCCACCATCATCCTCTTCGAGCACGACTGGGTGTCCAAGAACATCCACTGCTCCTCTGTTCTCTATAGGTGCTAAATCTTCTAAAAGAAGACTGAGCACTGCATTTACTGCGGCGCACTCGGCCACCGCTCGGATGTGTGCCCGGCTCCCAAGCAACGCCGCTGCCCCGGCTGCGACCAAGTACATCCCCCCAAGGACCACTCATGCGCGCCGCAATGCAACATCTGCGGCAAAGCACACCTGACGGCGGACGGAACGCGCAAGGCGGGCGTCCGCACCCCATACCTCCTCAAAAAAAAAAAAGGTATTCCGATGGGAAGCGAGCCGCCAAGGCCAACACCAGCCAGGCTTCCACCACTAAGGCTGCACCCCAACACCACAGCAGCTCCACTACTCGCAAACCCCAGGCCCCGCGGCTCACCACGGAGTCCTTCCAAGCACTGCAGCCTGCCGAACTGACTGGTAGGCAGCTGTTTCGACGCTGCATCCTGCCGCACCGAAACAGCTGCCTAACCGTCAGAAGCCCAAGGCCCCGTCCCACTCCTGGACCCGAACTAGGCTACCACCACATCCAGTCTCCCAAGACCACCTGCTCCAGCAGCCGGCCGCTGCACCAATCAGGTTAGGTTGGTTTATTAGTTTATTGGGGTTTAACGTACCAAAGCGACTCAGGCTATGAGGGACGCCGTAGTGAAGGGCTACGGAAGAATTTCGACCACCTGGGATTCTTTAACGTGCACTGACATCGCACAGCACACGGGCCTCTAGAATTTCGCCTTCATCGAAATTCAGCCGCCGCAGCCGGAGGTTAGCTGGGCAGGCGTAGTCTCCCAGAAATACGCCGATCCCCTCTATGAAGAGTTCTTGCGTGTGTGCGGGCAGCTCGCCTCCCTCCAAACCACCAACCTCCAGGCTCAGCTGCGTGCTCAGCAGCAGGCCCAAGCCTCTACCCCGGCCCCAGCTGCCCCGGCACCCTCCCACAGCCTCTCTTCCATCACCACCTCTCTCTATTTTTCCACCCCTACTCGCGAAACAGCAGCCAAGAGGCGGGATGTAACACCCACCCTGACAGCTTGTGCTGCCGCACGGCCTAAAAAGGCCAAGCTCCACAATTCTCTAACTGCACCACGGCAAGCGGCACCTTCAGTGATGGAGAGACCACACACTAGACTCTTCATCTGGAAGCGGAACTGTTGTGGCTTTGGTTCCAAGTGGGGACGGGTTCACCAGTTCCTAGCTTGCATAGACGGCCCCTTGCGGCAGAGGGCTCTTGTTCGCGCTGCAAGTGCCATCCTATCCACTTACCCTGCCCAGCTACCTGCCCACCGTCCCCATTTCTTCTACCCCCTCCCCCCCCCGGGTTGCATTTATTGTATGCAGTGTGCTACCATCACCCACCCCTTATACGTCGCTGAAATATATCTTGTCATCGAACTCGTGCTGCAGCACACTAGGGATAACAGTCTCTTCATCCTCAACGTATACAGCCACCGAAGTGCCTGCGACACGAGTTGTACCGAAAATTCACGCACACAAATTCCCCCTCCTAATTGTAGGGGACTTCAACGTCCCTCACACGGCCTGGGGCTACAGAACCGACACCCCTAAAAGCAGGAGAGTATGGCTCGCAGCTCAACAGGCCGGCTTCTCCTTTCTCAGAGACCCCGCCAACCCTACTCGCAGCGGGAACACCATTTTTGCAGACGCTACTCCCGACCTTACCTCCACCAAAGCCTCCCTCACGCTGTGTGGGGTAACACCCAGGAGAATCTGGGTAGTGATCACTACTTTCTCGAGATTCTCGCACAAACCGGCCAAACACGCAGACTCCCTCCATGTGCTACTGTCACGAAGTGGAACTCCTTCTGCGCCTCCGCTGCAGCTCGTACCCTAGACACCATATCAGACATAGCTACTTGTACCTACCAACTCTAGCGTGACACCCTCCTAGAGGGCTGCCCCGCAGGATTCCCATATCCAGCACCTATGTGAGGCCAAGGCGTGTCTCGAGCGGAGGTGGCGGCGCCAGCGCTGAAGCAGAACACTCAGACACCGGCTGTCCCGGCTCAGCGAAGAGATTGAGATGCATGCTGCAACCCTATCTCGGCAAAATTGGGAATCCCTTTGTGACAGGCTGGACGGCATCATGAGCCCGCCCCACACCTGCAACCTACTTCGCCTTCTCATTGATTCCACTCAGTCCAAGAGACACCAGGAGCACCTGATAAAGCTCATACACACTTCTCAGGTCTAACCGCAGGAACTCGTTTAGGAGCCTCGTGATCTCTACTTCCCTGCATATCCCTCCGCAGACCATCCTGACTGCACAGGCTCCCCCAACGACTCCCTCGACCGATCGATCACCGAGACGGTATTTAGGGCAAATATTCAGCGCCTCAACGCGTCCTCCGCTCCTGGCCCCGACGGAGTGCACAGCAAGTCACTCCGCAACCTCGATTCCCACCCCGTCGAACCCCCTACCGACTACTTCAACGAATTATGGTTGGCCGGCTCAACCGGTATCTAGAGAATAACAACCTCATGCCATCGCGGATGTTTGGTTTCCACCGAGACTTATCCACCCATGAGGTATTTATACAACGCAAACACCACATCCTTGACTCCCTCGCGGGCATCACCAAGGCTATCCGCGGTGTCGACTTGACAAAAGCTGTTGACAACGTTACCCACGTCGCCGTCCTAGAAGGCCTCCATGCCCTAGGCGTAGGCCCGCGGATGTACAATTACGTCCACGATGACGTCTCCGAAGGCACAGCCGCAGTCACGTTGGGCGATCACCAGCTCCCTGGTGTCTCACTGAGAGCACGGAGAACGCCTCAGGGTGATGTGCTGTCTCCTATCCTCTTCAACATAGCCCTTTCCAAATCCATCACAAACTCGCCAAATTTCCCGACATACACCTCAGCTTCTATGCTGAAGACATCACTGTCTAGGCCAATCGAGGCAGAGATGGTGACATGGAACACAACCAACAGTCGGCCCTCAACATCATTGACTCGTACGTTCGCGCGCGCGGCCTAGCCTGCTCCTCTGCCAAATCAGAACTCGTCCGTTACCGCCCCAGGCCGCACGACCCCGCCAAGCCTCCTAGCTTACTTACGCTAGGGAACCACCCCATTCCTCTAGTCTCAAACATTCGCATTCTGGGCCTCGTCCTTCACTCCCCCGGTTGGCAAGTCGACACCATCCAAGTTCTCCAGACAGAAATACAGCAAGTCACCCGTCTAGTCCGGCGCTTGGCGAACCGGGGCGCCGTACTGCGAGAGCGAAGCACTTTCGCCTCACCTAAGCCTACATCATAAGCCGCACTGCATATTCTTTCCCCTACCTCCCCTTAAAGCACAAGGAATGGACCCCATCAACGCGCTCCTCAGGAGCTGCACGGAGGTCGCCCTCACCCTAATCCCCGCACCTGTACCTCCCGGCTCCTCAACGTCGGTACACACAACAGGTTTGAGAAGCTGGTAGAATCCACTCTAACAGCACAGCTGACTCACGTGTAGGGTACCACGGCAGGCGGCACTCTACTCTGCCACCTAGGCATTGCCCAGGTCACCGATCCTGCCAAAGAGCCCTTCCTACCTCCAGACCTGCGCTCTCATATCATCATCCATCCCATCCCAGAGAACATGCACCCCGAGCACGACGGAGAACGCAGGGCAGCCCGCGCAAAAGCCCTGCACATGCTGTACGGCGACAGTTCCGTGGTAGCCTATGTGGATTTGGCAGCGTACTCGTCGGGCTCCTGATAGTTCCCGCCGTCGATAAAAATCAGGTCCGATTACTCGAATCATGCTCTATCACCCCAGGCTCATCAGAAATTGCAGAGAAAGCAGCCATCGTGCTCGCTCTCACCTCCACCTCTGCTACCCAAATTCTCCGACTCAAAGTCCGCCCCATCCAGTTTCGCTAAAGGCCTGATAACCCGCACCGCAGCTCGCCCTCTACGCTTCTAGCACCCCACCCGTCCCGTAACCCTTATCTGAACCCCCGCATATCCAGGCCTCCCGAGTGACGAGGAGGTCCCTCCCTCGCCCGAGGTCTCACTTTCCGGGCTGGAGTTGGACCCCCTCCGCCATGCCAGGAGCATCTGCTTACCTTCAGAGATATCCTTACCTACTACTGAGACATGCGGCACGCTTACGCACCGCCTGCTTTTTCCCTAACCCTAATCTCGGCCTCCCACTGGCCTCGACTCCAGACCCGTGCTGCTTCCTACCCTATTCTTCTTCATGCCCGCTACCCCGATCAGTTCATCTCCTCCTATAAGCTCTCCCTGAAACCGGGAGACTATTCACATCCTCCTCACATGCCCTACCTTCCCAAGCCATCAATCCCCAACCGTGCCTGAGTCATACTGGGAGACTCTTCTGGCCAGCTCCGCTGCTGCTGACCATTCTGGATAATTACTGACGCCTTGAAGCGGATAGCCCTCCAAGGGCTGTTCTTTGCCCTTTAAGGTCAGGCCCCTAAGGGTTTCCTCGTGCCACATAAAGGGGGGGGGGGGGGGAAGCACCTCCGGGCACTCCGGCTCAGTAGACGAGCGCCCTGACCACTGGCGGTCTCTGCCGGTTGCTGCAGCGCATTTCTGACGCTGCCATTTTGAGTTGATTGTTGGCGGTGCTACCATACTTCCATGCTTTCACCTCACCGGGCTTCAAACATAGACAACACTGAAACTGTGGGAGTGTGGCCATAAATGCTTTCTCGCTGAAAGAATATTTTAGGTGCATAAACATGCGCTGGTACCTACCTGAAAGCGCCGCTACCTACCTGAAAGTCCTGCACAGTGGTAGTTTGCATACTCATTTGGAATAACCAGATGACTTTTGCGACTTGATGTGTGTTACTCTCGTCATTAAACTGCAATCTTCCAGCAGTGATATAGCGAAAGAGTAATGCACGCATACACTCTTCGGTAGGCGCGGCGTGCTGCACATTAGAATTTTTTCATGCGCTTTTAAGCAGTCATACTCAATTCGCCTTGGCTAGCATCACTGTATCTTTGAATTCTTGATGCTTCATGTTACTTAATAGAGAGAGAGAGAGAGAGAAAAGGACGGAAAGGCAGGGTGGTTAACCAGGCGATGCCCAGTTGGCTACCCTACACTTGGGGAGGGGAACAAAGGGAACTCAATACAATTGCCCCCTCATATGATTTGCGAAGCTACCGTCACGAAAAGAAGCACGAAAAAAATATTTCCAAACAGAAGCTTACACAGGTGTCATCGGTGAGACAATGGTCCAGGACGCGTGAGTGGTCGTAAAAAGCGTATCTGGTAGCAGTGTATTTTTATTGCTGACTTCATTCGTGCTGACATTTTCATGGATCAGACATCAATGTACTATGGCACCAGTTCAAAAAAATGTGCAATCATTATCTTGCCAATTTTATTGTGAAGAAAACAAGGAAGCGTAAAAAGTAAACACTTTGGGTCACCCGATGTATCTTAGAAACCAAAAACAAAACTGCGCGTTTGGAACGCAGCGGGGCCTGTCAGGATCTTATCGATTCTGCACAGGCTTTGCTTACACAAGCTGTGAGCAGTGCCGAACGGCAGTATTTCCTGGTCACGTAGACTAACTTTATAAAGAACAAACCCGGCAAATTTTGGAGCCATTTATCCAAAATAAGATAACCAATAGATCAAATATTGCAAGTGCCTTTGTGTTCGAATTGTGCATATGTGGTATTTTGTTTTTATGCGAAGCATACTAAAATAGCCCAACCCAGCTCCTCGAGCGCGGCGGCGTCGTTACCATTGACCTTTCGTGACCTCCATGTCATACCACGTGATGCGTGACGTCACAGCAGATGAAAAACGGGGGCCCAACTCGCGCCGTCGCGCGAGGCGTCGTGACCAAGGATGACCACGTGGTCCGTGACGTCCACACCTTCCCTGGAACGGAAGACCAACTAACACAAGCACTCAGGGAAAAATGCTACGGAACAATCATGCACCCAAAGCAAGACCAAGTATACACCGGCGAAAACAACCCCGAGATGGATAGGCCAATCACCGAGGAGGAAGTAAGGGCAGCCATAGGGAAAGCAAAAAAGAATACGGCAGCTGGAAAGGACAAAATAAATAACGCTACCATCAGAAACATGGGAGACACGGCCATCGCCGAGCTTACGAAGTACCTAAACGCTATCTGGGAAAAAGGAATCGTGCCGGCGGAATGGAAACATGCAGAGGTAATTATGATACCCAAGCCGGGTAAAAGACTCCAAATTGAAAACCTAAGACCAATCTCCCTAACCTCCTGTCTAGGGAAGATATACGAGAGGGTGATTAATGAAAGGATCACAAACTACATGGAGGACAACGGATATTACCCTGATGCCATGTTTGGCTTCAGAAGGGGACTGTCCACGCAAGACGTACTCCTACAATTAAAGGAGGATGTCCTCACTGAAATACCAAGAAGCGGCGAACACATAGTGCTAGCACTCGACATAAAGGGAGCCTTTGATAACGTGGGACATGCGGCCATCATGGAAGGTCTCAATAACATAAACTGTGGAAACAGAGCCTTCCGTTATGTCAAAGCCTTTCTCACGGAACGAACAGCTACGATAGGCATCGGAGATACAAGATCGGAGAGCTTCAAGGTGCCAAACAAGGGTACCCCGCAAGGCTCAGTAATATCACCGCTACTATTCAACATACCGATGATAGGACTCACGAAAGTACTGGTCGAAATAGAAAACATCAGCTACGCAATGTATGCAGATGACATAACAATATGGACAACCACAGGCTCCCTAGCAGCTAAACAAGAGCGGCTACAAAAAGCGATCGACCATACTGAACAATACGCCAGGGCCAGAGGATTATCGTGCTCAGCAGAAAAATCAGAATACGTAAGAATCAAAAAAGGTACACGAAAATACGACTCCCAAATCACCCTGAAACTCGGAAACGAGACAATACCTGAGAAAACGGAAGTCAGGGTACTTGGAATGTGGCTGCAAAACACAGGCCGATGTAGCAAAACCATTGCCTCTATTAAGAATACAACAGAGCAAGTCGCCAGAATCGTGCGAAGAATCAGCAGTAGAAAGAAGGGGATGAGAGAACAGGACACCCTAAGACTCATTGACAGCCTTGTCACGAGCAGAGTTACGTACAGCCTCCCCTACCACGAACTAAACAAGCAAGAGACTGTACAAATCGACACCATACTACGCAAAGCGTACAAAACGGCGCTCAAACTTCCAATGTCCACACCAACCGAAAAACTAATGGCCCTGGGAGTATCAAACACCTTCGACGAACTAAGAGAAGCGCAACGTAGTGCGCAATTAGACAGACTCACTCAAACCAGAACGGGAAGACACCTACTGGAGAAATTACGGCTACCTCTAGGTACACAAAGAGACAAGGAACAGATTAATAATGCAGACAGAAACAACATCCGGGTAAGACCAATACCACGACACATGGATCCGAATTTACATCATGAAAGACGACAAGCCAGAGTCCGAGCACTCACCAGGGAACTCAGCGACAATCCCAACGTAGTCTACACGGACGCAGCAAAGTACCGATACCAACGCAAAACAATCGCCGTTGTAACAGACGAAGGAGGGCAAGAAATAACCAGCGCAACGATAAACAACCCAAACATAGAAGCAGCTGAAGAAGCCGCCATTGCTCTGGCAATATCGCACGGCAACGCAACAGGACACAACCTCACTATAGTGACGGACTCCAAACAAGCATGTAGAAACTACACAAGAGGCAGGATCGACAGCATCGCCAATCATATTCTACACACGACGAGAAGACACAAAAACACTAAACATAGTATAGTGTGGGTTCCGGGACATGAGGGGATGAGGGGCAACGTGGCAGCAGACGAGTTAGCTCGAGGATACGTCAACCGAGCAGACTCAGCACTTTGCACCACAGGCACCTTTGACCCAGTTACCCCCACGTACTCAGATATACTCGATCATTACAGGGGTCAGCGGAAACGCTACCCAGCCCCACACAAAAGGCTCACCAAAGAGGAGGCGGTAGACTGGCGCAGACTACAAACCGGTACCTACCCACACCTTCACAAACTACACAAGATTTTCCCTACACAATATGCAGACGAATGTCCGTGGTGTCAGGGTAAACCTACACTAGAACATATCACATGGACCTGCCCTAAGGCAGACTTAGAGCCAAGAATAAACCCGAGTGTGATGCAGTGGGAGCACTTGCTGGCCAGCGAGGACGAGGAAGCGCAACGATTCCTTGTGCGCCGAGCCACGATGGCAGCAGTCAAGTGCGGCATCCTGGACCAAGGATCGACCACGGCGCCCAGTGACCCGTAAGGGTGAAGAACACCTTAAATTTATCAGCAATAAAGTTTTTTCCATCCATTCATCCAAACGGGGACCCAGCTCGCGCCGTCGCGCGAGGCGTCGCGACCAAGGAGGACCACGTGATGCGTGACGTAACGACATAGGAGAAACGGGGCCCCAGCTCGCGCCGTCGCGCGAGGCGTCGCGACCAATGTGTTTCCTGCTTCTGCCGCTAGGTGCGCTGTAGTGAACACGTGATGAACACGTGATGAAATTTAACGAAAAAGATGACACATGTGCAGTGTGTGGTAGATCTGTGGAAACAATTGAACACCTCATAATCAAATGTGATGGTATCCATCCGGATGTCGATGCAGGCACAGTCACTCTTTCTGAGGCCCTAGGGTTTAAAGATAACAATGATCATGTAAATAAATCTGCAGTGGAAGTCAGCAAAAAGCGATTGGAGGATTGGTGGCTGAAAAGCAGAGATGTGGCATAAGGTTAGAATAGTAGGAAACCGTAGGCAAAGTTGATGGAGAATCTTAATGAGAATTGCCAACACAGTAAACCAAAAAAAATAATAAATAAAAAAAAGCTGAGCATGGTGGCAATTGCCACCACCCCGTTTCAAAGGGGACGCTCCTATCCATCCATCCATCCATCCATCCATGCTGGAGCGGCGGTATACAAGGGGGTGCGCCTGCCTTTGCTAGGCGTACACTGGATAGAGATGCCTCCTGGAGACAGGGCTGCTCGTTGGAATGAGAAGCAAAAGTTGCGGCGTGCTACAGAGATTGATGAAGAGCGTGAAGAACGTCTAGCCAAGCGGCGTGCTCGATATGCAACTCGGCGACAATATGCTTCGCATCTGACTAGGCTTAACCTAAGCTAAGCCTCAGCCATTTTTTAATTTGATTTGTATTGTCAAATGTTACCCTGCCTGCGGCCCCTCCTGCCTCGGCCTACCAAGGATGGCAGTATTGAATGAATGAAATAAATAAACAAAATAATTTCGCGAGAATGGTATTCGAGTACTTCAGCTCGATATGCGATGCAAGAGCCTGACAGTGTGAAGCTCTGAGCTGCTGGCACAATCTAAAAAGAAATACCACTTTCCGCCTTCTCTTCAGGATGAAGGCCATTGCGGGAAGCGCGCCAGCCTGTTTCTTATCATTTGGGCTGCCTCCCGCACGAAGCCCTAGAGCAGTAGGTACCTGCCAAGCACTCCATGCTGCGCTAAATTGACGCGCCATAATCGGAGGGCTAGCTCTGTGCAGCGAGGCATTGTGCGCCTGCGCGTCTCGTACTAGCACTTGTGTATTGAATAGCATTTTCTAATTTGATTTCAAGGTGACCACTTCAGGCTTAACTCACTTTAATTAAAATTAATTAGGGCACAACTATAGCTAGCGGAATGATTTTTGTGGACTAAGGGATCATCACGCAAGGAAATATTTTATCCTGCCTTTTAGCCGGAACGAATCTTATAACCTGCAAATTGGCTATCCTGGGCACATACGATAGCTTTATCTGGCACTTTTTACCGCAGTTTCTTCTTAGGAATCCAGAGGCAGCCGAGAGGCAACCAAATCAAAGCTATTTTAGAATTCGATCTGAAGGAGGAATTTGACAATTATCCGCACAAGACAATAATAAACAAACAGTAGAACATAAACTGCGGTAAAAGGCCGTAGATATATTGAATGCTTCCCGGCCAAGCGCACTGTCAATATAAACTTAGGCAAGACAAAAGCAGAACCCATAAAAATAGGCGACACGGGGCCCCCACAAGGTGCAGTATTCTCATGAGTAATATTTAACATCGGCGTGCTGGGGCTCCCACAGCTACTCCACGCCATGGAGTGCATAAAGAACGCCCTCTACGCTGAGGACAATACAATACAGACCAACAGTGGAGACGAAGGAGTAATAAAATCCCGACTGGAGAAGCCTGCAGAAAAGTACAAGTGTATACAGAAGAAAGCGGCCTAAGCTCTGCCGCGAACAAATCAACACTCCCAATAATAAGGAAAGGGAGAAACGGCAACCCTATTGAGGAGGAGGCGGGGGCGTCCTCACGAAGTTAGCATTCAGGAAATCCCGCATTCAGGAAACATGGAGCCGGTATAGCACACAGAAAGAGAGGCCTGATCTTCCTTTCATAGAAAAACTTTGAAGGAACAGAAACGGATTTTACAGACACGCGGCACAACTGGAGCAGTCACCGAACTGGAGGAGGCGGTCACTGTGCGCGCAATAACCACTCAGAAATGAACCAATGTGATCACAGATTCACAACCAGCGCGCAGGAACAAGATGAGAGGGAGGATAGGGCAGCCAGCCATTGTGATCCTGAGGGACATAAAGGAAGCCGTAGAGCAAGCAAAGCTGGTATGGGCAATAGCGAATCATTCCGCACAGGGAAATGAAGGCGCATACGGCGCAGCCAGCGCACTCCTACCCGGGCCAAGCCAACACGCGGAGATAACTAAAAATATCAAAAATTCATTTCCCTGGGTGAGAAACATTTTTCATTTTTAAATAGTGCGCGGCCCCAATCAGTCGTCTAAATGTAAAAATTCCAACAGTAATTTAGTTCGCGCAAGACCGAGATTTTATTCAATCGGTATTGTGCTCAGTGTATTGCAAAAATGTGAGTTCTATTGTGGTCCCTCCCTCACTCTGGAGTGAGCAATGAAAGTAAGAGTTCTAATACAAACTACAACTTGAAATTATGTTTAATTTTGCAGATTTTGTGTTTTTTGCTGCAGCCACTACCTTTGCTCATATTATCCCGTCTATTATTTTTCATTGATATCTTTAAACTATTAGTTACAGTCGTGTCTACGGTGCAATGAGTTATTGTTTGTAGGGTGTGTTTTTTCTATCCTCCAAATTTTACTGATAAAATACTTTTTTCGGTCCCAAAATAAATATGTGGTACATCGACTTCGTTGCAATTTTTGAATTTTTCTCCCTCTCGTTTTCTCATGTGCTGCAGGGCAACAGTATTTGTGTTTGTGGGATATTATGTCTGACTGCTGCGTAGTAAAGACTAGTTCTTGTAAAGTAAGCGTTCAGGGTTACAACGCAATTTGATCACTAAGTTTGCTTGTGAAACTACGAGCATGACTGGTGGTTTGCTTGCCTTTAATAGTATTAGACAGTTAGCCCACAGTTGAGTTCTTTCGTGCTCTAAGGTATTAGAGGAACACATTTTTGCACGACGTTCGTAAGAACGTGAGTATTTGAAGGAGGAAATAGATTTATTTCCTGAATATTTTCGACAATTACGGGACAGAGAGCATCAAAAATGATACCGAATAAACTTTTAAAATATTTGCAATACAATTTACTTTATATTTATTGATATTTATATTAAAACTTGCTGAATTAAAAAGGAGAGGCTGTTTTTCCTACAAGCTTCTCGCAAGTGGATGTATTTTTGAGCGATGTTTCCAAAATTTGATAGATCATTATGCTGAGATTAACCGTGTTCACGAAATTCTACAAACTCATATGGATATTAAATAGGGTCGAATACACGTCTATCAGTTTTTAAGAAGCCTAAGAGCAACTGTTTCAAAGTTAACTATAAAGTATTAGTTAACCAGCCTGCTAGTAGCCACGCCTTATCAGTATTCTGATGTGCCACATTGCTGACAATGCTATGCCGAAAAAAGTGCTCTTCTAAATCAAAACCTATTTTCAAAAATTTCGTAAAATCCGAGCTCAAACACCCAGTATTTAGGCTCTGGTAAATATGTTGCACATCGTGTGAAGGGTTTAAAGAGAGCAAACAGCCCTCGGTGGGGAGTGGTGAAAATTTTTGTACCTTACCTCAGGTCTGGCCAGCATCAAGAAAACTCTCTTCCAGTTTGCGTTGACGGTTCAAAGTAACACTATTCAGAAGTTAACCCTTTATGCGAGAAACTTTTTCTACCATTTGCACGCAGAACTTTCCTTACCTGCTATCTTGAATATAATGTTGCGTTGTAATTGGGTCTGGAATCGCCATGTGATACGAATACATCCTAACCACAACTCAGCCTATACAGGCTGCAGCTTATATGAGCAAAGTGCACTGTACCTTTCTGCCTGGCTCACGTAAAGTGCCAGAATTTGTCGGAAAAGGCCTCTTATCGTTCACGATGAAGGCCACATACAAGAGTAAGTGGCACTTATCAGTGCCGGCTCATGATAACGAAAACACGCGCCATCGCCGTTCGAGTATGTCGCCACACACGCATCACTGACATCGCTGGCAGTCTTGCAAGGCGAAGAAAGGGAAACGCAAGAACTGCGGGATACACACTTTCGTTGTCCAGCTCCAATAATGACATGGAAGTTTGTGGTACCTTTGTGCCTGGTCCTAACGGGGACCCCTCTGAGGACTTCAGGGCTTCAGCACGGTAAGCTGTGCAGCAATCATTTCGTTTCGATTTAGACGCCATCTTAGATTGAAATAAAATATTTTGTCCCGAAAAAAAAAGGTTGTTCTGAGCTATCAGCCCTGTCACGCGTAAATCAGACACCCTCTGTTCAGTGCTTGGCGCCCGTACGAGCGTGTAATGAGTGTATGAGAGGAGGACGTGGCGAAAAGAAACAGATATGGTTGTGCTGAAAAAAGTGTATTGAAATTTAAAACCGCTGTTTCGCCTTCTGAAATATGTGTAGGATATAGAAATAACTGTACCAAAGCAGCACACGTAATCGGCCTATTATTAGAAAAAGACTGCTGCACTCTGCTACTTTGTAGGACGAGGGCCGATCAGTTCTGCTGCTTGAGTATATTTAAAGCATGTTCCCACATGGAACGCTGGCGTTGTCACTGTATTGTTGGAAGTGTTTTGCGATGGTGAGACACAAAACAATATCTCCGTAGCAGCTAGTGTAAGCAAGGATATTCTCACTACATGAGTTAACATTCGCAGCTAGCACGGTTAAGGGAATAGAAATTGACGCAGATCCTTGTCTTGTCAGCTTTATGCTGCTCCTCGCCTTCTGTGTGGATGATTTGCTTAGGTAAATAGAACTCTCAGCCATTCACTCTGTACACGCGCTGAAGAATACAACAGTGACATCTGAAGATATCAAAATTTACAAAAACCCGCTTGACGATCAAGTATGCAAGGGGATTCAGACTATAGGAATATGCTATATTTACGAGGGGGTGCTGAGAAGTTCCTGGCTTTGCACAGAAAGAATGTAGCCAGAGTTTTGAAAGTGCACATTTATTCCACATATTCCCTCCTGAGTCTCATGCACTCGTTGCGTCGTCCTTTCAGCTTTTCTCGTAAATTAAAATAAAATTGTGTGACAGGTCGTCAAACCAGCTTTCAGCAGCAAGTTTGACGTCAGCAATGTCGTCGAAATCAAGACCCTTCAGATTTTTCTTCAAGTTGGGAAACAGATGGTAGTCAGAAGGGGCCAAATCGGGTGAATAGGGGGAATAGTAGACCATTTGAAAAACCCAGAGCCTTAAGTTTGACAGCCAAAACTTTGGACGTGTGCGCAGGTGCATTGTCCTGCAACAAAGGGATTCCTTTGTACAGCTTTCCCTGGCGTTTCGTCTCAATTGCCTGTTTCAGCTTGTCGAGAAGGCCAGCATAATATTCTCAGCTTATACTACAGCCCTGAGGTGGGTAGTCTACCAGCAGAATTCCATCTTTGTCCCAGAAAATAAACACCATGACTTTTTTGGCCGATTTCTGGGCGCAGAATTTTTTCGGTCGAAGGGACCCACTGTGGCGCCATTCCTTTGACTGTTCCTTGGTTTCGGGATCATAAATGTGGAGCCATGTTTCATCCTCAGTTACTAATCTATTCAAATTGGGCTTTTGTAGTATCAAAATAGGTCAAAACAGCTCTGGATGCCTCAACTCGAGACTCCTTCTACTCACTGTTCAAACATTTCGACACCCACTTCACTGAAA
The DNA here is from genome assembly GCF_055824585.1 of Amblyomma mixtum. Taxonomy (NCBI): domain Eukaryota; kingdom Metazoa; phylum Arthropoda; class Arachnida; order Ixodida; family Ixodidae; genus Amblyomma; species Amblyomma mixtum. The sequence goes on along the minus strand of NC_143020.1, from coordinate 23,662,303 downwards.
GCTCGCGCATGTCTAGGATATCGGTAATAATAAAACCAATGCGCTCTTGTGAGATGACCAGAATCTGGGCTATCTCTTTGGCGGATATTCCCCGATCCTCAAGAATCAGCTTATGGAGAGAATCGCTTGTTGCCGGGTGTGTTGAGGTTGTGAGGCCCCCACTACGGGGCTCATCTTCAACAGGTAAAGGCCCAGCCTTGAAACGAGCAACCCAGGTTTTGACAGTGCTGCAGGAGGGACACTTCTCCCCTAGTGTTTGTGACATCTCACTGTGAATGTCCTTTGCAGACTTTTCCTCCAGAAACAAAAACTTCATCACGACCCGTAACTCCACAGGCGTGAAACTTGCTTGTGCCTCTGCCATTTCACTTCTACCTGAAATTAAAAATAGTTATAAAAACAAGAATCATCTGATACTTGCACAGTTACATAAAAAGATATCATGCTTTTTTATGGTACCAAACTAATTTTTGAATTCGACATGAAAGGGGGCAAAGCCAGGAACTTTTCAGCACCCCCTCGTATTACCAGTGCACTTTTTGCGCCGAAAGCGTTCTCATTGTTACTTTGGCCGCAGCGGTGGCTCAGTGGTTATGACACTCGGCTGCTAGCTCATCCGATAGACGGGAGTTCGGTCCCGGCCACGGCGGTCGAATTACAATCGAGGCGAAATTCTAGAGGCCCGCGTAGTTTGTGATGTCTGTTCACATTAAAGAATCCCAGGTGGTCAAAATTTCTGCAGCCCTTCACTACGGCGTCCGTCTTAGTCTTAGTGACTTTGGGACATTAAAACCCAATAAACCATAAACAAATCACTTATATTATCGAATAGCATCTTCCAGAGGGCAGCAAAACATCTTTTTTTTTGCTTTCTTATGCGCTTCATATTGAGAACGAAGCGCGAGCTTCACCTGACGAAGCGTTTACGTCAGACGCATTTGAACACTGGCCATGGAAAGGATATGGAGATGGTTTATAGCCGGTACGCTTCTCAGCTTGATCTCTGCAGTACGGGTTCCCCTAGGCGGACAGCGATTACAGCGAGCAGTTGGATGCCGCTTAACGTTCAGTTGGGAAATATAGTCAACTTAGCCTAACATACCGCCGACATCACGCGTAACACGAAAGCTCGAATGCGTGTTATCAGAGCCGCTGAGCGCTGGACGCTGTGTCCAAGACCATGCTGCGCGATGTGCTTGGGGTGGTTACTACAGCTGGTGGTCTGCTTGCACCCTATTATTGTCTCGGGCCCAGCGGCCGAAGCCCAGCGGCGCTAATGTCAGTAGAACACACGCACTCGAGCGTTCTGTTTAACCGTGCTGCCGACAGTACACAGTACTTGACATACGAAGTCACGAAGCGGCAGCTAAATTACTTTTTTTCGCAGCAAACACAAAAGCCATTGTAACGGGCACAGGTTACCCAATATAACGAGGAATTATGCGCTTAGGAGACTTTCTGTAGTAGAGGGTATACATCTAAGGCTTCTACTGCAGTTGTTGGGGTACACAGATTATATCCGTGCACACCGCGCTACTGGTGGAGGAGTTTTTTGTGGTTGCCAGTCGGTTGCTGTCATCTTTATTGCCATGGGCAGGTCCTCATATTTGATTATTGCCGCCAGCATCGCACAATCGCACTGCCAATTGACATCACATGCAGGGGCTGACACATTCCGTATTTACGCTCGTGCAAGCACCTGGGCGGGCGACTGGTTCTTATGCTCTCGGTGGTTGCAGGAACCACCTTTCTAAATAACGTGGTCATTTTTTTTTTCTGGGCAGCCTAATTTTTCTTTAGGAACCGCTCAATTGCGGGTACACAGGAGCTCAGGCTGCAGCCTCTGCTTTCGATTTCGTAGCCTAGGCACCACACTGATTACACGGTGCTTGAACAAGGCATCGGGCTACATCAACGTCAGTCAAGACGACCATACGGACACTTTCAGGCCTGCTTCAGTCAGAATACTTGTTTTGGAATGCGAAACTCGTTATTTGCGCGGAGGCCAGATTTTAGCGTAGTGCCGATTACATTATAAGGTAAAGGCGCCAATCATCCTACTTTTGAGTTCTTCACCTTTTTCCTTACTTGGGCATAGTAGATCATTTGCTTGAAATAAAATTTTGCCACATTCATCCAGATCATATGTCATCTCGCTGCCTCACGCCCCAATATCACACTCCTTTCGCAGGCGGAAGTGTAAGAAGACAACAGCGACCTCGACTATATCGGCGACCGTGGTCCAGTCTGAGTGCAGATTCTCAGCACATTTACGCATTCAGTCATAAAGATGTAGTGTCGAAGACACCGTGGAAGGCACAAGCGATGGCACAACGTTCAAGTTGCGACAGCCAGCATGGCCCACAGCCATGCACAGGAATAAAGATAGGGGAGTGTGGAACAAAGAAAACGTGTGTAATAGTGTCGCAGCTGAAACTTACAAGAACAAGAAGTAAGCATGTGTCGCGCTTGTGAAACCAAAGAGGTAACAGATGGTTCCTAAGTATAACGCTTTGGATAGGAAGAGAAGGAAAGCGTAGCAGTGAGTGGCAAGATGGCATTAAGTGTATGAGATTATGAACCCCAATTCGATGAAGTGGCCGGAGCCGGCACAGCTAGGCAGATTTCGAGATCTATGGGAGGTGCCCTTGTCCGGAACTGAACAGAGATGCCCTTGTCAAAGTTATGAAAAAGTACGCGCTCTCTATACCTGCAGGCCCAGCGGCGTTGAAGGCTCAGGTATCGCTTGTTTGTGGGCCGTCACCACAAGATAACACTGCATTATCAGCCGGTTGCTGCACTGCGCACCGGCGCATTTTTTTTTTCCATGGGTGCCGCAGCGTAAGCCAGCAGGGGTCAAAGGAGCAGCTGCCGGTATAAGACCTCCAGCTGCTAGGTCTTTACTCGTGTGAAGCATATGTATGCGGTTCTGTTGGCGTCCTTTGGCGAGGCAGTTACCCTACGGCGCTTGGTGTCCTGGGAGAAGCCAAAGACGATGATTTATCTGCGTATAATTTGATGAAGCCGTCATCCGCCCAACCTTCTCAGTTCCTTCCAAAATCTCTCCGCAGCCCACGCCTCGATACTGCAGCGCTATATTTCGCACAAAAAGTTGTAACTTTGGTAAAGCGTTCTACCCTAAAAAATATTCCATTCAACAATAGTGACCTCAGTGTACTTAACAGTAATTTTTTATGTATGATAATAGTAAAAGGCTGTCTCAAATTTGATGGCAATCGAGGCTAACAAGCTAGGGCAGCGCTCAAAGCTCACTGCAGTTCTTGCTGCAGCGCGAGATGCAGTACAGCGAGGAATAGTAATGCCAACAAGTTTCATAATACCGCTAGCCACGTGCCTGAGTCTTCGTCGGTCGTGAAACGGTGCTTAGAGCCGGTACTAAAGGCTAGATGTGTCTGGAAGATTTCAGTCGAATACAGTTTTCTTCTAGCGGAAAGCTTTGCCCGAAATTGGCTTCAAGTATAGGCCACGCCTCGACTAGTGCTTGCAATTCGAGTCGTCTTCTCGTCAAATTCTCTTTTCGGCACTGTGGGCGATAGTTCCTACAATCCAGTGCAAAACGGTTTTGCAACCCAAGCCTTGTACGGAGTGCATGTATCGTGACTGCATATATGACTCGCTTCAGAGCATTTGGCGCTATAAATCAGCAGGGAGTACATTAAGAACACGTTGAACGACCAGTCCTCTTCCTTAGCTCGTCTATTCATATAGCACTACTGTCGTCCCTTGCTGTATTTTGTATTTCATATCTCTCGAAGCAAACCGGTTTTCCTAAGCGGCGATCCGCTACCTGTCCACTCGTGGCGCTGGATAAGCCTTGTAAGTGATCTATGAGAGGGCTTCGACGGCAGTGTTCGTACTCTTGTGCTCAAGCTGACGATGCCACCCAAAAGAGCCGGCTAAAGATTTCGCTGAGTGATGCGCAGTGCAGGCGCGTACTTGTAATGAAATATTTCCTGGCACACAATTTCACCCGTTTTTTTTTTCCTCTTTACTGAATCACAGCCGTTAGATGAAACAATTCGTTTTCTTTTCATTTCAGCTTATCATCTGCTATTTGTCACTGCTGTCAGTAACGTAGCTTGTGCAGATCATATCACGCTCTTCGCAACAGAAATACGCCACGTTGACATGTTTTTGTATGCGCGCTACGCGCGGCGGGCGCTGATTCTGGTAGACGGGCGTTGTAGGCGCGCGAATTCCAGAGAATCGCAGAGTTTACGGCACGTCAGATGCGCATGACGATTTTCCCCAGCGCTATCCCCGCCTTGGCAAAGGAATTGTGATATCCGTGTGATGAATTTTAGGAGGCTTGTTTCTATGACAAAGCCCAGCTGGATGTGCAAATATAAAATTAAAAGGGGAAGTTCTGCGTAAGAGGTTGACCTCGCCTGTGGTAACTCATTTGAGGCAATCAACAGGAATATTAAGTTTCTTGCAATGGAAGGGCGTGGTAACTTTTTTACTTCCTATTTTTTTTCTAGTTAGTACATGAGGAAGGCACAAAACAGGGAGTGTAAGAAAGAATAGAGAAAGAGGGTGACAGTGCTGGGCTCTCTAGCATTTGTAGAGAAATGTAAACTTTAGAAATATGCTCTCCTCTTCCCCCTCCGAAATGTGGTGAACTGGGCTTTTTATTTCACGTTTATCTAGAAGCAGTGCGAAGACGGGACGAACTGATAAATTCAATAAACAAGCGGTGACAGTCAACTGGAATTTTTTTTTTCGGAAAAGGCTTGGTTTGATTTGGTTTTTGTGGGGTTTAACGTTCCAAAGCGAATGAGGCTATGAGGGACGCCGTAGTGAAGGGCTCCGGAAATTTCGACCACCTGGGGTTCTTTAACGTGCACTGACATCGCACAGTACACGGGCCTCTGGAATTTCTCCTCCAATTTTCGGAAAAGGCAGGAATACATAATGTGCCTCTGTGACAGACATTACAAACATATTCAAGGTGAAAAACATGATAAGGCAAAGTTAACGGCTGGTGTCCTGCTCGAATTAAAAGAACCATAAAACTGCAGAGCCACTAAAACCAACAAAATAAGTGTAAACTGGTGTGAGCAAACAACAATAAGATGATAAGAATGAATCTCGTCGTTTGACGCGTGTCGTGACTGAGATGCGCGTGGAAAATTCGAAAAGATTTTATCATGAAAAAGAAAGGTACGAGTTGCGTGAGTGCGCAGTCAATAACAGTGCTTCTGAAATAAATTATATTTCTTGCACATCGTAGCCATCACACCCGCAAAACCGCAAGTTGAGTGTTCTTGTAATATTGTTATTATTTGTGCTCAAACATTTACACTTGTTTGGTTGTTGCCTGTTGTGCATATTCATCTTCATTCTCAGCAGAGGAGGGCACCTACAGGTGACTTTGGCCGTGTTGTGCCCGTTGCACCTGTTTGTGTGTTTGGTTTCGAGCGTACAGTATATAATCCTGTCATTCGAAAATAAATATTCTGTTGAGTGCCAGCGCTTGTCTTGTGTGTCTATCAGTTGTCCCGTTTTCACGGTATTGTAAATAGGTTCCTCTCCCACCTAAACGCGGACGCTGTGCAAATGATTTCACCCACGTCTACGGGCTCACCACAGTGTTATAACCAGTGAGCTTAACTATTTCGCACTGGTCTTGTTGCATATTACTTCTGTAAGGTAATCAGAACTAAATGGGTGTTCCGAAATATACCTTTGTTCTTTACCGTAGAAGAAACCGTGAATATACAGAGATAGTTGCCCTTACAACAATTCCTGGGAATTGGACAATGGCACAGTTATTCAGTATCTTTCGGTGGATTCTTATAGTGCGCTGAAAGGAAGCAGCGAAAGGAATTAAGAAGGCGGAACAGAAAAAAAAATATTCATAAGGTCCGTATGTCTTGACATATGCATGATCTGGTTTTACATCCTTTGTGCTTGGATGCATGGCAATGAGCCCAACTTGCGTATTTAATTCGCCTCCGTTAGCGTTATAGCAACGAAGAGAAACATGGCATACATTAGTTTGAACTACTGCAGACAAAAGTGCAGAGCAAAGAAACAGACAATAGCAAATTCTTGATAACCTTTTTTCATCCGATATAGAAGCATATTCAGAAAAACAATTTTTCTCCGCAGTGAGGAAAGCACACAAGATGGACGCGCTTATTTTCGAAACATGTAATCAATAAAATCTGATAACCGTACAGACTCATCGAAGGGTAGTAGATGACTAATTGAATTTTTTTTACGGAAGAATGTAACCTCCGAGAGGAGGTAACACCATATTCATTGCAGATGTGGCAATAAATCCTTTGAATTGTTGAGACTATTTTAATCCCATCCCGATTCCATCCGGCGTTGGTACGGCTGCAACAATATATCGGTGTGCCTGCACTAATCCAGTGCTCCTATTTTAGAGCTCTGCTAGTTACGGCGAAGGTTCCCGATTAGGCATACTTGAGTTTGTCATAAAAACGTTCCCCTCGAACGCAAGCAGAGTCGGAGCGCTCGTCGGCTCGAAATTGTGAACGACAGAGGCTACAACGTTGTGACAGCAAGCCAAGGTCGTTTGGATGAGCCCCGCCGTACTCACCACCGTAGCAATATATTCATCAGTCGCAATGCGATGTCGCCCATTCTTCCAATGGCCTGGGATGAAAAGCGTGGTGGCACAACCGACAGCAGCGCCTGCTGACATTTGGAGGGATCGTGGCCGTATTTGCACCTAGGGCCCTTTAATAATTACCGTAGAAAATTCGCTAACCAGTGACTGCACAGTGTAAGACATATACCTCTCGCATGTTTGCTGTGTACCTAATACGCTGACTGGCTGACAAGGCTTTCGAGGTGCGCATAGAAGCTCTCGGTAGTGTCTTACGACCCCGTGTCCCACTCGATAACTTAGATGTTTGCATGCACCGCCTTTACCTAATGTGAAGAAGATCCACGGTTTGTTACTACGCCATGTAGTAGCTGAGCACTTATCGTGCCCCATTAACCTGAAAATTCATGTAAGACAAATAAAACCCTCTTGCTCTCGTTTCTAACTGATAACCTTCAGTGGCGCCGTAGAGTGTCCACTAGACGGCTGAGAAACATCACCCACTTCCCGGTAAATTTTCCCGAAAACGGTATCTATGTAACTGCACAAAGAGAAAAAGAAAATGTACATGAGCAAGTCTACTCACTCCTATGAGTGCGACTCTCACTGCATCGGTATAATCAAACTGAGCAATTACTGAACTCAGAGAAATATAGAACATACACACGCGCCGAACCGGCCAGCCGTGAAGAGGCGACAATCGCTGCATAAGAAACTAGACACTATATGCAACGATTAGAGCAGATAATGGAAATGTCGGCCGCACCTACAGAGGCGCATCTCAAGCGGAAGATTCCGGGCAAACGCGCACTAGTGTTTGTCACCAAAAAAACCTCCAAGATCACGTGAACAGAAAGTCGACACTGCTCTTGCTTAGCGTGAAAATCGAAATCTGATGCTAGAAAAGAAAGGTCCCAGTGGGGTGCGTTGTGGTTTGAACATGGAACTAACGCTGTTCGGACGCTCACCGCAAACACGCCACTCTACAAGAAGCTTAGTTCTATGCCATCGAACTTTTTACTGCATAAAGAAGAGTTTTGAGATTCTAAAAACAACACATCTGTCACACACTTATACGTGGCAGCAGCATTTAACACAGATGCGGCAATATCGAAAGTACAATATGGACAAACTAGCACGGATATTCCCAAGGACCATGGATATATACCCCAACAAATAACTTCTCGCGTACGCACACTGCAACGAAATGGTGCGGCACTCTTGGAAACGATCAACTTCAAGTGGCATACGTTATAAAAAAATCACTTATTAACCATTTAGCTGTAATTATCCACATCAAGACTGCTCCCCGCCTTTTGGCAACGAGGAAAAAGTTGACACCTATAAGAGCATGGGCATTTCTGATACATTGTCTGCTTACTTAAACCAATATGCTATTTCTCCCCAGGGCCTCCTGATGCAGCCAACCTGCGCCTTGTAGCCGTTGCACCTCGCAACTTTACTGTAACTTGGGAGCGGCCGGAAGGGATCTTCGACTTTTATTGGATAGAAATGGTTCATGAAAAAAATGACACCGTTGATTTGGAACACTACCACCTGGGGTCCTGCGCCCATGGTACCCTGCTGCCTGCCAACCAAACACAAATTACTTGCAGCAACTTTGTGACCTGCGCAAAAGCCACTTTCACACTGCACACCCTCGTCAGAGGGCCTCCGGAGCGCTCGTCCAGAGGAGTCGCCATTGAAGCTTTCTACATACCAGGAAAAGGTAATGCACGTTGCGCTCTTAGGATGAAGAATGATTGCGAAATGGCATGAATACATCTGAAAGCTAGGATAAGTATCTCGCGAGGCTGTTCCTTTCATTCTCACTTGCTCTTTCAGATGGAAGGCTCGTAAAGGCAGTAATAACATGAAAAGGCGCCTGCCTCTGTCGTCTTTCATGTCCGCGCAGCGCTTAGAGATACGCCGAGTTGGAAGGGCATAAAAACGATGGGACTCGTGTATAGGAGAGAAGCGTATCACCGAAGACTCGCATTTCGTTGTCGTTATCGCTATTGTGGCCTCCGTTTCTTCCCTTTCAAGGCAAACTACACTTATTTGGTAGATAAAGTCGGAGAATGCACAAGACCCGATAGAACCACCCAGATTACAGAAAGAGAAATCTTTACGCGGCTAAGCGCATAGACGGTGCATTCGTCAAACAGCAAGTTATGTCATGCCGTCACAAATTTTAGCGGCCGTCTATGCAAACACTGTAATATTTAATGCGTAGAATTTCGTGTCACATTACAACTACTGTCCCTAGATAAGTTTCCAGAGTACCACGTGCGTTTGCCCGCGCCGCGGGCTGGGAAGAAATACTGCTGCCGCGGCCCTGCGTTGCCATAGCCGCGAGCAGTATGCTTTGCGAAGACTTTCGACAGAAGGACGAGCTTCCAAAGCCTGTGGGCTTTCATCTAGGGCCCGGATATATGCCCATGATATTTTTTCTAACGAGCCACAAAAATTATTGTTTCCAGTTTATTCAGAGTGACCGTTCATGATATTTCCGGTCTTAGCAGTACCAACTACGCACAAGTTTAATTTATCACATAGGAAACAGGTTGCGAATGCATTCTGGGAACGTCAGTTAGCGCCAGCCATAAAGCATATAAATCCGATGGCGGGAAGAGGAGGTTTGTGCTACTCTGAAAATTTATCCAGCGACTCTATTCACAACTGCTAGCTAGCTTGGCGCTGAGCCTTAAAACGCACTCTAAAGCAAATGCTCATTTGGCCTTTCCTGGCCCGGCGTTGAAATCTATCTCAGCCGAGTTCCTCTTTTTAATTCATAATTCCGCTTGGTCGTTCGTTCTTTTATTTCTTTAAGGCTGGCGTGAAGGGGAAGGTGGCTGAGAACCACATATACTGCCGCAGTATTTTTCTGCGAAATTATTCTTGCATGAGTACCTCGTTCTTAAAGCTACTGAAGTTCTCTTCTTGAATAATTCTTCGCGCCTAGAATAAAGCGAAGGAAGAACTCTTAGTGCCTTAGCACCCCCAACCAGCGCAGGTAACCAGCCCAATATTGGAAATGGATGGTTTAACTGCGGTCCTTTTGAGGACCGTCATTTCCCAATACGTTTCCAATATTGGTCCGATTGGCTACGCAGCTGGCGAGGCTAAGTGTGAAGCAACAACTCCAAATCCCGAATAATTACAAACAAAGAAAAGATGACTTCGTTCAGCATATCGTTATTGAAAATTTTCCACATTTTTAGTAGTTCCGCTGGCGAGGAAAACACAAGAAAATCAACAACGCTACGTCATGCCACGCAAGCAGCGGAACTCTGTGACACGAGACGCAAACTTCGCCTGCTTTATTTTTAAATATTCTCGATTTAAACCCTTTCGCCTCTGTTTATTCCGTGCCTACCCGGTACGGCCCAGATATGTACCAGCTGTAACCCTGTTACAGCGCGTATCATTTTAACCACTTATATCCCCGACACTGAAGACAACACAGCCTCTTAAGGCCATGTTAAATGTTTGGAGGCAATTTGCGACCGCTGGCACCCCAGATGAAAACGGAACTTTGTACTAAGCACGAGGCACGGGCATCATGCACGCATTGGACACGTGATTGCTGGAAGAGGACGCGAATTGGGCGAGAGCTACGCGTGGTCGGTGGGAGATGGTGTTTAGTAAGCATCTCGCTTCAATGCGCCGTATGTTCCACTAGGAGTTGTGATCTCCAACTCCAGGCGCGGAAACTCGCCGTAATTCTGTTACTCCCTGGAATATAACCCGCGCACAATACAACCGCCAGCGCTTAATATTCATTTAATACCCATATTTTTTTTCCATTTGCTTGCGCACCAAGTGTTCGATGCCTTTGTTTTATACTTGAATGTGATGCGTGTATATTGATTCCTTGATTTTTTTTAACACTGCTGTACTGTGAAAACGGCTTGTATTCAAACATATTTTTCTGATGCCACATATTTGCCGTATTTTCTTCCTAATATTTTTCGTTATCTCCGTGGCCAAATTAGCTATGCGATTTTTTATGTATTTCTAGCAGGAGGTTTGCCTGTTAGTGCAAACTATATGTATTTCTTTATTTTCACGTAATTAAAAATCTGAAGGTATTCCTTGCCCACACAAACATTGAACCTCCTACTGCAACACAGTTTAACAAGTGGAATGTATCGCGCTTGGAGACAACAAACTGAAACTATACTGTCATGTATTATAACGAACAGGTGCACTCACCTTACTGTGAAATAAAACACTGTACAAGCATCTCACGTGAAAAATTGCGAATATCTCACCTGAAATCTGCGAAGAAAAACACTTGATGGCAGCTTCAGATAGGTACAACATGTTTCGTTTTGTAATCAGTCCCCAGCGTGGGCAACCAGGTGAGGATACAGCTTTGAAGAGCGGCAAGAGTGCTTTCGATAAGTCTCTGTGTTGGGATAATGTCCCTGGCTACATCTTTGTAGTCTTGTGTTTCCCAACCGATTGCTTAGATATTGGTTTAATATCCCATTCTCCTTGTGTGTTCACTCCTCTGACATCTACGACGCAGTTATTTCTTTGCAGCGTTTTTCATTTAAACTTTTCCGTCTATATTTCTATCAGTCCCAGAACCGCCTTCAAAAATCAGCGCTACGGTGACGACCGTGAAGAGAACATCGTCGGTGCGGCTCGATTGGAAAGGCTCACCGGAATCTACCTCGAAGTGCTTTGCGGGTTACTGGGTGAAGGTGTGCGAATCATGTGCTTCAGCAGACAGCGATCTCTGCTGTTGGGCAGAAAAAACGTTCCACCCGTTTCTGGCCTTCAACGTCACCAGCCAAAAGCAATATCGGGTGGAAGTCTCGTCTGGCGTGCTCTACGGTCGTTTCTCTATGTGGAGTTCACCGGCTTTCTTTTAACCGCCATACAATAAAAACGGCTGCGTTTTGTTTCTGTCCACGCGCGACCTCCTTTTCTAAAATTCGGAGTGATTTTCAGTAATAACACGCCTAATTCGAGAAAGCGAGCCACTTTTGTAGCTGCGGGGGCAAAGTCTGTGAAGTTCATTTATTTCTAAACTAACGCTACCAGCTGTTCAAAACCATTGAGCGTTAGCAGGGTGTAAGTTCATTTTACGTCCCGAGTTTTGAGGCCCAGAAAGTGCCAAAGGATACATTTCCATGTGTCAGAAAGAGCCCTCAATGTTTTTTGTCATTTTTTAATCATGCGTTCTATAATCCCAAACTACATTTCTCTGGACATTTCGCTGCTGCTTTGATGTATCATAAGCATGTCACATCTATTTTATCCCTTATCAAGCAATATCTTGCGGATATTTATGCTCCTGATTTTTCTCAGTTATTGTTCAGTACTACAACTCAAGAACCCTTCAAGAAAAGCTCTTTATCTTCTCAGAAAACATTACAGAATAAAAGGTCCATCAGCGTGAATGGCGGCTGAAGGCACAATGGTTTTTCACAAAATTCTTAACAAAATTTCTACAATATAGCCCTCGTCCAGGTATTTTTGTCTTGTTTGTGAGAGTTACGCTAGCGATGGGTTCATTGCAAGAAAAGTGGGTACTTTGCTGACTGTAAAACTACTTTAAACCTGGCCACAAGAAGCTGCACTATAGGCTTTCATTTTATTTTACTAGCTCAGATTTTCTATAAAGTTAGAGCTTAGAGCCCGTGCGCACTACAAAAATACCTTATAGTGTGCCTTCAGCACAAGTCGAAACAATTCTGGGACCAGTGAAACTCTACAAGCAGCCGCTTGCGCTCATTTTTGTGCCTGCAATGCACCGCACTTAAAACACTCAATAATTTGACAAGGACGAATCTTGCGCACCCTTCAAAAGAATAAAAAAGCTGTTCCGCAGATTTGCGCACAAGAAAACTATTATTTATGCATGACATGCGTTTGGCCACTCAAAATTACATTCGCTGAATTATGCAACATATAGCGCTAGAAACGAATGCACACATTTGGAACAAGAGCGGATCAGAGATACTAATTTAGGTATAAAAGAAGGGAGATTCTGAAAATCAGAGCTGTTTATGAATACTTATTCAATATTTAGTAACTCTCATATGAAGCTTTCCAGGCCCTCAATAAGCGTCAAAATACGCTGAATCGATCGGTATCCCAAGTAAAAAGTCATTAAGGACTGTTTCTTCAAAAACGGCGTGCAGACTGTAAACTATTTCTTGCAGTTTTATTGATGTTTTGATTGTTATAATGTTGTCCTCCTTTTATTTCAGGCATTAATACTTAAGTCCTTAGTTTTTGCTTTCTCATTCTCTGTAACTTACTCTGAACTATGCTGTTAGTTATCCTATGTCATTCATTTATGTGTTGAAGTACGTCCGAGCAGAGCGTCGATGTATATTTTCAATTGTTTAATTTCCAGTAATTTTTAGTTTCAGTCCTGTTCTAATTCATGTATGAAATATGCCATAAAATGCACTTTTTTCTGCAAAAGCTTCATGGGCGAACTACGAGGAGCAGGCCCCTTATATCTGAGGCTTTATTAGCCTGCTTGTATCCTCTGTGCTCCAGAAATTATCTGAAATAAATTCCTTGATTCATTCGTTGGTTGGTGTGTCGATTTTCTCAGGTCTGAAGCAGAACAACAGCATATCCGAGGGAGAAAGGTGGTCATGTATCACCCCTTTGTTCTCTTGTTTACATTGTCTTGTTTGTAAAAACAATATCTGCGGACTCAGTCGCAGAACTCTATCCTCATCACTTTTTCAGGTCATTTTCAGCATAAAAGAAGAACAGTAATCGGGGATGTAACGCAATTCCTCCTCACGCATTCTGATCACTTCGCTAATGGATGTAATTTTTAGCGAGGGGGCTCGACTCGACTCGCTGTTATTTTTGCCTAGATTTATGAACCAATTGTTATGGCTGATATACAACTCATACGCCCTTACACTATTTTAAACATTAATAAATATTCGACGATTTCTTTTAAAAAAGCCTTCGAAAAATCTACCCACACTGCGTCCCATTACATTCTCGTGTGTAAGCTATCGAAATGATGCTGATGACTTTGGTAATCCGAGTAAAAGTTAGCGACACTATCGGAAATTGCGCTCAGTAGGAAAGACGAGTATACTTCGAGATAGCTCGAAGTTAATCGCGACCTCACACGCTATCATACTCTGGCACCATTTTCGCCTGAATTGACTGAACACGAATCTCAAATCCACGGTTTTGGCACTCTGTGTTTGTCTGCCTGACTTTCACATTCCATGGAACATTGCTGGCATTAGTGAAGCTTATCTGTTCGCACGGTTAATTTTTTCTATACGTAGAATTGTACTTCAAGGCTTGCTATGTTCCTAAAAGACTGTACAAAAAACAAGTACAGTTTACTTTTATAAAAGCTCTAAACATCTCGAGTTATTTCCGACGTCTCTGTCCAATAACGCAAAAGCGTTAAGCATCACGTTGTGCAGAAATTCTGGCGTCGCCAGCGACGTTGTCTTTGTTGTATACGAAAAATTAAATGGCCAATTCTGCACATACTTAAGATGACCTTGTGAGGCAACACAAAACTTTGCCCTCACCTTCCTGTAGACGCCATTTCAGGCAGTTGCGAGTGACGGTAGTCGCCAGAGCATTTAATTTACTGAGATGTCTGATGTTCCAATATTTTCATTCGCAACATTTCGGCTTTCCTTTTTTTTGTCTTTTGCGTTTTCTTTCCTGTACCTTAGGTGCAGAAAACGTGTCTTGCATAGCATAGGCACTTTTATGATGTAATGTTTAGGGATACAGGCGCTGTGGATTTGGATAGCTTCAAAAAAATAAATGGCTCGATTCAGTTAGCGGTCCCTAGCCTTTTTAATCAGCAAAACTGACGCCTAAACGCTTGCCTGAATGCTTCTAAGACTGACTGAATTGAAAAAATGTACAAAGAATGTTAAATGAATCCGAAATTAAGCTTCTCACTCATAACTTTCGAACGTTGTAACCTCCCGCCATCGGTTGACGTTGGCTATGTGAAAAGCAAAGGCGGAATCTAAAGTTCAAGCCTACTCTTAAAGCATTGCTTTAAGTGCTTAATGTGTAGCTAGGGCTGCTATAGGTGCCGCTGTGGTTCAACCTGTGGTGAGGTGCAACATCGTCTCCACAACAAGCATAGGAATAAAAATAATTCACATAAACAAAATATAACCATAAAAAATCAAGTGGCGAGTAAACATAGTTCCAAGCAACACATGTGCCGAATGGCGCGACGTAGGCCGCCGCGCTGGAGTGTACTCGCCTCCCCCCCACCCCTTCCTAGAGTCACACTAGGTCTGGGCAGACGCTGATTCCTCTGCTTCGCCATCACCAAAGATGACCCTGGTGCCTTGTGGGTAACAGGATCACGAGGGATATCCAGCTGAGGAAACCTCGCATTATCCCGTAGCAGCACTGTTAGCAAGAGCTTCTAGAGCCAGAATAGAGGTGATGAACAAATATCACACCCGTGCTCGGCGTTCACTTAGGTTACGCGGAGTGTCTCTTTCTTCATTGCATGTAAGAAGAACGCTGTCCTATCGCGTACTCTATCCCCTCCTACCTCTTTCCCTCCAAACCTGCGTGCGTATCGTCTGTAATGCACATTTCTTAAAGCGAACTATGTCATTTCCCTCGAATACAGTTTTTGGTCAAATAAATAGGTGCCGTACAACACCATATTTTGTATCCTCATCGCAAGCTGCGGCAATGTTCCTGGCGAAGACGAGCCTAAGTGCACAAACTCTCAAGGTTCCTGTGAACCGGAGAACTCTTCTAGCAGACAGAGAACATTCTATAAGAATTTCAAGACTTGTCGCCACTATCGTCAACAGCTCGTTAGAGTTCCTGAGGTATAATTTATGAGGTGGCTGGAGACCGGCCGAAAAATCCAGGCGGTTTCGTTAAACCATTTCAATGCAGTCTGCTATTTCAAATACAAAAATTCCAGGAACCAGGAAGAAATTCCTTAATCAGCAAATCAGATTACGAGCTTTCTTAGTGCGAAAGCATTAATCCAGACGTTCAGAGCCTGGCAAAATTGCTTCTTGCCGATGCTTGTGTAGCGGAAGAATAATAAAAATAAGAACACAAAATTAAAAATAAGTCTACGACTGGGAATCGAACCAATGGCGGCTCAAACAAATCAGCTTGAATGGTTGCTCCGCGAGAACACTAGACCATCGCAAAAGTTTTTATTTCCCTATTCCATGGAAATGAACCTAGCTTAGCTATAAAATTGTTTACGTATATACGCAGTATTCCGTAAAGCAGACGCACATTCTGATGTCTTGTACACTGCAATTCATCTGATTTGCAGGAGACATACACATGCGTCAAGAATGAGCAACCAAGAATCATGAACACCCCACACCAACGGCGCGCTGTTCGCTGAACGGAGACGGATGAATAAGGTGGTTCAGCGTGCCACACGGAATTCCACAGTTTTTCACGACCGGCAAGAATGCAGCAACCTGTGTTGAGAGAGGGACGAAAAATTTGGGCAACATACCTAAGGCGCACTAACAACTGGGAGTTTGTCTTCTAACACAGGTTATACCGGGTGTCCCAGCTTTAAAAAAGGCGAAGTGTCATAGTGCAGTGAAACTTACTCAGGGTTGTTCATAGTCGCGTGGCCTAGTATTGAGTATTATTTCGCTCTTCAAAGTTACTTTATTAGTCAAGTTTAATTAGATAACTTTTTAATTATTAACTTCAGGAAGAAAATGTCAATGCAAAAGTTTTAGATCACCTCGAAAAACCGCTATTATTGCTGTTTCCATCAAGTTACGATTTACGTAGCTTCATTTATTCGCCTTTAAAGAAAGCTGTTACGGGACCAGCTGCTCGCTCACTTCTCTGCCCCAATGTGCACCCGAAGTCTCATCGAGGAGAGGACTTCAGAAAAAAATTGATTTTTTTTCTTCAAGACGTGTCTTGGGACATTGAAGTGGCACAGTTGTCATGTGGAATTTTTTTCTTATTGTGCGGGTTATGGTTAAAGGCCGGTAAAAAAACTAGTGTGCGCAATTATTACTTTGCTGCAAATGTCTCAGTAAGCTGTTTCTCAAAGCGATCTACAACTTTTCTATTGACACTTTGTTCCTCAAGTCAATTTTTTTAAAAAGTGAGTTAATTAAGCTTAACTAATTAGTCAAGCTTGAAGAACGAAACAAATACTGCAGACTAGGTCACGCGACTCTAAACGACGCTCATTTGGTTTCAGACGGCTAGGACACCCCGTTTTTGTTAAAAGCTTGGTTACATTTAGCTGGGACACCTGGTATACCTTCAGCCAAGGGAGAAACAGGAAGAAAAACTGACGTCATGCTCATATAGCGAGAACAGGCGCCGCTGAGCCCCAGAAACGCTAGTTCATTTGCCGATAAAGACACTGAAGGGAAACTGATGCAGGATTCACGACGCTTCCGGATTTCCAAAGGTTCCAGTATTTTTCTGGATATTTGGTTTTCCGCTTTTTTTTTAGTACGCTGGTGTTCTTGAAGTCAGGTCCACATTTATTTCTTGCAGTCGACACTTATGTGATTCGGTAGCTTATTCTCTCTCTTATAACGATGCTCATACAATCTGCCATTCACACATCTTCACGTCGATCCTATGTATTTGGAAACACAATTCAGCGGAATATAGTACACAACTCTAAACACAACTGGCGTGCGTCTGGCCGTGCTTTGCTGTTCTCTAAAGTCCAGCTGCCGGCGTTTTCAGTTCACATTGACACACATAATTCTTAGTTGCTTCCGAGCAGAAAAAAAAAACACTTTGACACTTGCCTGGTCTTTTATTTTCTGCTCCCAAGCGCCTAAGACTGATGTGCGTCAAACTTAATTTAGGTCGTCTACAGCTGGCCTGTAGAAAGAAGCATGGCCAGAAGCATGTCAGTTGTGACAAAATAGTTGTGTACGCCATTCCGCTGAATTTTGGCTCCACATACGTAGGACAGACAGGAAGATGTGTGGATGATAGATTGCAAGAGCATCATTATAGGACAGACAATCAGCTATCGAGTCGTATAAGTGGCCACTGCAAAAAAAAGAAATACCAACCTGACTTCAAGTACATGTCATTACTAAAAATAGAGCTGAAAACCAAATAACCAGAGAAATATTCGAATCTCTCCATACCGGGAAGCGTGGTGATTGCTGCAACAGTAGCCCCTGGGTATCTTTACCTGCAAAGATAGCATTTCTGGGGTCCAGTGCATGAACGGCCCGTGTTCTGACCAGATGTGCATGACGTGAATTTTTCTCTTGGCCGAAGATATATATTCTGTGTTAAAAGAAGTAAACTCCCAGTTGTTAGTGCACCTTACGTGTGTAGCCCAAATTCTTTTGTCCCTGTCTAGGCGCCGGTCGCTACACTCATGGCCAACCAACTCACCGAACAGCACGTGCTATTGCTCCTCATAGCGTAAGCAGATATCTGAAGGCCCTTTTTGATTATTCACAAAAGTATGTCCAAGAAAACAATGCAGTGCGGTAGCTCACAAAGCAATGATCGATCATCTCTGATTGGGCGCATCGGCCACAGTTCACCGACAATGGCGGCACAAATGTTCTATTGACCCAAGGCGAGTCATTCACGGCTAGAATGGAAGTGTCAAATTTAAAAAAGTAGGTCTTTCCAGCTGTTTGAAAATACATTCGCTGAAGGACTGTGGAGTTTTAAAGGGAGCGTTTTTCGAGCTGACTTAATTTCACTTAACTCGATTCAGTACACTGGGAATCATTAAACGAAGGCTGAGAGATTCTATTATACATTTTTTCCACCTGCCTCCTTTAGGCGTCGAATAAATGTCGTAACAAGAAGTAAAATGTCAAGAAATGAAAAATATCAGCAACACCCTTCAGGAAACTCCACGAAGCAAACAGGTGAGAGAGACAACACAGTCGCCATCTAAGCACCGCTAGCAGAGAGGGATGGCTTGCAGCTTTGAAGAAGAAAAGCCGTGAAACAGGGTGCTGAACAACAAAATGAGCACGACCAACTCCTTCAGACTCGCGAGGAAGAAACGCATTGTCTGCAAAGGAAGGTCACGAACAGTCTGCGCAGCGCTTGCACCTTCTTCCTCTCACAGTGCATGGCTTGCAACGCATAGAAAAGCTGTGAAGCGAAGAAGATGATGCAAACTTGCGCCCGAGCAAAAATTGAAAGCTTTTGCCGACTCCACGCCTGCGTTCCGCACCTTACATGGAGAATGCCCATTAGTCCGGATCTGATAACGGAGAACCCCTGGATACTGTACTCAGGCTATGAGGGACACCGAAGTGAAGGGCTCCGGAAATTTCGACCACCTGGCGTTCTTTAACGTGCACTGACATCGCACAGCACACACACCTCTAGAATTTTGCCTTGATCGAAATTCGGCCGCCGCGGCCGGGATCGAGCCCGCGTCTTTCGGGTCAGCAGCCAAACGCATTAACTACTGAGCCACCGCGGCGGGAAGAGGGGAAGCGGCTGGCGTAGTGTAGCTCTTGCTACAAAACTTTTTCCTGGCATTCTATCCAGGGGAACATTTATTTCAGGTGCGTAGAACATTTTTATACTCTAAAAAATTGAATGGGAAAAATTTGTCCTGATGTGGGGCTAACCCATCCAACCTATAAAGCAGATTTAACAGCCGTCGCCGTAGCTCAGAGGTAGAGCACCGGAGGCGTAATTCGGAGGTCGTGGGTTCGGATCCCACCGGCGGCATGTGGTTGTTTTTATGCGAAGCATATTGCTAGAGTTACCACTCACGCCGTCGCCGTGCGACCCCCATGTGACACCGTGACGTCACAATACGTGACACCGTGACGTCACACCACGTGACATCGGATGAGAGAGCCGGCCTCCACCTCGCGCAGTCGCCGTGGGACCCCTAGCCGTCACGCCACGTGACACCGCGACGTCACACCACGTGACATCGGATGAGAGAGCCGGCCTCCACCTCGCGCCGTCGCCGTGGGACCCCTAGCCGTCACACCCGCGCATTCCCGCGCATTTCGAACGCGCGTTCACACTCGGTGTAGGTGAAACGCTCGCTCCACCGGGCAGGCAGACGCGGCTTCCGTGGCAATCCAGGCGCTCACCCAACGCGCGTCTCGGGGTTAGTCGGCGTTCCGCTGTAGCCATGCCGTTGTCTTCCCCCACGACGAAGGCTTGTATTAAAATGACAAAGTATTCAACGAAGGAAAGCCATATATTACCAAGCCTAGCCACTAATATGCTTCGCATTCCCCAGGCTTAGCCAAGCTGAGCCTCAGCAATTTTTCTTCTGCTTTTCTAATCAATTAGGTTTAAGCCATAACATATTCAGTAATATTCTAAATTGATGAACACCACAAAATAAATAAATAAATTAAAAAAAAATCCCCTGTGCCCCTTGGTTTCTGTGGCTGTTGGCTTCTGTCATATTTTAACGAGCCCCTCATTCCCCTTCCCGTGTTTGCTTAATTGGTTAGCGAGGGCCTCGGTTCTGGCAGCCTTGACGCCATAGGAAGCATAAGAGGGTTCTCACGCAGCTTACACCCGCTCCGTTCGATGACGTTCTACGTCACACCTGCGGTAACTCAGGACGTTCTACGTCTGCCGCTTATGAACGTGGGTGGCGCTGATGAACACTCTCAAGGTTAGGTTACTTGTAAACATAAATACCCCCGAAAGCAGAAGAATTAACAGCCGCCGCCGTAGCTCAGAGGTAGAGCACCGGGCGCGTAATTCGGAGGTCGTGGGTTCGGATCCCACCGGCGGCATGTGGTTGTTTTTTCTTCTGCTTTTCTAATCAATTAGCTTTAAGCCATAACATATTCATTAATATTCTAAATTGATGAACACCACAAAATAAATAAATAAAAAAAATCCCCTGTGCCCCTTGGTTTCTGTGGCTGTTGGCTACTGTCCAACGTATTTGTCTGATGCAGAGGGCTGACTTTGTGGGCCGACGTTAGTTTTTTTCACGCACAGGCTAAAAAATTGGCGGGGGCTTAGCTTTAGTTAAGCCTGGTAGGTTGCGAAAGCGCGCAGCGCCTCCAACTGAACGAACGCAGTGCGCCGTGTCTACAGGTCACGCGTGGCTACCGGCTTTTTGAGGAAAGGAAATGGCGCAGTAATTCTCTCTCATCTCGGTGGACACCCTAACCGCACCGTATAGGAAGGGAGGAACGCCTCCACCCGTTCGGCGCGATGCCTTTTTGTCGTGACTGAAAGAAAGTGAACTTGTAGAACGCCACCGGGCTCGCCATTCTGCGGCATAGGCGCGTTGCTTAGCCAAACGCTCTTGTCTTTCTTGATCTGTCTCCTCGGCACGGCGCCGGCGTTTTCGCGCAGCACGTTGCACCAGCTACGCCTTGTACAACAACTCAGACATGACTAAGCGGAGCGCGCCCGCGGCGCACCGTGTGGATGGATGGATGGATGGATGGATGGATGGATGGATGGATGGATGGATGGATGGATGGATGGATGGATGGATGGATGGATGGATGGATGGATGGATGGATGGATGGATGGATGGATGGATGGATGGATGGATGGATGGATGGATGGATGGATGGATGGATGGATGGATGGATGGATGGATGGATGGATGGATGGATGGATGGATGGATGGATGGATGGATGGATGGATGGATGGATGGATGGATGGATGGATGGATGGATGGATGGATGGATGGATGGATGGATGGATGGATGGATGGATGGATGGATGGATGGATGGATGGATGGATGGATGGATGGATGGATGGATGGATGGATGGATGGATGGATGGATGGATGGATGGATGGATGGATGGATGGATGGATGGATGGATGGATGGATGGATGGATGGATGGATGGATGGATGGATGGATGGATGGATGGATGGATGGATGGATGGATGGATGGATGGATGGATGGATGGATGGATGGATGGATGGATGGATGGATGGATGGATGGATGGATGGATGGATGGATGGATGGATGGATGGATGGATGGATGGATGGATGGATGGATGGATGGATGGATGGATGGATGGATGGATGGATGGATGGATGGATGGATGGATGGATGGATGGATGGATGGATGGATGGATGGATGGATGGATGGATGGATGGATGGATGGATGGATGGATGGATGGATGGATGGATGGATGGATGGATGGATGGATGGATGGATGGATGGATGGATGGATGGATGGATGGATGGATGGATGGATGGATGGATGGATGGATGGATGGATGGATGGATGGATGGATGGATGGATGGATGGATGGATGGATGGATGGATGGATGGATGGATGGATGGATGGATGGATGGATGGATGGATGGATGGATGGATGGATGGATGGATGGATGGATGGATGGATGGATGGATGGATGGATGGATGGATGGATGGATGGATGGATGGATGGATGGATGGATGGATGGATGGATGGATGGATGGATGGATGGATGGATGGATGGATGGATGGATGGATGGATGGATGGATGGATGGATGGATGGATGGATGGATGGATGGATGGATGGATGGATGGATGGATGGATGGATGGATGGATGGATGGATGGATGGATGGATGGATGGATGGATGGATGGATGGATGGATGGATGGATGGATGGATGGATGGATGGATGGATGGATGGATGGATGGATGGATGGATGGATGGATGGATGGATGGATGGATGGATGGATGGATGGATGGATGGATGGATGGATGGATGGATGGATGGATGGATGGATGGATGGATGGATGGATGGATGGATGGATGGATGGATGGATGGATGGATGGATGGATGGATGGATGGATGGATGGATGGATGGATGGATGGATGGATGGATGGATGGATGGATGGATGGATGGATGGATGGATGGATGGATGGATGGATGGATGGATGGATGGATGGATGGATGGATGGATGGATGGATGGATGGATGGATGGATGGATGGATGGATGGATGGATGGATGGATGGATGGATGGATGGATGGATGGATGGATGGATGGATGGATGGATGGATGGATGGATGGATGGATGGATGGATGGATGGATGGATGGATGGATGGATGGATGGATGGATGGATGGATGGATGGATGGATGGATGGATGGATGGATGGATGGATGGATGGATGGATGGATGGATGGATGGATGGATGGATGGATGGATGGATGGATGGATGGATGGATGGATGGATGGATGGATGGATGGATGGATGGATGGATGGATGGATGGATGGATGGATGGATGGATGGATGGATGGATGGATGGATGGATGGATGGATGGATGGATGGATGGATGGATGGATGGATGGATGGATGGATGGATGGATGGATGGATGGATGGATGGATGGATGGATGGATGGATGGATGGATGGATGGATGGATGGATGGATGGATGGATGGATGGATGGATGGATGGATGGATGGATGGATGGATGGATGGATGGATGGATGGATGGATGGATGGATGGATGGATGGATGGATGGATGGATGGATGGATGGATGGATGGATGGATGGATGGATGGATGGATGGATGGATGGATGGATGGATGGATGGATGGATGGATGGATGGATGGATGGATGGATGGATGGATGGATGGATGGATGGATGGATGGATGGATGGATGGATGGATGGATGGATGGATGGATGGATGGATGGATGGATGGATGGATGGATGGATGGATGGATGGATGGATGGATGGATGGATGGATGGATGGATGGATGGATGGATGGATGGATGGATGGATGGATGGATGGATGGATGGATGGATGGATGGATGGATGGATGGATGGATGGATGGATGGATGGATGGATGGATGGATGGATGGATGGATGGATGGATGGATGGATGGATGGATGGATGGATGGATGGATGGATGGATGGATGGATGGATGGATGGATGGATGGATGGATGGATGGATGGATGGATGGATGGATGGATGGATGGATGGATGGATGGATGGATGGATGGATGGATGGATGGATGGATGGATGGATGGATGGATGGATGGATGGATGGATGGATGGATGGATGGATGGATGGATGGATGGATGGATGGATGGATGGATGGATGGATGGATGGATGGATGGATGGATGGATGGATGGATGGATGGATGGATGGATGGATGGATGGATGGATGGATGGATGGATGGATGGATGGATGGATGGATGGATGGATGGATGGATGGATGGATGGATGGATGGATGGATGGATGGATGGATGGATGGATGGATGGATGGATGGATGGATGGATGGATGGATGGATGGATGGATGGATGGATGGATGGATGGATGGATGGATGGATGGATGGATGGATGGATGGATGGATGGATGGATGGATGGATGGATGGATGGATGGATGGATGGATGGATGGATGGATGGATGGATGGATGGATGGATGGATGGATGGATGGATGGATGGATGGATGGATGGATGGATGGATGGATGGATGGATGGATGGATGGATGGATGGATGGATGGATGGATGGATGGATGGATGGATGGATGGATGGATGGATGGATGGATGGATGGATGGATGGATGGATGGATGGATGGATGGATGGATGGATGGATGGATGGATGGATGGATGGATGGATGGATGGATGGATGGATGGATGGATGGATGGATGGATGGATGGATGGATGGATGGATGGATGGATGGATGGATGGATGGATGGATGGATGGATGGATGGATGGATGGATGGATGGATGGATGGATGGATGGATGGATGGATGGATGGATGGATGGATGGATGGATGGATGGATGGATGGATGGATGGATGGATGGATGGATGGATGGATGGATGGATGGATGGATGGATGGATGGATGGATGGATGGATGGATGGATGGATGGATGGATGGATGGATGGATGGATGGATGGATGGATGGATGGATGGATGGATGGATGGATGGATGGATGGATGGATGGATGGATGGATGGATGGATGGATGGATGGATGGATGGATGGATGGATGGATGGATGGATGGATGGATGGATGGATGGATGGATGGATGGATGGATGGATGGATGGATGGATGGATGGATGGATGGATGGATGGATGGATGGATGGATGGATGGATGGATGGATGGATGGATGGATGG